>NC_063365.1:120207-146709 GCF_021869965.1 Rhincodon typus | reverse complement strand
GGGAGAGAGAAGTGGCAGGGACGGAGAGAGAGGGAGAGGGAGAGAGAAGTGGCAGGGACGGAGAGAGAGGGAGAGGGAGAGAGAAGTGGCAGGGACAGGGGGAGAGAGAAGTGGCAGGGACAGAGGGAGAGGGAGAGAAGTGGCAGGGATGGATGGGGAGAGGGAGGGAGAGAAGTGGCAGGGACGGAGAGAGAGGGAGAGGGAGAGGGGGGGAAGGGGCAGGGAGGGAGAGAGAGGGAGAGGGAGAAAAGTGGCAGGGACGGAGTGAGAGGGAGAGGGAGAGAAGTGGCAGGGACGGAGGGAGAGAAGTGGCAGGGACGGGGAGAGGGAAAAGAGAGAGGGAGAGAAGTGGCAAGGACGGAGAGAGAGAGAGAGAGAGGGATGGGCAGGGACAGAATGAGGGAGGGCTGGGACATAGAGACAGAGAGAGAGACAGAGAGAGGGAGGGCAGGGACAAAGAGATATGGTGAGAGAGTAAGAGATTTCAGGGAGAGAAAGAGACATGGGCAAGGGTGAGAAACAGATAATTGTAGCGAGACGGAGAGAGACAGTTGGACAAACAAATGAAAGTGATCCCAAAACCAGCCCAGCTTGTCCCCACGTCCCTAACCCGTCTGTCCTTCTTCCCACCTATCCACTCCTCCCACCTCAAGCCTCAACCCCGTCTCCTACCTACTAGCCTCATCCTGCCTCGATGACCTGTCCGTCCTCCCTGGACTGACCTATCCCCATCTTAACTCCCCACCTACACTCAACTTTACTGGCTCCATCCCTGCCCCTTTGACCTGTTTGTCTCCTCTCCACCTATCTTCTCCCTTATCCATCTTTCATCTGCCTCCCCCTCTCTCCCTATTTATTTCAGAATCCCCTTCCCCTCCCCCATTTCTGCAGAAGGGTCCAGACCTGAAATGTCGGCTTTCCTGCTCCTCTGATGCTGCTTGGCCTGCTGTGTTCATCCGGCTCTACACCTTGTTATCTCCTATACCAAGACCCTCAGTCTTCTACTTTCAAGCCAATTCTGGATCCGATCGACTGGCTCCCTCTGGATTCCATGTGGTCTAACATTGCTAACCAGTCAACCATGAAGAACCTTGTCGAACACCTCGCTAAATCCATAGAGACAACATCCAGCACTTTGCTTTCATCAGTCTTCTTTGTCACGTCTTCAAAACACTCAATCAAGTTAGTGAGACATGATTTCACACGCACCATGCAATGCTGACTATCCCTAATCAGTCCTAGCATGTACATCTTGTCCCAACTTACCCACCACTGACATCAGGCACACTGGTCTATGGTTCCCAATCATTACCTTACCAACTTTCTTAAATGATGGCATGACATTAGCCACAATCTAGTCTTCCGGCACCTCACCTGTGTCTGTTGATGATGCATATATCTCAGCAAGGGGCCCAGCAATCTCTTACCTTCCGACTGTTCCTTTACCTGCAAACAACCTCCCCCCAATTCCTGCCTAATACTATCAAAATTGCCCTTGCTCCAATTTAGAACTTTAACTTTTGGATCAGGTCTATCCTTTTCTATAACGATTTTAAAACTAACAGAATTACGATCACTTGCCCTACCTTATTGCCCAAGAGAGGGCCAAGTTTTGTCCCTTCTCTAGTTGGTACATCCAGATATTGAATGAGAAAATTTTCTTAAATTCACTTAATAAGTTCCTCTCCATTTAAGCCCTTAACACAATGGCAGTCCCAGTCTATGTTTGGAAAGTTAAACTCCCCTACCGTTACAACCCTATTATTCCTCCATATCTGAGATCTCCTTACATATTTATTTCTTAATTTCCTGCTGACTATTAGGGTGCCTTTAGTACAATACCAATAAAGTGATCATCCCCTTCTTATTTCAGTTCCACCCATATAACTTCACTGGGCATATTCTCAGGAGTATTCTCCCTTATTTCAACTATAATGTTATCCTTAACCAAAAATATCATTTCCCCTCCTCTCTTGCCCCTCCTTTCAATCCTTCCTATAACATCTATGTCCTGAAACTTTAAGCTGCCAGTCTTGTCCATTCCCTGAGCCACGTTTCTGCAATAGCTATGATATCCCAGTCTGATGTTCCCAACCATGCCCCAAGTTCATCTGCCTTACTTGTCAGGCCTCTTGCATTGAAATAAATGCAGTTTAATTTGTCAGTCTTACCTTGTTGTTCGCTGTGTTCTTGCCTGCCTTAACTATTTAACTTTGCTCTCTTTATCTATTGTACCAGCCTTAGACCTATCCCTTTGTTCCAACACCAACCAACCAACCTACCAGAGCACTCCCCCGCCAAGGCCTTTAAAGCCTCCTGAGTAGCTCTAGCAAATCTCCCTGCCAGGATATTGGTCCCCTTCCGATTCATGTACAACCCATCCTTCTTATGCAGGTCACTTCTACCCGAGAAGAGATCCACATTTTTGGACTGTTGGAATCTTTGCCCCTTGCACCAACTCCTCAGCTACTCATTCATATGTCCTATCCTCACTAGCACATGGCACTGGGAGTAATCTTGATATTACTACACTAATGGACCTACTTTTAACCTCCTGCCTAATTTCCTATATTTTCTCTGCAGAACATTGTCATTGGTTCCAAAGCGTACAATGACCTTCTGCTGGGCATGCTCCTCTTTCAGATTATTCTGCACCCGCTCCAATATATCCTTTAGTCTGACACCAGGGAGGCAGCACACCATTCTGAAGTCTTGCTGATTGCCATAGAAATATTTATCTGTGCCGCTGACTAGAGGGTCCCCTATCACAATTGATTGCTTGGAACCTGACGTACACATCTTTATTGTAAAGCCAATCAGGATAACAGAAACCTGACTTTCAGTGCTTTATTCTCCTCAGAGGTTGTCACCCCATTCAGTATCCAAAGCAGCATACTTGTTTGAGAAGGGGTTAGCCACAGGAGACTCCTGCCTACCTCATCTAACGGTAACCCATTTACCTGACTGCAGCCTTCCTACAACAGACATAAATCATGCCCTTTGTCCTCATTGCCTCTGTGTGCTGCTCCAACCAATCCATGCGATCTGATAGGATTTGCAACCAGAGTAAGAAAGATGTACAGCGTGGAAACAGAACATTCAGTCCAAATCATCCATGCTGACTAGATATTCCAAATTAGTCTAGTCCCATTTACCAGCATTTGGCTCATATCCCTCTGAACCTCTCACTTTCATATACTAATCAGATGCCTTTTAAATGTCGTAATTGTACCAGCATCCACTACTTCGTCCGGCATTCCATGCACGCACCGCTTTCTGCATGAAAAGTTGTCCCCTTAGGTCCCTTTTAAATCTTTCCCCTCTCACCTTAAACCTATGCCCTCTAATTTCAGACACCCCTACCTTGGGGAAATGTCCTTGGCTATTCTCCCTATTGATGCCCCTCATGATTTTATAAACTTCTATAAGGTTACCCCTCAGCCTCCGATGCTCCAGAGAAAATAGCCCTATACTATTCGACGTCTCACTGTAGCTCCAACCCTGGCAACAACCTCAAATCTTTTTTTGAATTCTTTCAAGCTTCACAACATTTTTCCTTTAGCAGAGAGACTAGAATGGAATGCAGTATTTCAAAAGTGGCCTACCCAATGTCCTGTATAGCTGCAACACGACCTCCTAACACCTATAGAGTCATATAGCACAGAAACAGATGCTTTGGACAAACCAGTCCATAATCACAAACTAAAGTAGTCCCACCTGTCTGATCCTGGCCCATATCCCTCTAAACCCTTCCTATTCATGTACTTATCCAAATGTCTTTAAAATGTAATTGTATCCATATCTATCACTTCCTCAGGAGGTTCATTTCACACACGTACCACCCTCTGCCTCTCATGTCTTTTTTAAAATCTTTCTCCTTTCACCTTAAAAATGTGCCCCCTAGTCTTGAAATCCCCGATCCTATGGAAAAGACAACTACCATTAACTCTATCTATATCCCTCAATTTTATAAACTTCTATAAGCACACCTTTCAACCTCCTATGCTCCAGTGAAAAAAGTCCCCGCCTACCCAGCCTTTCTTTATTACTCTAGCCTTCTACACCCGCAACTTCCTGGTAAATCTTTTCTGAACCTTCTCCAGCTTAATAATATCCCTCCTATGTGGACAAACAGGATGCTGGAAGAACACAGCAAGCCAGGCATCATCTGGAGGAAAGAAGAAGTCGACATTTCGGCTATCACACTTCTTCAGGACTCCTGTCAACATCCTTCCTATAACTGGGTGACCAGAACTGGATACAGTATTCCAGAAGAGGCCTCACCAATCTCAACATGACTTCCCACCTCCTATACTCAACTCAAAAGACTGAGCAATGAAGGTAAGCATGCCAAATGCCTTTTTAACCTCCCTGTCTGTATGTGATGCAAACTTCAAGGAATTATGTACCTCCACCCCTAGGTCCCTTTGTTCTACAACATTACCCAAGGCCCTACATAACTAATTGTATAAGCACTACCCTTATTTGTTGTACCAAAATGCAATATCTCACATTTATCCAGATTGAACTCCATCTCATTTTTCAACCCATTATCCTATTTGATCAAGAGATAGTAGGAACTTCAGATGCTGGAGAATCTGAGATAACAAGGTGTAGATCTGGATGAACACAGCAGGCCAAGCAGCATTTGAGGAGCAGGAAAGCTGACGTTTCGGGCCTAGACCCTTCTTCAGAAATGGGGGAGGGGAAGGGGGTTCTGAAATAAATAAGGAGAGAGGGGGAGGCAGATAGAAGATGGATAGAGGAGAAGATAGGTGGAGAGAAGACAGACAGGTCAAAGAGGTAGGCCCGAAATGTCAGCTTTCCTGCTCCTCTGATGCTGCTTGGCCTGCTGTGTTCATTCAGCTCGACACCTTGCTATCTCTTATAACCTATTTGATCAAGATCATTTTGTAATCTTAGAAAACCTTCTTCGCTGTCTACTATGCCACTAGTTTTGGTGTCATCCACAAACTTATGAACCATGTCTTTTATATTCTCATCCAAATCATTTTGTATAAATGACAAACAAGAGAGGACCCAGAGCCAATCCCTGCGGAACACTGCTGGTAACAGGCCTCCAGTCTGAAAAACAACACTCCACCATTTCTCTGACTCCTGCCACTAAGCCACTTATGTATCCAACTGGCAAGCATACCCTGAATCCCATGTGACCTAACTTTACTAAGTAGTCGACAATGCAGAACCTTGTCAAAGGCTTTACTAAAATCCAAATAAATAATGTCTGCTGCTCTGTTATCAATAATCTTTTTGAGCGATTTTTAAGGAAGTTACCAATGAAGTTTTTGTGAGACAATTTTCCCTCACACAAAACCATGCTGACTATCCCTGATCAATTTTTGCCTCTATAAATGTCCATAAATGCTGTCTTTTATACTCCCCTCCAACTATTTACCCACAAAGTCAGACTCATAGGTGTATAGTTCCCCGGTTTAGAATAATAGAATCCCTACAGTGTGGAAACAGGCCATTCAGCCAAACAAGTCCACACTGCCGCTCTGAAGAGCATCCCACCCAGACCCATTCCCTCATGTCTAACCCACCTAACCTAAACATCCCTGGGCACTATAGGCAATTTAGCATGGTCAATCCACCTACCCTGCACAAATTTGGACTGTGGGAGGAAACCTGCACACCTAGAGGAAACCCACACAGACACAGGGAGAATGTGCAAACTCCACACAGACAGTTGCCCATGATGGAATCGAACCTGGGTCCCTGGTGCTGAGGCAGCAGTGCTAACCACTGAGCCACCATGCCACCTCCTTACAACCTTTCTTAAACAAGGGTACAACATAAGCCACCCTCCAGTCATCAGGCACCTCACTTGTAGTTATAAATGATGCAAATATTTCTGCAAGGGGTCTTGCAATTTCCTCCCTTACTTCCCACAATGTTCCGTGATACATGAGTTCGGATCCCGGAGATTTATCCACCTTTATATTCATTAACTCTTCCCGTACTTCCTCTTCTGTAGTGTGAGCTGTTTATAAAACATCAGAGTTACTAAATGCACTGACCAATAAAGGCAATTGTACCAAATGCCTTCTTCACTATCCTGTCCACTTGTGACTCCACTATCAAGGAAATTTGAACCTGTAATCCAAGGTCACTTTGTTTGGCAACACTGCCCAGTGTATAAGTCCCGCCGGTGATTTGCCACACAAGATGTAACACCTCACAGTTATCTAAATTGATCTCCATCTGCCACTCGTGGGGACATCGGCCCATCCAATCAAGGTCTCGTTGTACTCCGAGGTAATCTTCTGGCTGTCCACTACAGCACCAATTTTGGTCTTATCTGCAAACTTATTAACTATACCTCCTTTATTCACGTCCAAATCATAGAAAGCAGTGAACCCAGCACAGATCCTTGCAGCACAACACTGGTCACAGGCCTCCAGTCTGAAAAGCAACCCTCCACTCTTGAGCTCCTCCAAGCGCAGAGGAGCACTGAGCCTTGGGGCTGACTTGTGGTAGGTCCTCCCACAGAACTTTGCAAACTTCCTCGCTGGGCAGACCTGGAGAGAAGAGAGCCTTATAACAGTCCCTCACTTGGGCCCTGATACCCTCCGGATCTGAGATGAGTGATCTCTCATTAGTTAGCAGCACAAGGAGCTACTAGCAGACCCCGTGCCTTTCTTCCCCACATCGAGTACAAGGGGGAGCTGCAGTTGAGATCTCAAAGGAAATGAACCCACGATCTCACATACACACCCTGGGACCTAACGAGTTGCAGATCCTGGAGCACAGCCTTCTTCTCTTTGTATGCCTCCCGCAGGGCCTGGTCCACGTTGGGCTGACCAAGGCGTGACTCCAGGTCATGCACCTCCTTTTTCAACCCCTCAATACTGGATTTCCACCTGGACTTTTGTTGACCCCCATGCATGCTGCTGACAAAAGGCATGGACCTGTGTTTTGGTCACATCCCACCATAGCCTCAAGGAGAGGGAAGACCCCAATTCGTTTTCCAGCTGGTCCAGAGGTGATAAATCGAGTCCTGGAATCACTTGTCCTCCAGCAACAGGTTGTTAAAGTGCCAGTATGCCAATCTCACCCTGACACTGAATGGAAAGTGGTCTGCCCACACCAGGTTGTGATCTGAAAATGGCACTTGCTGCATGGAGGCCTTCAAAACACAGGCCCATGAAATGTAGAGACAATGCTCCAACTTGCTTCTGAATGTTCGCAGGGGAGCGAGAGGATATGAAATCTGTGCTGGGCCTTCCCACTGCTGTTGACATTGAGGATAGCTATGGATGTCTTCACCACCAATGAAAAAAATGAACCCCAACTTACTGAGGGGGTGGGTAATGACTGAGGACGCTGCAAAGGAATCCCTGCTGGCACTGCCACTTCACATTCTTATCCATTCCCAGGGCTGCCAATAGCTGCCAGGCAGTCATGACTAGAAAGCAGTAGAGAATTCCACCTGTCCACAGCCAATTGGACTTGTTCGCTGATGGGGTTGAGGGGGACCTCGCCCGTGAGCACCATGTCTCTCTGTGCCTCATCAAACTCGGCGGTGGTTGCAACCGATGCCCAGTCCTCCACTAGGTTGTCACTTTCGACCCCTCCTACACAGTGTGGGGGGTGTTGTCTGGATTCATTGGTTGGATACACCCCTGCCTTGACTCCATTCCCAGGCTCTGAAAAGAACGAGCTCCACCCACCCCAGATTGTGATCAGAGAACAACACCTGCTGCATGGAGGCCTTCAGATCAAAGGAAGCACAGCCAAGGAAATGTAGAGGCCATCAATGCTAGACGCTCCAACCCCAGGTCTCACAAAAAGGTGAAGGAAATTTTGCCAGATGTCTACCAAGTCAAAGGTCTTAACCAAGTCCCTCAACTTCCCCACCATGACTGAGCTCTTCTGGATACTGCCACAGTCCTGCCCTCAAGAGTTTAATTGAAATCTCTGAGAAGGATGAGTTCGCCCTCACTAATGGAGCTAAGAAGAGTAGACACTTCCGTGAAGCATGTCTGCTCAGGTCCCATCCAAGGTTCATATACATTCACGAAGTGAAGCACTGTGGCTCTGAAATGAACCCGTGAGTTGGAGCAGACAGCTCGGCACATTTCTTGACCCTCGAGATCTTTGGCGGAAGTAAAAGGGGCCAAGACGATAGCCATCCCGCCAGAGTTGGAGGCCAGTTGACTCATGAAGACCCTTCCCTGCCACCTCAGGACCCGTGTATGTTCATCTCCTGAGATGGTACGGTTTCAGGAAGGAGGCTAACCATGTACTTTTGTTCCCTGAGGAGCAAGATGATACAAAATCTGTGCCGGGCCTTCCCATTACTGTTGATGTTGAAGCTAGCTGTGAATGTCTTCATGGCTGCAGTATGTGTCACCACCACCAGTTTGAGGGGAGAGGGACTCTTTCTCCCTTCCACTTCCTGAGGACGCTCCAAAGGAATCCCTGGCACCACCACTTCATGTTCTTGTCCATTTCTGGGGCTGCCAATATCTGCTAGGCTGACATGACCAGAAGTGGTAGAAAATTCCACTCTGTCTCAGCAATCAAGCACCGCTTGCAAAAAGTCCTGGAGTACCCTGACAGGGATGTGGGGAACCTTGTCCGCGAGCACCAGGTCTCTCTCCGCCTCGTCTAACTTGCCAGTACTCATGACTGATGGCCAGTCCTCCTCCAGGCCATCACCTCTGACCCCTGACTCCACTCCCACATCAAGTGCTGGGGGTGGTTGGGGATCACTGTTTGGACATACCCCTGCCTCGTCCCTGCTCCCAGGTTCGACAGCAGGAGGATCCTCTGCAGGGACCTCCACATCTTGGACAATACCAGACTCAATTAAAATAGTGATTAAAATGTCTATTCCCTGTGGGTGGCAGCTGTTTGGAAACCTGTTCCACTCCTGGTACCAGGCCGCTGTACATGCCTGGGCAAAGATCCCCCAGTAAGGGCACGGTTTGCTCAACATAAAGGCCTTTCATCACTGCCATCTAGGGCACTGGGCTTTCCTCCCCTGTGGACACTTTCCTCCCACCCCACTGGTGTCTGTAACCAAGGTAGCTCCTTCCTGTGGGGGCTGAGAGTTTGTCGCGAGGGGAGGGGCAACGGTGCCAGCTGCAGCCACTCAGGTGTTGGCGTCAGCCCTCGAGGCAGTTCCTCAGGAGGTACCCTGCTTCCTTGCATGGATGGCACTTAACACTCTCCACCGACCAGAACACCCAGTACGCATCATCCTCATGCTCAATTGTGAGAGAGCCCTCCGTGAACCCCTCCCGGGTCAGGCAGATGAAAACCTGTCACTAGAACTAAATGTGTCTCAGGTGGGTCTCCTTCAGACTGAGCAGTAGTGGCACCATGCCAGACCTCACCTCCACAAACTGGCAGAGGTGGTGGGGGAGTTGGGAAAAGGATCTCAGATGGAACAAAGAGTGTCACGTCCAATAAAATAATCCTCTGAACAACTGCCTCCAGAGAGTCAACAGGCAAGAACATCTCCACAGCGAGGAGCACGGCCCAGTCTTCAGGAAGAACACTGCCTTCCCACGCATCTTCAATGCAGCGATAATAGTGGAGGAGCCAACTATCCTCACCAAGGCTGCTGCGCATGCTTCACTGGTCATGTTGGGGTGACTGTAACATTTCATCCCTGGGGGACACAGGGGATGCAACCACCCTCCACATAGGGGCAACTAGGTCCCACCCTGAATGTTGTTTTAGAGGGTCCTGCGGTTGTCATCACCCCCAAACCAGGAGCAACACCTCCCCTTGTACAAATCACAGAACAAGAACCTGATAAAGGCTTGCACAGTCCCTTAAGCTGCTGTGTCCCAACCAATAGGTCCTGAACAGCAGCATCCCAAAGACAAGTCGCTGGCAGATGGTGTAGGCCACAGTCTGGAAGTAGTAGCAGAGAAAGGGCAGGTATTTATTATGGCAGTCTTCAACTCACCTAGGGAGATAAGAAGGCCACCAAGCTTCCAAAAGGCAGCGATGGCAGCAGCAGAGAATCCCAGGTTTGAGTGCCTCCAAGCAGGCTAAAACACCAGAGGCCACAAGCTCTAGGCTTCAATCACCTCCAGCTGCTATAACAGGTATTGCCGTTCCAGTTACAGCAGAGTGCAGACTCCCAATACACTGTCCTCTACAGGGAAAACAATCCTCCATTCGTTTAAATGAAAAGGTGTGAACAGAAATAACCAAGAATTCCCCCAACACTGCCCCCATCAGACACTCCTGGGACAGGAACAGCACTGGGTGAAACAGAGCAAAGCCACACGCTGCTCTTTCAAAATGGAAAATAAAGTTACCCCGACTTTATTAAAAATAAAGACTCTGGGGAAAAAGCAAAAATAAAAATAAGCAAACAAAAAAAGGCTTTCCCTTGACTCTGTCACAACCAACCTGTTTTGGCCAGGGACAACAAGGGGTCAAAGCAAAAATAAACTCAAGCAAAAGCAAAGAAAATAAATAAATAAATAAATCCACTCTGCTCTAACCCCATCGAAAACTCTTGAGACAAGGGCAACAATGGTTTAAAATCCAGAGGAAGTCCCACCACTCATTTCAAGTAAAAATAAAACTTCCCTCTCACTGATCCCCATCAAGCACATCTGATACAGGGACAGTACGGGCTAAACTAAAATCCCCCTCGGCTCTTTCAAAGTAGTCCAAAATTGGAACAAAGGGAAAATAAAACAGCCCCCTTCCAGGGGCACTGAACCGAAAACAAGCTCAAACTCAAAAGGCAAAATGGGAACCTATACTACAGGAACAATTAAGAACAGAATATCATTCAGGTTGATAATGCACTCCAACTCCCACGGCACCCAACAGTATCAAAAGGCCTTGACTGTGCCAGTGTGCTCCTTCTCCAGAGACACCCAAGCATGGACATAACTGGAAAAGAGGGGCAGACAGTCAGGAATGACGAGCCCCTCTTTGGCCTGCTGCCTGGACTGGTTGGCCACCTTGGCCAGGCCCAGGAGCAAAGCTATGAGAAGGCTCGTAGGCTTGTCTGCCCTTCCCTGCACCACATGCCCTTAGATCAGGAGCGTGGGACTGAAGTTGAACCAAAATTTTTAACAGCAGCCCCTACAAAAAAAATCTAAAAAAGGAGCTGCAGATGAAAGCACTCAATGTCCAAGTGGAAGATGGTTGCCTCCAGGCCACATAACATGCATGTAGTCTAGCACATGGTGAACTTACTCAGTCTCCTGTTCCATGGGACACCATGAACAGCACTCTGTATCCCAGATCCCCAATGTAAGAGGGGAGGACCCCTTAGTAGAGGGCCCTCCAGTGGCGATCTCTACCCCCGGAGGGCAAAACATCCATTATTCCCAGATGGCTGGCCTGTCAAGCGCCTTTCTCTCCCTTGATCAGGAAAAGGCATTTGACTGAGTGTCTGCTCGGAACTCAGTGGGCTTTTGGGTTTGGGAAGCACTTTGTTGCCCAGATCTGACTTCTGTACACCACTGCGGAATGTCGAGTGAAGGTTAACGGGTTGCTGAGGGCGTCCCTACACTTTGGGAGTGCATCAAGGTTGGCCCCTGTCCAGTCAGCTTTATTTTCTCTATGTGGAGCCATTTCTGCACCTCTTGCATAAGCAGCTATTGAGTTTAGCTCTGTGCAGGCCAGGGCTGGAGGTGGTCCTTTCAGCATACGCCAACGATGTGCTCTTCATGTTCACACACCCAGCTGACCTGCAGAGGATACAACGGATGCACGACAGCCAGGAGGTCTACTCTGTGGCGTCCTCCCAAGGATCAACTGGATCGAGTTTTCAGGACTGCTGGTTGGTCCATAGCAGATGGAACCTCTGCTGGAGGAGCTACAATGCTTCACGTGGAGTACCACTCACCACCTCTAGCTGACAGTCCATCTTTGCCCTACTGAGGAATCCTGGCTAGTAAATTGGCATGAGTTGGAAATCAAGGAGACTGCTTGCCTAACAAGCTGGACAGGACTTCTTCAAGTGTTGCCCTACAGGGTGTGAATGCTGGTCATAAACCCATGGGTGGCTGCCATGTTGTGGTACCGGCTGGTCCCTCTGGCTTTATCACCACTAACCAGAAAAGGTTTGAGATTTTCTGGGACATGAAGCAATGCTGGGTCGTTGCTGCAGTTCTGAGTGTCCTGCTTCAGGAGGGTGGTCAGCTGCTACTGTGCCTTTGCACCCAGGTAGTGACTTTCCACCTTTAGACCCTGCAGCGATACCTTTTGCCTTTATGTTGAACCTCTTCCAAGGTGATGCGCTCTGATGCATTTCTTCCATCAGGTGCATTTTACTCTGTCACAACATGCAGTTCCTGTTCGTGGAGTGGTCCCCTAGCCTTGGGTCTTCTTCCAGGAATCGCCTATCTTCTATCTGGACCACGGTAGGCCCACGTCAGAGCTCTTTTCCTCCATGGGAGTGGCGGCTCTTGTCAGGGAGCCACTGCTTAGGAACAGGTTCCTCCCCATGCACAGTTTGTACTGGCTAAGGGAGGAGAGAGCTGACCAAAGCCAGGGACGGGCTGGATGGCAGAGAAGCAGGCTCAATAACACCAGCACAATTGACTGCAAGGGTGTTGGTCCATCTCTAGTTGGCCAGAGCCTGACGGACAAGGCACTCAGCCCCAAATTCTGCGTTCACTCGAGGCAGCTCAGGTGTGTGGTGTGTTTGTCTGCCCAGAACTCGACACTGGCCCTTGACATGGTGCCCCACCGTCTGAGCCGACTCAAGGATATCCTCCTGGTGCCCTTCCAAATAGCACAGAAGCTTTTAGTATGGGCTGATGCTGCACTCTCCACAGCCAGGCCTTCACCCGTCACTTGGACATGGTTTGGCATGGTCTATGGGTCAGGAAACTAAGGATCCAGTTGCAGAGGGCAGAGCCAAGACCTAGGTCTTGGAGTTTTGAGATCAATCTGGAGGGGATAATGTTATTCCTTTGACACAGTATGGAGCTGGAGGAACACAGCAGGCAAGGCAGCATCGGGGAGCAGGAAAACTGATGTTTCGGGTCGGGACCCTTCTTTAGAAATGGGGGAGTGGGAAGGGAGCTCAGAAATAAATAGAGAGAGAGGAGGGGTGGTGCTGGGGAAGGGATGGCGATAGGTGAGTGCAGGTAGACAGTAGTGGGGATTAGTCAGTGAGGTGGGAGGAGTGTACAGGTGGGAGAGAGGACAGACAGGTTGTGTCAGGTCAAGGAGGTGGGGATGAGAGGGAGGGTTGGTCATGGGATGAGGCCGGGGTGTGGAGATAAAGTAAAGTCCACATTTAGGCCATTGGGCTGTAGGATCCCGAGGCGGAATATGAGGTGTTGCTCCTCCAGTTTCCGGGTGGCGTCATTGTGACACTGGAGGAGGCCCAGGATGGACATGTCACCCAGGGAGTGGGAGAGGGAGTTGAAGTGGTTCGCAACTGGATGGTGTTGTCGTTTGTCGCGAACAGAGTGCAGGTGCTCTACAAAGTGGTCTCTGAGCCTCCGCTTGGTCTCACCGATGTAGAGGAGGCCACACCGGAAGCAGCGGATGCAGTAGACTACATTGACAGATGTGTAGGTGAACCTCTGTCTGATGTGGAATGTTTATTTGGTTCCTTGGATGGGGGTGAGGGGGGAGGTGTAGGGGCAGGTGTAGCATTTCCTGCGGTTGCAGGGAATGGTGCCGGGGATGATGGGGCAACAAAAACAATGACAGAATTCCCCTTGTTCTCACATATCACCCCATTAACCTCCGGATTCAACGTATCATTCTCCTGCACTTCCACCACCTGCAATCTGACCCCACAACCAAGGATATATTTCCCTTCCACCCTTATCTGCCTTCCGGAGGGACCGCTCTCTCCGTGAATCCCTCATCTGGTCCACACCCCCCACCAGCCCTACCACCCCTGGCACCTTTCCCTGCAACCGCAGAAAGTGCTACACCTGCCCCTACACCTCCCCCCTCACCTCCATTGTCTACACATCTTGTTACATCCTCAAATCAAGTTGGTCAGATATGACCTCCCCTTAACAAAACCATACTGTGGTTCTTGATTAATCCCTGCCTCTCCAAATGTTAATTAATTCTGTTCCTCAGAATTGCCTCTATTTGCTTCCCCATCACTGAGGTTAGACTGACTAACCTGTAATTTCCTGATTTATCCCTTGCTCCCTTCTTGAATAATGGTACCACATTGACTCACAGGAGCCAAAACATTAATTTTATTTCTCGCCACAAATACTGGCAGACCTGCTTAGTTTTTCCAGCCATTTCTGTTTTCATTTCTAATTTCCACCATCAGCAGTTCTTTCAGTTTTTTGCACCACATTGGCTATCCATAGGTTTTCTAGTACTTCTCTTGTGGCTAGAAGGAATTAAAACTTATTGCCGTTGCCCCTGTTATTTCTTCCTTTGCCTTACTCAACAGATGGGATACTTTCATCCAGCCCTAGAGATTTATCCACTTCAAGCCTGCCAACCACTTCGAACCACCTCTCTGTCTATACTAACTTCTTTAAGAGTGAGAGTGCGTAGGGAGTGAAGGTCTGAGCATGAGAGGAGGAAGAAAGATCAAAAATGAGGGAAAGAAATAGCCAAAGAGAGTGAAATGGAGAGGCAGAAAGAGCAAAAGTGAGGGAAGGGATGTGAGCTATTGAGTAAGGAAGGAAGGGAGAGGGATGGAAAGAGGGATAGAGAAAGTTTTGGAACAGAGCAAGAGGAGAAAAGGAAAATGAAATGGGCAGAGATGGAGAGAAAGTGAGGGAGTGAGAGGGACAAAGGAAAGTAGTGGCATAGAGAAGATCAGAGAGGGTGACAGACACAGAGTGAGGGAGGAAGATCCTGTACGGAGGAATAGATGTAAAAAGATGAATGGAATGGGAGAGAGCCAGATGGAGGGGAGGTGAGAGAGAGGAAGTGGCAAAGAGAGGGACAGTGAGCATGGAGGAAGGTGAGTGTCAAGTAGAGTGTGCTTGGAAAAAAGGGCATGTGGGAGAGGGAGGGAACATAGGGAGAGAGGAATCAGTAGAGAAAGGGGCAGAGAGAAAGAGAGGGGTAGAGGAATGGAAGGAGAGACAATGCTGATGTGAGAGAGGGAGAAAAATAAGGAGGAAGAGAGCGAGATAGTGAGATTGAGGGAAACAATAGGAATGGGATGGGGAGAAGGAGAAAGAGACAGAGGCAAAGGGAAAGAAAGGGTGAAAAAGACAGATAGTGTTGGAGGGAAAGTTCAATATTGAGAAAGGGAGACAGAAAGAGATGAGAGTGAATGAGATAAAGAGTAGAAATAAAGAGAGGGAGAAAGAGGATGAGAAGGAGGGAGAAATTAGAATTAGTTTTAGGATTAGGTTTTATTGTCACACACTTAAGAACAAAAGTGAAATGAAACGTGTACAATATCGCTGTACATGGCGCCATCTTAGGTACAAAGTATCTAGTTACAAATCTTGGGTACTAAAATAGGTTAGGTACAAAAATAGACAAATAAAGCAAAAAACTAAAAGCTCTAGATTACAGTTGTTCATAGTATAAATTAGGAAAATAAAGAAATAAAGTTAAAAGGTAGACATTACAGTCCTTCTATAGCTTACAGTCGCTCCATGTTGGGAGCTTTCCACATGGGTCATGTGGGCTCGCCCCACACTGGGCCACCCCAACTGGTTCGCAAGCTGCTGACCACCATCTGAAACAGGCTGACTGCACCAGGTCCCAGTCCGCCGACTGCCAGCCACTCTGCTCAACGGGTGCACCACTCTGGCCCTCTGACCACTGGCCATCCACTCTGCTCTAGACCCACTGACTGCTGCAATATTCCAATGGCCTCAGGAGCTCTCTCTCCACAAACTAAGTTTAAAAAAAACTACGAAAAAATTAAAAAAGCGAAGAGAAAGGGAGAGACAGGATGAAGGAGAGTTGGAGGGAGACAAAACGGGAGAGGTGGATGGAAGGAGGGAGAAAGGAAGGGAGGTAGAAAGCAAAATTGAGGAGAGAGCAGGATGGTGGGTTCAGAAAAGCAGGTCAAAAGAAGCAGTGGTGCAGGAGTTGAGAAGCCAGAGAGCAGGAGGGAGGGAGAGACTGAATTCTGTTGTGAATCAAAGAAAAAGTGAGAGAATGAAGAAGGGAAATAATGAGGGGGGAAAAGGAAGGAAACAAACAAGGGCAGAGTGAAAAATTGAGGCAGTGTGGAGATGGGCATAGAGAAGGAAAGACAAATGCAAAGACTGTGAGACACAGAGTGGGACACTGGGGGGCAAAAGGGAAGACAGCAAAGCGAGGGACAGTGAAATTCTGAAAGTGAAAACAAGAGAGAGAAGAAGGGTCAGAATTGGAGCACTTGAGGAATGAGGAGATGAGAAGTGTCCATAAGAGATAAAGAGTGATGTGGAGATTTAGAGAGAAAGGAAGAGATAAAAAGGAAGAGGGAGAGAAAGAGAAAGAGCAAGAGAATGAGATTGAAACAGATGAAGAAGCTGAATGAAAGGCGGAAAATGGAAAAGAGTTTGAGAGACTGAGTGAGACAGATAGATCGAGGCTTTCAGATGCAGGAGTAGAATTAGGCCTTTAAGCCCATCGAGTTTGCTCTGCCATTCATGGCTGATATGATATTCTTCAACTCTATTTCCCTGCAATTTTCCCACTAATACTAATGAGTACAGGCCCAATCTACTTAACTTCTCCTCATAAGAAAATACTTCCGTACCTGGGATCAGCCCGGCGAACCTTTACTGGTCTGCCTCCAATGCAAGTATATCACTCCTTGGATGAGTGGACCAAAACTGATCACAGTATTCCATCTGTTGTTTGACAAGCCCCGTGTACAGCTTTAGCAAGAGAAAAGTGGGGTGAAATGGTGGTGAGCAAAAGATGGAGAGGTTGAGGGAGAGTAAGAAAAATTGTGAGGGAGGGAAAGCAAGAGGGAAGTAAGAGGATAAAGGGAGAGGGAGGCAGGGAGAGAAGGAATGAGAGTGGCAGGATGGTATGGGGGAAGAGAGGGATGGAGACTGTGAGTGAGAGATAGGAATGCTGAAAGAAAAGATAGAATGAGGGTTTGAAGGATGAAGACAGAGGGACAATGAAACAAGAAGGGAGAGAAGGAAGAAGAGAGTGAGGGAGTGGGAAGGGTGAGGATAATAGAAAGATGAAACGAAAAAGTGAGCAAGTGAGCAAGTAAGAAACAGAGACTATGGGAGGGAGACTTATAGAGGGCTAGAGAAATGAAGGGAGGTAGAAAAAGAGTAGGTGAGAGAGGGAGAGAGAAGGATAGTGAGGGCTTGGCAGAAGGACGAAGGAAGGATCTGGAATGAAGAGACAGGAGAGTCAAAGAGAGAAAATATGGGTGGCCAGGTGGGGAGAGAGAGGGTGAGGGAAAGATCTGGAGGGTCAGCGAGATGGTGAGAAGGAGAGTGATGGTGAGAAAGGGAGTGATACAGGGATAAAAGGAGGGAGAAAGGGAAAGCAAGAGAGAGAGATGGAGAGGAAACGAGGAAGAGTTATGAGAAAGAGAGTGATAAAAACAGGGAAAGGGAAATGGCAAGTGAGAGAGGAAGAGAACTGAAGGAAGAGAAGATGTGTGACCATTAGAGAGTGAATAACAAAGATTGAGGAAGGGTGAAGCTGGGAAGGAAGGTAGGAAGGGAAAGAGAAAGAAGGGAGAAAGAAAGAAAGCGAAAGAGAGGGATAGCAAGAGACAGGGACAAAGTGGGTTTGAAATAAAGCATGAGAATTTGAGAGGAGAGTAGAAGGGAGAGAGAGTGTGTGAGAAGGGAAGATTTTGTGACAGAACAGACAGGAGATTGAGGAAATGTTGGAAAGGGCATGTGTTTGTAAACCCTGAGAGACATATAATGAGACATCTCACTAAAATAAAGGGTATGGCAGAGGTAATAAATGAATATTTCGCTTTTGTCTTTACCAAATTAGAAGATGATGATAATGGGCCAGTTGTAAATGTGGATGTTGAGCAACTGAGCAGCATAGAGATTTATAAAGAAGAGATGCTAAAAAGGCTGACAGCATTCCAGGTAGAGATGTCACCAGGCCCAGATGGGATGCATCTTAAATTACTGAGAGAGGTGAGGCAAAAAATTGTGCAGGTGTTGACAGAAATTTTCCAGGCCTCTCTGAATGCAGGATTCATCCTGGGAGAATACAGCATTGTAAATGTGATGCTGTTGTTCAAGAAAGCAGCAAAGGTTAACCCAAGAAACGATAGACCTGTCAGCTCAACATCAATACTGGAAAAACTGATGGAGGTCATAATAAGGTTAAGATAAATACACACTTGAGATAAATAAGTTAAAACTGGACAGTCAATGCTTTGTCAAGGGCAGGTAATGTCAGAAAAAATTATTGAGTTCTTTGATGAGGTGACCAAGGCAGTGGATGAGGGTAGTACTGTGAATGTTGTATGTTTGGACTTTCAGAAAACATTCAGAAAGCACTGTATTATGGCCTCATATGGCAAGTTGGTTAGCAAATTAAAAATATTTGGGATTGAGGGGTCCTTGGTAGCATGGATTAGAAGTTGGCAAAAAGATAGGAAGCCGAGGGTAGGTATAGATGGGTATTTCTCAGACTGGAGACGTGTTGAAAGTTGTATTCCCCAGATATCGCTGTGGGATCCTTGCTTTTGCAGATGGTTGTTGAGGGCTAAATCTCTAAATTTGCAGATGATACTAAGGTATGTAGAATAATGAATTTTGAGTATGATGCTGAGTGACTTCAGAGAGACATTGGTGAGTTGACCAAATGGGCAGACACCTGGTAGATGAATTTCAATACAGAGAATGTGAGGTAAAGCATTTTGTTAGAAGGAACATAGAGAGCAAATACAGGTTCAATTGTACAACTTTGAGGGAATTACAAGAACTACGGGACTTTGGGGTTCATGTGCATAATTCCCTGAAGGTGGCCAGACAAATTGAAACAGTTTAATAGGATCCTTGGGTTTTTAAATTGAGGCATAGAGTATAAACAAAGGAAGTAATTCTACACCTCTACAAATCATTGGTCAGGCCATATTTGGAGTATTGTTTTCAGTTCTGGGCACCTTATTTATGGAAGGATGTTAAAGCCCTGGAGAGACTGCAAAGCAAACATACCAGAATGATACTAGGAATGATGGATTTTAGAGATATGGAAAGAATTGAGAAATTGGTCTTAAGTTCCTTGGAGCACAGAGAGGTGACTCTATTGAGGTGTTCATAATTATGAACAATTTCCACTAGTTAATCTATCAGTAAACAGGGGGGGGTCACAATTTCAAAATTGTCAGCAAGAAAACTAGGAGTGAGATGAGGAGAAACTGCTTAGAGTTGTTGGGATTTGGAAAGCACTTCTTGGAAGAGTAAAAGAGGCAGATTCCATGAGAGATTTCAAAAGAGAGCTGGATATAATGATGAATCTGGAAGGCTATGGAGCTATCCGGGGAACGGGACTAGCTTGGTAGTTCTTACGGGAGCCAAAGGCCTCTTTTTGTACTACAGAATTCCATGACTATATATCCCACACCCCATTCCATTGTCATAAAGCAGGCTGAGAGATGAGAACAAACCCAGGCTGAAGGGCAATCTGCTCCAGACCCTCATTTTTTAATGAACGGTGCCAAGGCCAACCCGGAGTCTCAGAGTCACTCTCTCTGACTCTATTTGTATTTCTGCTTCTTAACCAGAAAGACAAGACACTTAGTTAGTTCTTCTGCTTGGCATTTTTAAATTACCATTTTTATTAATCACAAATTTTAGTTTACTATTTTGTGAATGGACATGTGTTGCTTTCAAAAATAATTCATTTTTACTGATGTCTAAAACTTCAATCTTCTTTAAGTCTCCAAGAGAAAAAAAAATGAACCGTGTGCACTCCTTCCAAAAGATTGAAAAAGAGAGTGTTCCATACTTAGTATGATACCAAAGGACACGAGAGCTCCTCCTGGAAATGTGAAATAAAATGAGAGATTCTGGACTATTCAATCAATGAATTTGAACAATTGATTTAATTTGAGTAATGGGATACTTCAGCACATTCTTCAAATGCTGCCTGAACTTAGATTGGGTCACGGCATAAATTGCAGTGTTTGAGCAACAACTGAGGAGCTGCAGCATAAAGCCCAATTCCTGCACATACCATTGTAGAACCACAGACCAATACCCAGAAGTGAAGAAACGTCTCCATATAGAAAAAACCGTTAACGTTGACCATAATAAGATGAAATTGGCCGAGATAGCAAACAGTAAAATGATGGACTTCCTTCGCATTTCCATCTCTGGATCCCTGGGATTGTCTCCATGGGTGTGAGCCCGAAGTCTTCTACGAGCTTTGCCGGCCATTAATATATGTCTGATAGTGAAAATATTGAGCAGAAGAATCAGGACAAATGGGAGACCTGGAGTTAGAATGTGGTGAATAAACTCAATTGAGACCCATACCTGCGAGTAATAAACAGCGCTTTGTATATAGCAAAACCAGGGGTCATTTCTGAGCCAATACTGATCTGTGAGTGCAAAATACCAGAAAATGTTCTTTAAACAGCTCAGTAGAGTCACTGTTCCCACAATCACAGTCGCTGTTTTCTCACTGCAATATTTGCTTTTCAGCGTCTGCCAAGAAATGGCCACAAATCGGTCAAAGGTGAATGTGACAGTGAACCAGACTGAACAGTCAGTGGCTGCATAAAGCAGGACAGCATGAATATTACACACAGGAATGGACATCACGAAATAAAACTGTTCACGATAAACAATTGGAATGTGTCTCAATATCAGGTCAAGGATAATGACTAGTAGATCCGCCACTGCCATGGCCACCAGATAGCGACTGACACATGTAGATAATCCACAATCTTTGTAAAGCAGGATGAATATCATTACTATGTTAACTGTGAACAGAGTAAACAAATTATATTTCAAATTGTATACATTTTATATAAGTGGCTGAGGCAAAAGTTATCAATGGCCGGTTCACCAGTTATCAGAAGGATGGATGCCATTTCCTACATTAACTGTGAGGAAGACAAACAGATCAGAAAGTTGAAGGAAACCTGTCTGCAATTTTTCAGTTTCATTTCAGGACCTGTTGAGATTTTGATATTTGTCACTGTATTTAGTGATTTAGAACAAAGCACAGTAACAGGCCCTTCAGCCCACCAAACAGCTTCAACACATGACATCCTTCTAAACTAAAACCTTTTGCCTCTACACAGTCCATATCCCTCTATTCCCTGCCCATTCATAATTCAAGATACCTCTTAAATGTTGCTATTGTATCGAACGCCACCACATCCTCTGACAGTGCGTTCCAGGCATTTCCCACCCTCTATGTAAAAAAAAATTGTAGTCATAGAGTAATACAGCACGGAAACAGGTCCTTCGACCCAAACTGGTCCATGCTGACCATGGTGCCTACTCAGCTAGATCCAATTGCCCGTATTTGGTCCATATCCCGCTAAGCCCTTCCCATCCACGTACCTATCCAAACATTTTTAAGTTGTTGCTATTATACTTGCCACAACCACTTTCTCTGGCAGGCCATTCCATGTACGCATCACTCTCTGCTTGAAGAAGTTGCCCCTCAGGTCCTTATTAAATCTTTACCCTCTCACCTAAAACCTATACCCTCCAATTTTCAATTCCTCATCCCTGGGAAAAAGATAATATGAATTCATCCTATCTACGTCCCTCATGATTTTATACACCTCAATAAGGTCACCTCCTCATTCTCCTACATTCCAAGGAATAATGACCTATCCTGGCCAGCCTCTCCCTATTACTCAGGCCTACTAGTCTTGGCAACATTCTCGTAAGTCTTCTTTGCACACTTTCCTGTTTAACTAGGTCTTTCCTATAACAGGGTAACCAAAACTGTACACAATACTCCAAGTGCAGCCTCACCAATGACTTATACAACTGTAACATAACATCCCAACTCCTATACTCGATGCCTTGACCAATGAAGGCCAGCATGTTAAATACCTTCTTCACTACCTTGTCCACCTGTGATGCCATTTTCAAAAAACTATGTACTTGTACTCCCCCTCCCATTCTTCAGACGACATGTCCATCCTGGGCCTCCTGCAGTGCCACAACGATGCCACCCGAAGGTTGCAGGAACAGCAACTCATATTCCGCTTGGGAACCCTGCAGCCCAATGGTATCAATGTGGATTTCACAAGTTTCAAAATCTCCCCTCCCCCTACCACATCCCAAAACCAGTCCAGCTCGTCCCTGCCTCCCTAACCTGTTCTTCCTCCCACCTATCCCCTCCTCCCACCTCAGGCCGCACCTCCATCTCCTACCGACCAACCTCATCCCGCCCCCTTGACCTGTCCGTCCTCCCTGGACTGACCTATCCCCTTCCTAACTCCCTACCTACAATCACCTTTACTGGCTCCATCCCCGCCTCTTCGACCTGTTTGTTTCCTCTCCACCTATCCTCTCCTCTATCCCTCTTCTATCCGCCTCCCACTCTCTCCCTATTTATTTCAAAACCCCCTTCCCCTCCCCCTTTTCTGATGAAGGGTCTAGGCCCGAAACGTCAGCCTCTCTGCTCCTATGATGCTGCTTGGCCTGCTGTGTTCATCCAGCCCTGCACCTTGTTGTCTCGGATTCTCCAGCATCTGCAGTTCCTACTATCTCTACTTGTACTCCTAGGTCCCTCTGTTCCACAACATTCCTCAAGACCTTACCATTTACTGTATAAGTACTACCTTGGTTTGACTTTCCAAAGCGCAACACCTCACACTTATCTATATTGAATTGCATTTGCCAATCCTCAAACCACTTCCCCATCTGATCAAGATCCCTCTGTAATTTTGATAATCTTCCTTGCTATTCATAATACCTCCTAATTTTGTATCATCCACAAACTTACTAATTGTGTTTTGTACATTCACACCCAGATCATTTATGTAACTAACAAATAACAATGATCCCAGCACCGACCCCTGTGGCACACCACTAGTCAGAGTCCTCCAGTCCGAGAAACAATCTTCAACCATCACCCTCTGCTTCCTACCATTGAGCCAGTTTTGAATCCGACATCCATTGCCCTACTCTCATCTATCATCTTGGTTACCTCTTCAAAAAACTCTAAAAGATTTGTCAGACATGACTTCCTGTGCACAAATCCATGCTGACTATCCGTAATCAGACCTTGAATATCCAAATATTGGTTGATCCCGTACCTCAGTATCCTCTCCAATAACCTGCCTATCACTGATGTCAGGCTCATTAGCCTGTAGTTCCATGGCTTTACTTTGCTACCTTAAGTATTGGAACAATATTAGCCACCCTCCAGGCTTCCAGTACTTAACCAGTGGCAAAACATGAAGCAAAAATCTCTGCAAGGGCCTCTGCAATTTCTTTCCTTGCCTCCCACAATGTCTGAGGATGGACTTGATCAGGCTGAGGGGGTTTATCCACCTTAATGCGATCGAAGGCTGCTAACACCTTCTGTCTGGTTATATGTATGCAGTCCAAAACATATCCACATGTTTCCCTTATTTCCTTAGTAAGATACATTCGGGAAAGTCAGGTACATTTGGGACATTCAAGCGACTCTTGGATAGGCACATGGATGGTAGTAAAATGAAGGATATGCAGAGAAGTTTGATCTTAGAGTAGGATAATAGGTCAGCACAACATCCTGGGCTGAAGGGCCTGTACTGTTCTATGTTCTATATTCTAAATACTGAGGAGAAATATTCATTAAAGATCTCCCCCACCTCCTGTGGCTCTACACATAGATGGCCATGCTGATATTTAAGGGGACCTATTCTTTCCCTAGCCACTCTCTTACTCTTAATATAGCTACAGAATCTCTTGGGATTATCTTTAGCCTTATCTGCCAGATCTACCTCAAACCCTCTTTCTGATCTTTTAATTTCCATCTTAAGCATATTCCTACACTTTTTATAGTCATCCATGGATTCACTTGAGCCTGATCGCTTAAACCCAATGTATGCCTTCTTCTTTTTCCTGACCAGAACCTCGTCAGGAATCCCTAAACCTGCCAGCTTTTCCCTTCATCCTAACACGGACATACTGGCCCTGGACACTTGATATCACATTTTTAAAAGCCTCCCACTTGCCAGTTGTTCCTTTTCCTTCAATCAGACTCACCCAATCAACCACTGCAAGATCCTGCCTAATGGCCCCAAAATTGGCCCTGCTCCAGTTTAGCACTTTAACTTGTAGGCCTGGATCTTTTTCCATAACTATGTTAAAACCAAGAGAGTTATGGCCATTGGACCCAATGTGCTCTCCGACTGACATTCAGTCACTTGCCCGACCTTGTTTCCTAAGAGGAGGTCCAGTGTTGCACCCTCCCGAGTAGGGCCCACTACATATTGATTTAGGAATCTTTCTTGGACACATTTGACAAATTCCACCCCACCCGGGCCTTTTACACTCTGGGTGGCCCAGTCAATACAGGGGAAATTAAAATGCCCAACCAATACTACCTGTTATATGGGTATCTGCAATCTCTGTACATATCTGCTCCTCGAGTACCCGTTGGCTATTTGGCGATCTATAATACAGTCCCAATACAGTGACCATCCTCTTCTTGTGTCTAAGATCTAACCATATGGCCTCATTTGATGACCCTTTAAGAATATCCTCTCTAAGCACTGTTGTTATGTCCTCCCTTACCAAAAGGACAACCCCTCCTTCTCACTTACCTGTACGTCTGTCACACCTGCAGTTTATGTATCCTGGAACATTGAGCTGCCATTCTTGCCCTTCTCTCAGCCATATTTCTGTTATGGCTATAATATCCCAGACCCCAGAGCCAATCTATACTCTGAGCTCATCTGTCCCACCAGTCAGGCCTTGTGCATTGAAATAAATGCATTTTAAACCAGAAGTCTTTTCCCTCCATTTCCTGTGCCTCTGGCTATCCTGAATATTAAACTTGCTCTCAATAGCTAATGTATTTTCCCCTGACTTCTCGATGGCCCCTCTCTTATTCAGAGACCCACCCACCTCCTACCAAACTAGTTTAAACCCTCCCGGGTAACACTAGCGAATCTCCCCACGAGGATGTTGGACACCCTCTGGTTCAAGTGCAATGCATCTCTCCTGTACAGGTCACCCCTAACCCAAAAGAGTCCCAGTGATCCAAGAACTGAAAATTCTGCCTCCTACACCAGCTCCTCAGCCATGCATTCATCTGGCCTATCTTTCTATTTCTATCCTCAATGGTGCGTGGCACTGGGAGTAATCCAGAGATCACTACCCTTGAGGTCCTGCTTTTTAACTTCTTACCTAACTCCCTATATTCGTTTCGCAGGACTCTATCTCTTTGTCTAACGATGTCATTTATACCAACGTGCACAATGACCTCTGGCAGTTCACCCTCTCTCAGAATGTTCTGTAACTGCTGAGATACATCCTGACCCTGGCACCCGGGAGGCAACACACCATCCTGGTCAGGCAGCGTCTGTGAAGAAAACGTCAGAGTTAATGTTTCGGATCCAATTACTCTTCCTCAGAACTGATGGTAGCTGGGAAAACATTGGTTTATATGCAGAAAATAGGCAGAGGGATGGGGTAGGGAGTAAACGATAGGATAAAGCCTGAAGAGAGAGAAGAGCAGTTGGATAGACAAAGGGTGAATAGTTTTTAATGGGGACTGTTAGTCAGTAACAACAGGTAGTGTGTAATGGCAGGCTATGTGGTAACAAGGCCTGGTGTGTGGGGTAGGGGGCTGGGACATGGGAGGGCTTAGGCCCTAAAATAATTGAACTCGATGTTGAGTCCGGAGGGCTGCAGAGCCCCCAAGTGGAAAATGAGGTGTTGTTCTTCCAGTCTGTGTTGAGCTTTGCTGGAATACTGTAGCAAGCCAGAGAAAGAGATGTTGGCCAGGGAACAGGATGGTGTGTTAAAGAGGCAGGCAACTGGAAGCTCAGGGTCTTTTTTGCGAGCAGAACATAGATGTTACATGAACCTTGGATGACTAGGGATGTTATGAACTTGGTCTAAAAGAAAAGGGAAGCCTATATAAGGTCTAGGAGGATGGGAACCGACAAAACCCTTGACCTATTTAAGGAAAGGAGGAAAGAACTTAAACAAAGAATTAGAAGGGGCTAAAAGGGGTCATGAAAAGTCATTAGCAAACAGGATTAAGGAAAATTCCAAGGTTTTTTATACAAATATATTAGTAAGAGGGCAGCCAGGGAAAGGGTTGGCTCACTCAAGGACAAAGGAGGGAATTTATACGTGGAGCCAGAAGAAGTAGGTGAGGTCCTAAATGAATACTTTGTGTTGGTATTCACCAAAGAGAAGGAATTGGTGGAGGATGAAGTCAGGGAAGGGAGTGTTGCATTTCTAAGCCAAGCTGCTATTAAAGAGGAAGATGTGTTGTGCATCTTAAAAAGTATTAAGGTAGATAAGTCTCCAGGTCCTGATCTCAGTATATTGATGGAGACAAGAGAACAAATTGCTGGATCACTGACAGACATCTTTGTATCTTCTTTGGCCACAGGTGAGGTCCTAGAAGACAGGAGAATAGCCAATCCTTTCCAACACTTTACCCACAACC
>NC_063365.1:97594-115207 GCF_021869965.1 Rhincodon typus | reverse complement strand
ACGTTAACTTCACAGATGCTGCCAGACCTGCTGAGCTTTTCCAGCAATTTCTGTTTTGTTTCCTGATTTACAGCATTCGCAGTTCTTTCGTTTTTTGTTTTTACCCAGGTTTGAATCCTGCCACAGCAGATGATGGCAGTTAATTCAATAAAAATATGGAATTAAGAGTCTAATGATGACCATGACTTCATTGTCAATTGTTGGAAAAACCCATCTGGTCCTTTAGGGAAGGAAATTGCCATCCTTATCCAGTCTGGCCTACACGTGACCCCAGACTAACAGCACTATGGTTAACTCTTAACTGCCTTCTGAGCAATCACCTTATCCAGTGAATGAGTTAAAAAATAATTGAAACTTATTTGCATTATATTTCATCCGTCATATTCTCGGCTATTCGCTGAGCCTGTCCAAGTCTTCTTGAAACTCCTTGCACTCTCCTTCCAACTTAGCTGCCCACCCATTTTGGTATCAGCAACAAATTTTGAAATACTGCAATTGGTCCCCAAATCCAAATCATTCATGTTTGAATTTGTGGACCTAGCACTATACTTGGCAATACCCTACTCATATAAGCCTGCCACCTGGAGAATGATCTGTTTATTTCAGATTTGTTCCTCATAGTTTTTATTTGTCCTTTCACATTAGAGAAAAGTGGTTAAATTTCTATTCATAGCTAATTTGCATCCACATTCAGCTGTCCATTTCATCATCAGTGTCTTGATCCACTTATACTATACACATTGTACGATAAAATCCCATCTATTCCCAACACCAGCGCATTACTGAACTCAAATACCAGAGAGGGTTCACTTCTCTCTCATGCATATAGGTTTGATGTCACGGTTTCTTTTTTATTGGGGCTTAAGGATTTGATAGCATCTTCCTTGATTAATCACACAACTGAGTTCAGATTTTCATAGCTTTAAATAACTGGATTCGAAATTCTAAATGCTTATGGCCTAGATTTTTAACTAACATCCTTACAATGAGGTAACCTATGTTCGAACAGTTCTGAACAAACTCATTGTTCCAGGAGACGCTGTGTTCTTACATCTAAATTTATTCAGGAATTCTGTCAACTGAAATTAAAGCAAAGAAAAAAAAATCCTGATACCACTAAAAAGTGAAACATATTTTCAATGTTCCCTCCATATGATCTCTGTTCTCTCAATGCAAACAAATCCCAATAACCATCCCAGGAAGCATCCCTCACTCTCATATTGCTTTCAAAAAAATGGCTCCAGAAAGTCTGACACATTCTTCATCAGATCTCCTCATATACACTGACCAAAACCAATTTGCTATTAATTCACAATCCAAATGATATAAAAAAGTTATAAAAGAAAAATTGCACCCCTTACATCACAACGTGAAATTTTAATCTATTATGGCAACTATTTCCCAAAGGCTCCTTTCATCACGGTTATTAATTAGCCCTTTATCATTACACAACACTAAATCCAAAATAGTTGATCCCAAGGTGACTACTAAAAACATGCTCTTCTAGAAACCTATCTCATATATATTCCAGGAATTTAGCTTTCATAACGTAAGTCATTGCTAATTTAAACTAGGTGGCATGCAAATCGATGTTGCCCATGATTACTGTAAAACCTAAGTTCCATGCAATTCTCATTTCTTGGTTTAAAACATGTCCAACAACAGTACTGCATGGGCTCAGGAAGCGCTGGAGATGGTGACATATGGAAGTGGTATTACACAGTATGGAATAAGGTTGGAACTTATGGATAAGCATTACTTGTCTATACCCCATGAATGAATGTATAGTCATAAAATCAGCTCAGGTTCAAAGGGTTAACACACGGTATGAACAGTCATACTCAGTCTCAGGGAAGGTGTTGGAATTGATGGACAGGGAATGCAGAGAATGATCGGAACTAAAGCTAAATCTACATGTAAATTAGAATACGCACAACAAGAACAATAACAAAGTCAAAAATTGTTTGCAAAATTAATAACTGATTGGAGAGACTTACCAGGCACCCCAAAAATAGCCAAGATTGGATAGTAAAATACTTGAACGACATATATTATAGCTTCAATCCGCTCTGATACTGTCAAGAGATCAGGCAATGCAAGAAAGTAAAGCGCCCAGTATAAACTCTTAACCATTGTTGTAACCTTCCAATCTACTGTTCTCAGATGTTGATTCATTGTTGTAACGTTCCAATATATGGATCTCAGATTCTGATCCACTGTTGTCCAATGAATTGTTCTCAGATTTTGAACCATGTTTCCCTTCTCTCTAAGAGTCACTGCTCAGTTTAATGCTGGAGGTGATTCTCTCATGAACACAATGGGATAAAATATTGAAGGATGTTCCTTATTAATAGAAAGAGGGAAAACCTCCAGTGACACAATTAAGATCCATGGAGACTGACATTAATGACAGTCACTGAACAAACAGGTTCATTTAACCTCTTTCGAGCCAGCACTTTCTCAACTCTGAAAAAGTTACGTATCATAATGCCAAAAAGAAATCTGGATTGGAAGTATGAGGGTTGGAAAGGAAAGGTTTGGTCAAATGAGTGGTGGCATTTAAAATGATAATTCAGGTTTTCTTGGATGTGTTCCTGAAGCCAATGGACTTGAGTGCTCCACACTCTTCATTAAAGGCAAAAGACATGAACTGAGCTAAAGAAATAATATTGTGACATTTGGTTCACCAGTGTCCTTCAGGGAAGAAAATCTACCATCCGCACCTGGTCTGGCCTACCTGTGACTCCAAATCCACAGCAATGTGGTTGGCTCTCAATTGCCCTCTGAAATGGCCTAGCAAACCATTCAGTTGTACCGATAGCTACAAAGTTTCACAGAAATGAAACCTGATGGATCACATTGCATTGACCTAGGCACCAGAAAAGTCAATGGCAGAAACAGTCCTGTCAACCCTGCAGAATCCTCCTTACTAACATCTGGGGGCTAGTGCCATATTTGGGAGAGCTGCCTCACAGACTAGTCAAGCATCAGCTTGACATAGTCATACTCACAGAATCAAACTTTATAGAAAATGTCCCAGACGGTACCATCACCATCCCTGGATATGTCCTGTCCCACTGCAGGACAGACCCAGCAGAGGTGGTGGCACAATGGTATACAGTCGAGACTTTCCCTGGGAGTCCTCAATATTGACTCTGGACCCCATGAAGTCTCATGGCTTCAGGTTAAACATGGGCAAGGAAACCTCCTGATGATTATTACATACAGTCCTCCTTCAACTGATGAATCAGTACTCCTCCATGTTGAACACCACTTGGAGGAAGCACTGAGGATTTCAAGGGCACAAAATGTCCTCTGGGTGGGGGATTTCAATATCAACCAACAAGAGTCACTTGGTAGCAGTACTAATGATCAAGCTGGTCAGCTCCTAAAAGAACATAGCTGCTAGACTGGGCCTGTGGCAGGTGGTGAGAGAACCAACATACTTGACCTCATTCTTACTAATTTGCCAGATTCAGATGCATCTGTCCATGAAGGTATCAGTAAGAGCGACCACCGCACAGTCCTTGTGGAGATGACATCCCGCCTTCCTATTGAGAATAACCTCCATTGTGTCATGTGGCACTATCACTATGCTAAATGGAACATATTTCAAACAGATCTAGCAACTCAAGACTGGGTACTCATGAGGCTCTATGGGCCATGATCAACAGCAGAATTGTACTCTAGCACAATTTATAACCTCATGGCCTGGCATATCCCTCACTCAACCATTACCACCAAGCCAGGGGGACAACCCTGGTTCAATGGAGAGTGCAATGAGGCATGCCAGGAGCGGCACCCGGCATGCCTGAAAATGAGGTGTCAACCTGGTGAAGCTACAAAACAGGACTACTTGAATGCTAAACAGTGAAAGCAGCAAGCGATCGACAAAGCTAAGCAATCCCACAACCAATGGATCAAATCTAAACTCTGCAGTCCTGCTGTATAAAGTCGTGAATGGTGGTGGATGATTAAATAACTAGCTGGAAGAGGAGGCTCCATGAACATCCACATTCTCAATGATGGAAGAGCCCAGTGCATCAGTGCAAAAGATAAGGCTGAAGCTTGTGCTGGGTGGATGATCCCTGTCAGCCTCCTTCAGTGGTCCTCAGTTCTACAGATATCAATCTTCAGCAAATTTGATTCACTCCATGCGATATCAGCAAACGGTTGGAGTCACTGGATACTCCAAAGGCTATGGGCCCTGACAACATTCTGGCAATAGTACTGAAGACCTGTGCTCCAGAACCTGCCACTCCCCCAAGCTTTTCCAGCACAGTTACAACACTGATACCTACCTGACAATGTGGAAAATTGCCCAAGTATGTCCTGTACATAAAAAGCAGGACAAATCCAACCCAGCCAATTATCGCCCCATCAGTCTACTGTCGATCAGTAAAGTGGTGGAAGGAGTCATCAACAGTGCTATCAAGCAGCACCTGCTCAGCAATAACCTGCTCAGTGACACCCAGTTTGGGTTCCACCAGGACCACTGAGCTCCTGACCTCATTACAGCCTTGATTCAAACATGGACAAAAGAGCTGAATTCTAGAGGTGAGGTGAGACTGATAGCCCTGACATCAAGGATGCATTCGACCAGATCTGTCATCAAGAAGCCCTGGCAAAACTGGAATCAATGGATCAATGGGAATCGGGGGGCAAACTCTCTAGTGGTTAGAGTTATACCTGGCACATAGGAAGATGGTCATGGTAGTTGGAGGTTGGTCATTTCAGTTCCAGGACATCTCTGCAGGAGTTCCTCAGGGTAGTGTCCTAGGCCCAATCATCTTCAGCTGCTTCATCAACGATCCTCCCTCCATCATAAGGTCAGAAGTAGGGATGTTTGCTGAAGATTGCACAATGTTCAGCACCATTCACAACTCCTCATTGCTGAAGCAGTCCATGTCCAGATCCAACAAGATCTGAACAATATCCAGGCTTAGGCTGACAAGTGGCAAGGAACATTCGCACCACACAAATGCCAGGCTATGACCATCACCAATAAGAGACAATCTAACCACTACCACATTCAATGGTGTTACCATCACTGAATTCCCCCACTATCACGATCCTGAGGGATGTCATTGACCAGAAACTCAACTGGACTCACCAGTTAAATACAGTGGCTACAAGAGCAGGTCAGAGGCTAGGAATACTGCAGTGGGTAACACATCTCCAGAGTCCCCAAAGCCTGTCCACAAGTCAGGAATGTGATGGAATAGTCTCCACTGGCCTGAATAAGTGCAGTCCCAACAAGAAGCTTGATATCATCCAGGACTTTATTGGCACCACATCCACAAGCATTCACCCCCTCCACCACCAAAACTCGGTAGCAGCAGAGTGTACTATCTACGAGATGCACAGTTGAAATTCACCAAAAGGCCTTTTTCTGTGCTGCAGATCTCTATGTTTCTATGACTATTTGTTGATTTATCCCTTCTCCAATAGAGTGGTTACTGTTGGGTGTCTATTCACTACTCCTCCCAATGTCTTCTTTCCCTTGTTGTTTTTAATCTCCACTCAAAATCTCCACATTTTCCGAGCCGAGATCACCTCTCACAACTGTCCTCATTTCATCTCTTATTAACAGTGCTATCCCACCAACTTTTCCTTCCCTCCTGTTTTCGCAAAAGGGCAAATATCTCTGGCGACAAGATCAGATTCACTTACCTCGATTTGTGCCATCAGTTCATCTATCTTATTCCGAATGCTTTGTGCAATAAGATACAAAGCCTTTAGGTTTGTCTTTTTGCCATTTTGATTATCATACACTTTACGTCTTAGTATGGGTCTATTTGTTTCTTACCTGGGATTACCCTGTCTATCGTTTTTGCATTTTGCTGCTCTTTCTTTTACTACTGTCCATTTTTCTTTCCCTTGTTGTTTGCTTAAGTTTCCATTATAGTTTAAACCCAATTTAAACTGCATTAGTAGTAATCTATCACAATTCTGTTCAGGTGTAACCCATCCAGTTCATAATGGTCCCATTTCTCCCAGAGCGAATCCCAGTGCCCCAAGAATCTAAAATCATAAGACCATAAGATATACGAGCAGAAATAAACTGTTTAGCCCAGGGAGTCTGCTCTGCCATTCAATCATGCTGATATGTTTCTTAATCTCATTCTCTTGGCTTCTCCCTGTAATCCTTGGACCCCTTACTAATCAATAATCCTTCTATCTCTGTCTCTACACTCATTGACTTGGCCCCTCCACAGCCCTCTGTGGAATGGGTTCCACAGATTAACCAACCCTTGGCTGAAGAAATTCCTCCTCATCTCAGTTGTAAAGAGCCTTCCCTTCGTTCTGAGGCTGTGCACTCAAGTACTGGCCACAGATCCTTTTAAACTTCTTAACATCTGTTGTAGATGTTCATAAAGTGCATAACTTAGTGAAATAATGTTCTTGGCATATCAAAATCTCCTTTTCTTCCAAACTTCTCAAAATCTGTCGTAAACATTACTAAAATGCATATTTCGCTGAGATGATCAACCAGGCACATCAAAATATCCAGTTATGGCAATGTTCAGCTGTCAATGTTACTAAACAGCATATCTCGGTGCGATAAGCAAGTTTGAATAGCATTATCTCCAATTCTAACAAACTTCTTCAAACTGCTGGCATAATCATAAAAGCTGTTGTAGATGTTACTAGCATGCCACTTTGCACATCAAAATTTCCAACTTTATCAAACTTAAGATCTGTTGTAGATGCTACCAAATGAGTTAAGACACTTGGCACATCAAGAACTTCATATTTAACAAAAGTTCTTAAAATCTGTTCATAGTATGGTGAGATAAGGAAATCTGAACAGCAAAATCGCCATCTTTAGCAAGCATCTTCGAAATGCCGATGCAGATTACACTAAAATGCATAACTCAGTGAGATAAGCAACCTGATGAGATAAGCACGTTTCAACAGCAAGAACTTCGAGCAAGCTGCTTAAAATCTCCTGCAGATGCTACCAAGTGCGTATCTCACTGGCACATCAGAATCTCTAGTAGATGTTACTAAAATGCATAACTGACACAAGAAACTTGGTACACCAAAATCTCCGTTACTAACAATGTTCTTAAGTTGTAGATGTTACAAAAGTGAGATAAGCAGATTTGAACAGCAAAAATCACCATTTCAAGCAAATCTCTCCAAAATGCTGGCATGTTCTTAAAATGTGTTGTGGGGAAATACAGGAAGAGGTAGAACAAGAGTTTGAACAAGAGACAGAGGAAGAGAGACAGACAGAGTGAGAGATAGGGAGAAAGATAGGAAGAAATATCGAGACAGGTACGGGGAGAGAAAGATAAGGAGAGGGAAAGAAATAAATAGAGAGTTAGAGAGATAGAGTGAGAGAGAAAGAGAGATAGAGATAGAAAAATAGTGAGAGATAGAGAGAAACAGCAAGAGACAGATTGACAGACAGAGAGAGAGGAATAGAGGCAGAGATCGGGAGAGAGATGTACAGACAGATATAGGGAAAGAGACATAAAGAGAGCGGGCAGCGAGAGACACAAAGGGAGATAGAGATGGAGGTAGAGTGAGAGAAATAGAGAGAGATGGGAGACCGATATGGGAGAGTGACAGAGGAGGGAGAGAGAGAGGGACTACAGAAGCAGTAAAGAGGGAGAGATGGATGGAAAAAGTGATGGGGGAGAAAGATAGGGAGAGACAGAGAGAAAGCTATAGAGAGAGAGAGATTGATGGAGAGATAGGGAGGGAGACGGAGAAAGATAGAACAAAGATAGAGCGAGAGAAACAGGTAGAGTGAAAGAGATAGAGATATGGAGAGAGATAGGGAGAGATTGGAGAAAGAAGAGGGAGTGAGAGAGACAGGGAGGGAGATAGAAAGAGATAGAGAGATTGAGAGAGAGGTACTGCGAGAGAAGTAGAGTGAGAGATAGAGAGAGATACAGGATGAGATACAAGGTGAGATGTAATTTTGTAAATGATTTGGATGAAGGAGTGGAAGGGTGGATTAGCAAGTTCGTGGACCATACGAAGGTGGGTCACGTTGTGGACAGTGTGGAGGGCTGTTCTAGGTTACAAAGGGACATTGATAGAATGCAGAGCTGGGCTGAGTAGTGGCAGATGGAGTTTAACCCTGAAACGTGTGAGGTGATTCATTTTGGAAGGACAAACTTGAAAGCTGAATACAGGGTTAACAGAAAGATTCTTGGCAGTCTGGAGGAGCAGAGGGATCTTGGGGTTCATGTTCACAGTTCCCTGAGAGCTGCCACCCAGGTGGATAGAGTTGTTAAGAAGGCGTATGGTGTGTTAGCTTTCATTAATAGAGGGATTGCGTTCAAGAGCTGTGAAGTTATGCTCCAGCTATACAAAAGCCTGGTTCGGCCACATCTGGAGTATTGTATCCAGTTCTGGTCACCTCATTACAGAAAAGATGTGGAAGTGTTAGAGAAGGTCTTACGAGGAAAGGTTGAGAGAGCTAGGGCTTTTCTCTTTAGAACGACGAAGGATGAGAGGTGACTTGATAGAGGTGTACAAAATGATCAGAGTTATAGATAGAGTAGATAGCCAGAGACTTTTTCATAGGGTGGAGGTAGCTTTTACGAGGGGACATAGTTTTAAAGTGAAAGGAGCTAGATATTGGGGAAACATCAGAGGTAGGTTCTTTACTCAGAGAGTGGTAGGGGCGTGGAATGCATTGCCGGAAAAGGTAGTGGAGTCAGCCTCATTAGGGGCATTTAAGCGGCTATTAGATAGGCATATGGATGATAGTATAAGGTAGCGGTGGAGGTTAGATAGACCTTAGGTTTAGGGTAAAAGTTCGGCACAACATCGTGAGAGTGAGAGAAGACAAGATAGAGAGAGTGAGAGACAGAAAGCGAGAGACAGAGACAGAGACGAAGAGATAGAGAGACAGAAAAAGAAAGAGATAGAGAGGGACATAGAGAGAGAAGGGAGAGAGATAGGGAGAGATAAATGGGGAGAGATAGAGGGAGATACAGAGTGAGAGTGTGAGATAGAGATAAGGAGAGAGAGAGATAATGGGAGAAAGAGAGAGATAGAGATAAAGAGAGAGAAAAAGAGAGAGACATAGAGCGAGAGAGAGGGCGTGAGAGCTAGAGGGAGAGACGGAGGGAGTGAAACAGGGAGTGAGAGAGATAGTGAAAGAGATAAGGACCGAGAGAGAAAGGGAGCAAGAGTGATCGGGAGTATGAGAGATAGGGAGTGAAAGAGAGAGAGAGAGACAGAGAGAGAGATGGACAGTGACAAACAGAGAGACAGAGACAGGGAGGTACGGGGAGAGGCAGAGAGAGAGAGAGAGAGAGACAGAGACAGAGAGAGAGAGATAGAGGGAGAAATAGAGGGAGATTTACATCAGCAACATACAGGGAGGTAGATATATATAGAGAGTTAGACAGAGAGGGGACAGAGCGAAATGGGGTGAGATAGACAGAGTGATAGGCAGAGACAGATACATTAGAAGATAGAGCGAGAGAGATAGAGCAAGAGCAATAGAGAGAGATATGGAGAGAGAGGGGAGAGATATGTAGAGATAGAGAGAGAGAGATAAAGCAAGAGACAGACAGAGAGGGAGTGAGAGAGATAGGGAGCAAAAAGAGATAGATAAGGAGAGAAGGAAACAGAAAGAGAGAGAGAGAGAAGGCTAGAGATAGAAAGGGGGGAGATAGAGAGGGGAAGGGAGATAAGGGGAGAGAGATGGAGGCAAAAAATGGAGGGAGAGATAGGGATGGAGAGATTGTAACAGACAGAACATAACAGAAGGGGAGAGAGGGACAAAGAAGGAGTGGGAGAGAGAGTTAGAGAAATGGAGAGAGCGCGAAAAAAAGAAAAATGGAGAGTGAGAGAGAGAGGGAGAGTGGGAGAGAGAGAAGGAGAGGGAAAGAAAGACAGCAGAGAAGAGCGGTGGGGGGTGGGAAAAGGGGAAGCGAAGGGCAAGCAAGGAGATTACCGGTGCCTTGGCCACGATCGTTGTATCTTCGCTAGCCACTGGAGAGGTTCGGAGGACTGGCAAGTAGCTAATGTTATTTCTCTGTTCGAGAAGGCAAACAAGGATAATCCAGGAAATATAAAATTCTTAGGGATGAGATTTACACACATTTGGAAAAGCATGGCCTAATCAGGGACAGTCAGGTCATGTCTTATTAACATGATTGAAATTTTTGAGGAGGTGGCGAAGGTGATCACTGAATCTGGAGCAGTGGATGTTCTCTACATGGATTTCAGTAAGGCTTTTGACAATGTCCTCGAAAAGGTTAAGATGCATGAGATTCACACCAACATGATCGCTTAGTTTCAGAACTAGCTTGCCCAGAGAAGGCAGAGGGTTGTGGTCGAAGTGTGCTTTTCTGGCCAGAGGTCTGAGACTAGTGGTGTTCCACAGTGATCCACACTGGGACCTGTGCTGTTTGTGAAATATATATTATATATAAATAAATAATTTGAATCAAAACATAGATGGGTGGATTGGTAAGGCTTCCTTTGGAATACTGAGTCCAGTACTAGTTGCCCAGTTATAAAAAAGGATATTATTAAGGTGGAGAGGGGTTCAGAAGAGATTTACTGGGATGTTGCCTGGCATGGAAGGTTTGAATTATAAAGAAAGTCTGGATAGGCTGGGACTTTCTTCACCAGAGCATAGCAGGTTGACAGGCGATCTGATAGAAGTTTATAAAATAATAAGGGGTATAGATAGAATTAATGGTTGTTGTCTTTTCGCTAGGATGAGGAATTTCAAGACTAGGTGTGGGGAGAGAGATTTAAAAAAAGACATGAGGGCATTTTTTTTTTTACAGAGGGTGATTCATGTGTGGAATGAACTTCCTGATGAAGTGGTGGATGTGGGACAATTAGAATGTTTAAAAGATATTTGGATAAGTGCGTGAATAGGAAAGAGTTGAAGGGATATGGGCCAGGAACAGATAGAAGGGCCGGTTTACTTTCAGATTACTTTTGGCGTGGACTGGTTGGACCGAAGGGTCTATTTCCATGATGTATGACTCTATGACTTTACTACACAAAGATTGATGGAGTTCTGGATAGTGTAGAAGGTTGTCAAACAGTACAGTGGATATAGATCAGTTCCACCTATGGGTGGAGAAATGGCAGATAGAGTTTAATCCAGTCAAGTATAAGGTACTGCACTTTGGGAGATCAAATGTTAAGAGAATTTAACAGTTAATGGCAGGACCCTTAACAGCATTGATGTAGAAAGGAATGTTGGGGTCCCAGTCCATAGCTCCCTGAAAGCTGTGACACAGGTAGATTGAGTGGTAAAGAATGCGTCTGGCATGCTTGCCTCTAACGGTCAGGGCATTGAGTACAAGAGCAGGATGTCATGCTGCAGCTTTATAACACTTTGGTTAGGCTGCGCATAGAGTATTGCAGTCAATTCTGGTTGCCAATTACAGGAAGGATGTGGAGGTTTTGGACAGGGTGCAGAAGAGGCTTATCAGAATGCTGCCTGGATTAGAGGGTATGAGCTACAAAGCGAGGCTAGAAAAACTCAGGTTGTTTTTTTCTGAAGAGGTGGATGCTGAGTGGAGACTTGACATAAGTCTATAAAATTATGAGATGCATAGATATGGTTGACGGTCAGAACCTTTTTCCCAGGTTTGAAATGTCTAATACTAGGGGACATGCATTTAAGGTGAGAGGGGGGAAATTCAAAGGAGATGGGAGGGCAAATTTTTTAAACAGAGAACACACTGGTGGAAGCAGATACGATAGGGGCATTTAAGGGGCTTTTAGATACATACATGAATGTGCAAGGAATGGAGGAATATGTAATAAGAGCAGACAGAAGAAATTAGTTTAATTTGGTGTCATGTTCAGCACAACATCGTGGACTGAAGGGCCTCTGTACCTGTGCTGTGCTGTTCTATGTTCTATAACACACAGTCTCCCATTCTTGGACTCGCTGTTTTTCTCTCTCTCGCTCACACACACACACACACACACACACACACACACACACAATCTCTCCCCCTCTCAGGCACCCTGTCTGCCCCTCTCAGCTGTCTCCCCCCTCTTGGGCACAGACCCTATCACAGCCTGTCTGTTGTATTGCGGTAACTGCCTCCTTGTGTGTAGTCTGATATGATAGTAATTCTGGTGCTGACTAACATGGTCCACTCTGCTCACCCACAGGACATCATTGTTCCAACTATCTTGCTCTGCTTCATTTAGTATCCCGTAATGTTGTTTAAGCTTTGCCACAGGCAGCAGGAGTCTGTTTTTTTTTGGTTTGAGCCTCTAAGTTGGTCCAGTACTGCCTGTTGGCATCCCTGTGCAGGACTGCATACCAAAGAAGTCAATCCAAGTGTTCCCCAAATGTGAATCTTGGCTGAACCAGGAAATCCACTTTCTACTGAAGACCAGACATGTAGCATTCAAGTCAGACGACACAGACCTATACAGGAAATCAAGATGCGACGTCCGCAAAGACATCAGGGATGCCAAGAGGCAGTACTGGACCAAGTTAGAGGCTCAAACCAAACAAAGAGACTCCTGCTGTCTGTGGCAAAGCCTAACCAACATTATGGAATACAAAATGAAGCAGAGCAAGATAGTGGACAAATACACATCTCTCCCAAATGCGCTCAATGCTTTCTATGCTGTGGCTCGGTGTCACCTGCCCCAACAGTCCTGGGCGCACCTGTTCCTTCCATCACCACTGCAGACGTCAGATCAGTCTTCCTGGGAGTCAACCCAAGGAAAGCGATGGGTCCGGATGAAGTTCCTGGCTGAGCACAAAGATCCTGTGTGGACCAACTGGCAGAGGTATTCACCGATATCTTCAACCTCTCCCTTCTACAAGCTGAAGTCCCCAACTGCTTCAAGAAGAATGTCATCAGCCTGCTACCTAAGAAAGCACATGCAAGGTGCCGTAATGATTACCGCCCTGTGGCTCTGACCTCCACAATCATGAAGTGCTTCAAGAGGCTGGTCATGGCTCACATCAATTCTAGTCCCCCAGCCTGCCTTGATCCTCTATAATTTGCCTACAGATGTAACAGGTCCACAGCGGACACCATTTCTCTTGCCCCGCACTCATCCCTGGAACATCTGGACAACAATGACACCTACATCAGATTCCTGCTCATCAACTACAGCTCCGCCTACAACGCCATTATCCTCTCCAGGCTAATATCAAAACTCCAAGACCTTGGTCTCAGCTCCGCCCCCTGCAACTGGATCCTCAGTTTTCTGTCCCACAGACTGCAAACAGTGAAGATAGACAACTGCACCCCCTCCACGATAGCACTCAACACTGGAGCCACCTAAGGATGTATCTTCATCCCCCTCCAGTACTCCCTGTACACCCATGACTGTGTTGCCAAATTCTGAATGAACGCCATCTACAAGTTTGCTGATGACACAACTGTGCTGGAACAGATATTGAACAACGATGAGTCAGAATACAGAAAGGAGATAGAGAGTTTGCTGATGTGGTGCAATGAGAACAAACTCTCTCTCAAAGTTGGCAAAACTAAAGAACTGATCATTGACTTCAGAAAGAAAGGAGGAGAACTCGCCCCCATCTACATCAATGGAGCTGAGGTTATGACGGGGAGAGCATCAAGTTCGTAGGAGTGAAGATAACCGCGTGTCCTGGACTTGCCATGCAGATGCGATGGTGAAGAAGGCACAACAATGCCTCTTCTTCCTCAGGTGGCTCAGGAAATTTGGCATGTCCAGAAGGACCCTCACCAACTTTTACAGATACACCGTTGAAAGCATACTGCCCGGATGCATAACAGGGTGGTATGGCAGATGCTCTGCCCAGGACCGCAAGAAACTACAGCAGGTCGGGTGCACAGCTGAGACCATTATGGAAGCCAACCTTCCATCCATGGACTCCATTTACATGACTCATTGGGCGGAAAGGCTGCCAACATCATCAGAGACCCATCGCACCCAGGTAATACTCTCCCCTACAACCTCTTCCATCCTCCAGGCAGAAGATACAGAAACTTGAAGACATGCAGCAGCAGGTTCAGGAATAGTTTCTCAGCAGTTTTTGGCTAATGAATGGACTCTCTAACTTCAAATAATGCTGGTCTTGCTAATGTTGATCTTGCCTATCATATGCCCTGTGTGACATAATCTGTATGCCTCTGTCTAAGTTTCTTTTTCACCCTATGATCTGTATGTCCTTGCTTACTATGATCTGCCTGTACTGCTCATAAACAAAGATTTTCATTGTACTTAGGTACATGTGATAATAAATAAATAAATTGAATAAATTAGAAGAATAAGTGGATAAAGAGTCAGATTTCCAGTAACTCCACAGCCACAGAACCTCTCAGAGAAAGAGCAGCACAGAATTAAAATCTCAAAATTGAAGTCTAATGGTCAAAACGATTTACCTCTGAAAAACTTATTCATTCACTGTGCACCAGGGCTAAACATTCAGAAGAAACAAACTCTTCTCTTGGTTTGACTTAGCTATTTTTTAAAAAAATCTATCACCGTCAGTCCAGGACAGAAATTCACATCATCCCCTCCTCTTGCCCAGGATAACCATGCATGTGCTCAACTGCACTTTGCCCTAACTCTCTCAATTCAAGGATGATGTCTACTCAGAGTCATGAGTTTCTGTCCTGGATCTTCTTGTGACCAAACAGAGCTGTTGGACACAAGGGGTAGGATATTCTATGAGGTCATGGGATGCAGAGAGCAGGAACTGCTTCCGTTCATTCCTTCTGTTCTGCTTCATCAATAAGACACTGACTCTGAAAGGCAAAGTCAACTTGATGGATGAGTTGTCTCCTTTCTGAACAGGGCAGCAAGCTCCCCCCAGACATTCTAATATTGACATTACAGAGGTGACCTCTGAGAGACCTGCAAAATTTGAACAGGACTGGACAATGTTGATGGAGGAAGGATTCCAGAACCAAGGGTCACAAACAAAAGATACGGAGTAAACCATTGAGGATTGAAAGGAGCAGAAATGTTTTCACCCAGACAGTAGTAAGCCTATGGAATTAACACTCACAGAAAATGGTCATAGCCAGAGAATTGTCTGATTTCAAGAAGAATTTGGACATAACACTTGGAGCTAAAACGATATGGGGGAAAAGGGAGATGGATGATGAGCCCTGGCCTTAATGAAAGGAGCAGCAGGCTGGAGGGCCAAATGGCCTTCTCTTGCTTCTATTTTCTGTTTCAGTTGCAAACATTGGGCCTACAAAAAGCTTTGTGAAGGACACAAGACATTGAGGAAACCTCTCTTCACCTCCAGTTCCGTGACCACCTCGAGCCCTTGCCGCTTTCTGACCTTCTCACTTGGAACGATCCCTGAGCATTGGCGCTGTGCATGCTCTGGTATCTCTGTCCAACCCCTGGCTCTGCATCTGTGCGTTTCTCTTCTCTCCTATTCCCTATGCTATACAAAAGGGACTGCTGTTTTCTATGATACACAATGGGACGACACTCGCGAGAGTATTCTCAGGGATTGCTGTTCTCTCTGATGTCAACAGGGACCGCCCTTCTTTATGATATACTACCTCTCTCACTAACACCTGAAGGAGGAGTGAGGCTCCAAAGGCTTGTGTTTTCAAATAAACCTGTTGGGCTATAACCTGGTGTTGTTTGATTTCTGACCTTCTAAAATATACAGAGTGATTGCTGTTCTCTATAATATACACAGGGACCACTACTCTTTATAATATACACAGAGACTGCTGTTCTCTATGATACGCAGAGAGACTGCACACTCAATAGTATGCACAGAGACTGCTGTTCTTGATAATATAAACAGGGACTGCAGTCTTCTTCAATATATACAGGGACAGCCGTTGTCCACAATATACACAGGGACTGCTATTCTCTATAATATATACAGTGAAGGCAATTTTCTGGAACATACACAGGGACTGCCTTTCTCTTTAATATGGACAGAGGTTGTCTGCTCTGTGTACTATACACAAGAGTGGTATTCCCAAACTATACACAGGGACTGCTGTTCTCAATAAAATACACAGGGAGTGCTGTTCTCTGCAGTATACATAGCAATGACTTTTCTCTATCACATACAGTAGGGCTGCTGTTCTATATGATATACATAGGGACTACTGTTGTGTGTGATGAACACTGGGACTTCTGTTCTCTATGTTATACACAGGGACTGCTGTTCTCTATGAAATACAATGGGACTACCTTTCTTCGTAATATACACAGGAAGTGTTGTTCTCTGTAATATACACAGGGACTTCTGTTATAGTCATAGAGTCATACAGCACAGAAACAGACCCTTCAGTTTAAGCAGTCCATGCGAACATAATCCCAAACTAAACTAGTCCCATCTACCTGCTCCTAGTCCATTTCCCTCCAAACCTTACCTCTTTATGTACCTATCCAAATATTTATTAAAGCTTGTAATTGTACCCACATCCACCACTTTCTCAGGAAGTTCATTCTACATGTGAACCACCCTCTGTGTACAAAATACTCACAGGACTCAGCAATGAAGGCAAGTGTGTCAAACGCCTTTTTAACCACCCTGTCTCTATGTGACACAAACTTCAAAGAATTATGTACTTGCACCCTTGGTCCTTCTGTTCTACAACACTACCCAAGAGCCTTCCATTAATTCTATATGCCTGACCCTTGCTTGTTGTACCAAAATGCAATACCTCACATTTGTCTAGATTGAACTCCATCTGCTATTTTCCAGCCCATTTCATTCAATATCTTTTTGTAATCGTAGAAAACCATCTTCACTGTCTACTATGCTACCAATTTTGTGTCATCTGCAAAATTACTAACCATGCCTTCTATATTCTCATCAAAATTGTTTACATAAATGACAAACAAAAGAGGCCCCAGAACTGATCCCTGTGGAACACCTCCAGTCCAAAATGCAACCCACCACCATCACTATTTGCTGCCATTAAGCCAACTTTGTATCCAATTGGCAAACTCCCCCTGAATATGAGCTAACTTTACTAATTAGACTACTATGCAGAACATTGTCAACTTCTTTGTAATACACACAGGGACTGCTGTTCTTGATAATATACACAGCAACTGCCTTACTGTTCTCTGTAATATACAGAGGGATGGTTGTTCTCTGTAGTATGCACAGTGACCGTTGTTCTCTTCAAGATTTACAGAGATTGCTTCTCCATAATATACACAAGGACTGCTCTTCACCAGAATGTATACAGGGCCTGCTGTTCACTATAACATCCACAGGTTACTTCTGTTCTCTGTAATGTACATAGCGACTGCCATTCTCTGTGTATATGCTGTTCTCTGTAATGTACAGAGGAAGTGCGGTTCTCTATGATATACAAAGGGACTGCCATTGTTTTTAATGCACACAAGGATTGCTGTTCTGTATGACATACACAGGGCCTGCAGTTATCCAGAACACACACAGGACTGCTGTCCTCCATTAGATACACAGGGACTGCTGTTGTCCACAAAATACACAGGGGCTGCTGTTGTCTCTAATAGACATGGGGACTGCTGATTTCTATAATGGACACAAGGACCGAGTTTTTCTATGTTATACACAGGGACTGATGTTCTCCATGATATATACAGGGACCTTTGTTCTCTATAATATATACAGGGACAGCTGATCTACGCAATATAAACAGGGACTGCTCTTCTCTATAATCA
>NC_063365.1:8900-97094 GCF_021869965.1 Rhincodon typus | reverse complement strand
AGCATTTTAGTCAAAACAACATTGAAAGTTAAGTCATTTGGTGATGTTGAAATTTTTGCCTTCTGAAGTGCTTATCTCACAGAATTAACCATTTTACTATAATCAGCATAAGCCTCAGCCGTAATCCTAACCCTATTACTAGCCTCAGCCCTAAACCTAACCCTAAACCGAACCTGAGCCTCTGCCCTAACCTTAACCATAACCCTAAAACTAGCCGCAGCCCTAACTCTAACCCTAACCCTAGAATCAGCCCTCCCCTAAACCTAACCCTAGTCACAGCCCTAACCCTAACCCTAATCTTAGCCGGAGCGCTAACCCTAAAACTAACCCTAGCCTCAGCTAAAGCCCTATCTGAAGCCAAAACCCTAATCCTAAGCTTAGCCGAAAACATCATCGTAGCCTCAGAACTAACCCTAACCCTAACCCTAAACTCAGCCCTAAACCGAGCTCTAAACCTTAGCCTAACCTTAAATCAGACCCTAACACCAGACCTAACCCTCTGACCTAACCCTAACCCTAACCCTAGCCTCAGTCCTAACACTCACCCAAACCCTAGCCTCAGCATTAAACCTAACCCTAACCTTTACCCTGACCCTCAACCGGACCCTAAACCTAGCCCTGGCCTCTGTCCTCACCCTAACCCTAACACTAATAATAACCCAACCTATACTCTGCCCTAAACCTCACCTTAACGCTCAATCTAGCCTCTGCACTAACCCTAACCGCAAACCGAACCTTTGACCTAACCCTTGTCCTAACCCTAACTCTAACCGTAGCCTCAGCACTAAACCTAACCCTAAACCAGGCCTCAGCCCTAAACCCAGCCTCAGTCCCAAACCTATCCTCAGCCCTAATGCTAAACGCAGCCTCAGCCCAACCCTAAACCTAGCCTCAGCCATAGCCCGAACCCTAACCTCAGTAATAACCCTAACCCTAGATTCAGCCCTACACCTAATCCAAGCCTAAACCCTAACCCTAATGCTAGCCTCAGCCCTAACTCTCACTCTAGCCTCAGCCCTTACCCTAACCCTAACTCTAACACTAGACTCAGTCCTAAACCTAGTCTCAGCCCTACCACTAACCCTAGCCTCATCCCTAACACTTACCCTAACCCGAGCCTCAGCCCTAACCCGAGCGTCAGCCCTAACCCTTAACCTAACTGTAGCCTCAGCCCTAACCTTAATGCTAGACTCAGCCCTAAAACTAACCCTAACCCTAGCTGAAGCCCTAACCCTGATCCTAAACCTTGCCTCAGCCCAAATCCCAGTCTCAGTCCTAAACCTATCCTCAGCCCTAATGCTAAACCCAGCCTCAGCCCAACCCTCAACCTAGCCTCAACCATAGCCTGAACCCTAACCTCAGTCCTAACCCTAACACTAGGGTCAGCCCTAATCCTAACCCTAGATTCAGCACTACAGCTAATCCAAGCCTAAGACCTAATGCTAATCCTAGCCTCAGCCCTAACTCTAACTCAAGCCTCAGCCCTAACCCTTAATCTAATCATAGCCAGAGCCCTAATCCTCACACTAACCCATGCCTCAGCCCTAAACCTAGCTTTAACCCTTACCCTAACCCTAAACTGGACCCTAACCCTCAACCTAACCCATTGCCCTAAATCTCTGCCCTGACCCTAACCCTATCCATTATGCTAGCCTCAGCCCTACACCACATCCTAAACCTAGCCTCAGCACTAAACGTAACCCTAACCCTTACCCTAACCTCTGCCCTCACCCTAACCCTAGCCCTAACCCTGGTCTCTGCCCTAACCCTAACCCTACCCTCTGTCCTAACTCTAACCTGAACCGTAAACGTAGCATCTGCCCTGACTGTAACACTAAGCCTAACCCTAGCCTCTGCCCTAATCCTAACCCTAGCCTCTGCCATCAACATAACCTTAACCCTGACCCTAGCCTCTGCCCTAAACCTCACCCCAACCCTAGCCTCAGTCCAAACCCTAACCCAAACCCTAACACTGAGCCTAACCCTCGCCTCAGCCCTCACCCTTATCCTAACTGTAGCCTCAGCCCTAACCCTTATCCTAACTGTAGCCTCAGCCCTAACACTAACCCTAGCCTCAGCCCTAATCCGAGCCACAACCCTGTCCATAACCATAAAACTAGCCTCAGCACTGATCCTAACACTAACCCTAGCCTCAGCCCTAACTCTAACCCTAAAGCAGGCCTCAGCCTTAATCCCAGCCTCAGTCCTAAACCTAGCCTCAGTCCTAACGCTAAACCCAGCCCCAGCCCAACCCTAAACCCAGCCTCAGTCATAGCCCGAACTCTAACCTCAGTCCGAAACCAAACCCTAGCGTCAGCCCTAACCCTAACCCAAGATTCAGCCCTACACATAATCCAAGCCTAAAACTAACCATAATCCTAGCCTCAGCCCATCCCTTACCCTAGCCTCAGCCGTAACCCTAACCCTAGCCTCAGCCCTAACCCTAAACCTAGCCTCAGCCATAGCCCGAACCCAAATCCTAGCCTCAGCCCTTACCCTAAACCTAACCCTAGACTCAGCTTTAACTCTAACCATAAAACTAGTCTCAGCCCTAACCCTAACCCTAGCGCCTGCACTAACCCTAACCCGAACCCTAACTGTAGCTTCTGCCCTAACTGTAACACTAAGCCTAAGCCCAGCCTCTGCCCTATTCTTAACCCACGTGTTTGTCCTAACCCTATCTCTAGCTGCAGCCCTAACCATAAAACTAACGCTAAAGCTCGCCTCTGCCCTAAACCTCACCATAACCCAAGCCTCTGCCCTAAACCTAGCCCTAACCCTATCCTCTGCCCTAAACCTAACGCTAGCCTATACCGTAACCCTTAATCTAACCACAGCCGCAGCTCTAATCCTCATACTAACCCTAGCGTCAGCCCTAAACCGAGCTCCAGCCGTAAACCGAGCTCCAACCCTTAACCTAACCTTAAACCTGACCATAACCCGAACCCTAACCTTCTGCCCTAACCCTATCCTCAGCCCTTACACTAAACCTAACCCTAGAGTTAGCTTTAACTCTAACTGTAAAACTAGTCTCAACCCTAACCCTAGCCCTAACCCGAGCTTCTGCCCTAACCCTAACCTGAACCCTAACTGTAGCCACTGCCCTAATCATAAAACTAACCCTAAAGCTAGCCTCTGCCCTAAACCTCACCATAACCCAAGCCCTCTGCCCTAAACCTAGCCCTAACCCTATCCTCTGTCCTAAACCTCACTCTAGCCTATGCCCTAACCCTTAATCTAACCACAGCTGCAGCCAATCCTCATACTAACCCTAGCCTTAGCCCTAAACCTAGCTCTAACCCTCACCCTAACCCTAACCCGAGCCTCAGCCCTAACCCTAACACTAACCCTAACCCAACCCTAGCCTCTGACCTAAACCTAACCCTAACCCACAAACTAGCCTCTGCACTAACCCGAACCATAAACCTAGCATCTGCCCTAACCCTAGCCCTAACCTTAGTCTCTGCCCTAACCCTAACCCAAACCGTAACCCTAATCCTAATGCTAGCCTCTGCCCAAACACTAACGCTACATCTGCCCTAACCCTGACCCTAGCCTCTGCCCTAAACCTCGCCATAACCCAAGCCTCTGCCCTAAACCTAGCCCTAACCCTAGCCTCAGTCCTAATCCTTACCCGAGCGTCAGCCGGAACCCTCACCCTAGCTTCAGCCCTACACCTAATCCAAGCCTAAGGCCTAACCCTAATCCTTGCCTCAGCCCTAACTCTAACTCTAGCCTCAGCCCTTACCCTAGCCTCAGCCCTAACCCTACCTCTAACCCTAGCCTCAGCTCTAACCCTAAACCTAGCCTCAGCCCTAACTCTAACACTAAGCCGAGACGCAGCCCTTACCCTAAACCTAACCACAGCCTGAGCTTTAACCCTAACCCTAAACCTAGCCTCAGACCTAAATGTAATGCTAATCCTAGCCTCAGCTCTACCTCTAACCCTAGCATCATCCCTAACCCTAACCCTTACCCTAGCCTCAGCCCTAACCCGAACCCTAACCCTAGCCTCAGCCCTGAAACTAAACCTAACCCTAGACTCAGCTTTAACTCTAACCGTAAAACAAGTCTCAGCCCTAACCCGAATCCTAACCCTAACCCTAACCCTAAGCCTAGTGCATGCCCTAACCCTAACCCGAACCCGAACTGTATTCTCTGCACTAACTGTAACAATAAGCCTAACCCTAGCCTCTGCCCTGTTCTTAACCCACGTCTTTGCCCTAACCCTATCTCTAGCAGCTGCCCTAACTATAAAACTAACCCTAAAGCTAGACTCTGCCCTAAAACTCACCATAACCCAAGCCTCTGCCCTAAACCTAGCCCTATCCCTATCCTCTGCCCTCAACCTAACACTAGCCTATGCCCTAACCCTTAATCTAACCACAGCCGCAGCCCTAGTCCTCATAGTAACCCTAGCCTCAGCCCTAAACCGAGCTCTAACCCTTACCCTAACCCTAAACCTAACCCTAACCATAACCCTAAGCTTCTGCCCTCACCCTAACCGTAAACCTAGCCTTAGCCCGAACCCTAACACAAACCCTAACCCAACCCTAGCCTCTGACCTAAACCTAACCCTAACCCACAAATTAGCCTCTGCACTAACTCTGACTGTAAACCTAGCCTCTGCCCTAACCCTAACCCAAACCATAACCCTAACCCTAACGCTAGCCTCTGCCCTAAACCTCACCATAACCCAAGCCTCTGCCCTAAACCTAGCCCTAACCCTAGCCTCTGCCCTAAACCTAATGCTAGCCTATGCCCTAACCCAAACACGAAACCTAACCTTAGCCTCAGTCCTAACCCTATCCTCAGCCCTAATCTTAACACTAAAGCTCGCCTCAGCACTCACCCTAACCCTAAACCAGGCCTCAGCCCAAACGCCAGCCAGAGTCCTAAACCCATCCTCAGTCCTAACGCTAAACCCAGCCTCAGCCCAACCCTAAACCTAGCCTCAGCCATAGCCCGAACCCTAACCTCAGTCCTAACCCTTACCCGAGCCTCAGCCCTATCCCTAACCATAGCCTCAGCCCTAACACTTACCCTAAATCTAACCCTAGCCTCAGCCCTAATCCTAAACCTAGCCTCAGCCCTAACTCTAACATAAGCCTAGCCGCAGCCTTAACCCTAAACGTAACCATAGCCTGAGCTTTAACCCTAATCCTAAACCTAGCCTCAGCCGTAACCCTAACCCTAAACCGAGCCAAAGCCCTAAACGTAACCCTAATCCTGGCCTCAGCTCTACCCCTAACCCGCGCCTCGTTGCTAACAGTAACACTAACCCTAGCGTCAGATCTCACCCTAACCCTAACCCTGGCCTCATCCTTAACCCGAACCCTAACCCTTACCCTAGCCAAGCCCTATCCCTAACCGTAATCCTCGACTCATCCCTAACCCTAACCCTAATCCTAACCCAAGCTTAAACACTAACCCTGATCCTAAACCTTGCCTCAGCCCTAACTCTAGCCTCAGCCCTTACCCTTAACCTCACCCCAGCCTCAGCTTTAACCCTAACCGTAAAACTAATCTCAGCCCTAACACTAATCCTTACCCTAGTGTCTGCCCTAACCCTAACCCTAAACCTAACCATAGCCTCTGCCCTAACCCTAACCCACGTGTTTGCCCTAACCCTAACCCTAGCTGCTGCCCTAACCCTAACCCTAGATTCAGCCCGGCACCTAATCCTAGCCTCAGCCCTAACTCTGACTCTAGCCTCAGCCCTAACCCTAACCATAGAGTCTGCCCCAACCCTAACCCTAGATTCAGCCATACACTTAATCCAAGTCTAAGACCTATCCCTAATGCTAGCCTCAGCCCTACTCTAACTCTAGACTCAGCCCTAACCCTAAGCCTAGACTCAGCTCTTACTCCAGCCTCAGCCCTAACCCTAAACCTAGCCTCAGCCCTAAATCTAATCCTAACCCTACCCTCAGCCCTTACCCTAAACCTAATCCTAGCCTCAGCTTTAACCCTAACCTTAAAAACTAGTCTCAGCTCCACCCCTAACCCTAACCCTAACCCTAGCCTCTGCCCTAATCATAACACTCACCCTAACCCTAGCGCCTGCCCCAAACCTAACCCTAAGCATAGCCTGTGCCCTAACTGTAAGACTAAGCCTAACCCATGTGTTTGCCCTAACCCTAACCCACATGTTTGCCCTAACCCTAACCCACGTGTTTGCCCTAACCTTAACCCTAGATACAGCCCTACACCTAATCAAAGCCTAAGTCCAAACCCTAATCTAGCCTCAGCCCTAACTCTAACTGTAGCCTCAGCCCTAACATTAACCCGAGCCTCAGCACTTATCCTACCCTCAGCCCTAACCCTAAACCTAGCCTCAGCCCTTACCCTAGCCTCAGCCCTAACCCTAACCCAAGCATCAGCCCTTACCCCAGCCTCAGCACAAAACCTAACCCTAAACCAGGCCTCAGCCCTAATCCCAGCCTGAGTCCTAAACCCAGTCTCAGCACAACCTTAACCCTAGCCTCAGCCATTGCCTGAACCGTAACCTCAGTCCTAACCCTAACGCTAGTGTCAGCCCTAACCCTAACCCTCCATTCATCCCGACACCTAATCCAAGCCTAAACACTAACCCTAATTCAAGCCTCAGTCCTAACCTTAGACCTAGCCTCAGCCCTTACCATAGCCTCAGCCCTAACCCGAAACCTAGCCTCCGCTCTCAGCCTAAATCTAACCCCAGCCTGAGCTTTAACCCTTACCCTAAGCCTAGCCTCAGACATAACCCTAACCCTATACCTAGCCTCAGCCCTAAACATAACCCTAAAACTAGCCCCAGCTCTACCCCTAACCGTAGCCTCAGCCCTAACACTAACCCTAACCCTAGACTCATCCCTAACCCTAACTCTAACCCTAGCCTCTGCCCAGCCCGAACCCTAACCCCAGCCTCCACCCTAACCCTAACCCTAGCCTCGGCCCTAACACAAACCCTAACACTAGCCTCAGCCCGAAACCTAACCTAAACCGAACCCGAGCATCTGTGATCAGGGTGGTGCTGAGTGAGGGCTATTTGTTAGTTCTGTTGTTGCCACTTTCTATCTCTTTGCCGATGTACGGATTTTATTGCAAAGCAGCACGTACACCACATGAAGTGGACAGTGAGAATGCTGAATCTGATTTACCCATGCTGAGGCACCATATTGTCCCAATGGTGAGGTAGGAATCAGCTACTACAGAGAACACTGAGAGTCCTCAGAAGGGTCTGGTGTTAAAGTCCTGAGGCAATAAAGAGGTGCAGGGTGGGGTGAACAGTGGTTATTTACACGTGGATGGTTTAGTTGCCCCAGGAATGAAGAAAAGAGGCTCATGTCGTGATTAATCACAATTTGGATGTTGCAAACAGGGCTTCAAACAGTTATTGGGCCAATTACTTGCTTACGAAACAGGCTTACCCTCCATTTTAAAAACAATCTGGACCCACAGGTTAACCAGTTGTTGGTGTAGATTGAGCCTTTGTACAATACTTATCGCATTGGGCCATTGGGAAGCTGTTTCACATGAAGAAAATCAATGCAGCACAATCCAAATTTTTAATAAAAACTGAAAGAACAGTGAATGCTATAACTCAGAAACAAAAACAGAAATTGCTGGAAAGTCAAAAAGCAACAATGCAGCATTTTGATATTTATCTAACACGTGTCTGAAGACAAAGGGAGATTGAAACATTGGAACAAAACTAAATATTTCAAGGCTCATTGAATTCAATCAAAAGCCAGATGGAGCAATTAGTGTTGAACACTGCACTAGGATTAGCAAGTGTTTGCCTTGCAGAGTGGTCCCAGTTGATTTTAGACTCAGCAATGTACAGGGTACATTGATGCTATTATATTGACATTAACCAGAAACTCAACTTGATTTGCCACATAAACACAGTGGCTACAACGCTAAGTTAGAGGCACGGAATACTACAGCGGATGACTCACCTCCTGACTCCCACAGCTTGTAAGCCATTTACAAGGCACAAGTCAGGAGTGTGATAGAATAATTGCCACTTGCCTGGATGAGTGCAGCTCCAACAACACTCAAGATTTTTGACACCATCAAGAACAAAGCAGCTCACTTGATTGGCATTACATCCACAAGCATCCATTTCCTTCACCACTGACACAGTAGCAGCAGTGTGTACTATCTACAAGACACACTGCAGAAATTCACCAAAGATCCTTCGACAGCACCTTCCAAACCCACAACCACTTCCATCTAGAAGGACAAGGACAGCAGATACATGGGAACCACCTGCACATTCCCCTCCGAGCCACTCGCCATCCTGACTTGGAATGTATCACCATTCCTTCACTGTCGCTGGGTCAACAACCTGGAATTCCCTCCCTGAGGGCATTTTGGGTCAAACTAAAGAACATGGACTGCAATGGTTCCAGAAGGCAGCTCACCATCACTTTCTCCAGGGCAACTAGGAACAGGCAATAAATGCTGACTCAGCCAGCGACACCCATGTCCCACAAATGAATTTTTAAACATTGTTCTGCTGCATTGAAACAGGCAGCAAAGAATAACATTGCACCACTGCTGCTCCTTGCTGACTGTCCCTCCATGTACCTGCCAAGCCAAGGCATTGGAGAGAGTGCAGAAGAGATTTATGGGAATGGTTCCAGGGATGAGGAATTTCAGTTGTGAAGTTAGTTTGGAGAAGCTGGGACTGTTCTTCTTGGAGATCATTAGGCTGAGTGAAGATGTGATGGGTCAGGTCTAGTGCTGGGTTATGTTAGGGTTAGGGTTCAGGTTTTGTGTTAGGGTTAGCGTTAGGTTAGGCTTGAGTTAGGGTTAGGATTAGCTCTAGGCTGTGGCTGTGTTTTGGTTTAGCTTAAGGAGGTTTAGGTTAAGTATTACATTTTGTGTTAGGGTTACGTGTGGGGTTCAGGCGAGGGCTTGGACTTGGGTTAGGGCTACGGCTAGGGTTAAGTCTTTCACTAGGGTTGGGGTTAGGGTTAGGGTTAGGTTTAAATTTAGGCATAGGTTAATAGTCAATGTTAGGGCTAGTTTTAGTGTTAGCGTCAGGGGTATGGTTAAGGTGAGGGTTAAGGTTAGGATTTGGGTTATGCTTGGGATTAAGTTTTGGGCTAGGGCTTGGGTTAGGACTATGGCTAGGGATTGATCTAGGGTCAATGTTAGGGCTAGGACTACATCCAGGCCAAGGACTAAGGGTAGGGCTAAGTTTAGGTTTAGGTTTAGGTTTAGGGATAAGGTTAAGCAGGTGTTTAGGTGAATAACTAGTTTGGGTTGTGTTTAGAGTTAGGGTTCTGGCTAGGGTTAGGGCTTGCGCTCGGTTAGGGTGAGGGTCAGGGTTAGGGTTAGTGTTAAGGTCAGGTTTAAGTTTAGGTTTAGGTTAAGGCTCATGGCTACCACTAGGGTTTTGATTTTGGGTTAGGGTTAGTGTTATGGAGAGGTTTAGTGTTATGGGTTGGGCTAGAGCTATGGTTTGTTCTTGGGCTAGGGCTAGCACATGAGCTAATGTTAGGGTGAGGGTTAGTGTTAGGTGCAGGGTTAGAGTCAGGATTAGGGTTAGCATAAGGGTGAGGATTAGGGTTATTGTTATGGTAAGGGTTAAGGTTAGTGTTTGGGTTAGGGATAGGATTAGAGTCAGGGTTAGGCATAGGGTTAGGGTTAGGGCTAGAGCTAGGGTTAGGGTTAGGATAAGGGTTAGGTTTAGGGTTTAGGTTAATGTTAGGCTTAGAGTTAGGGTTAGATTTGTGTTTAGTGATGACACTAGGGCTAGTACTAATGTTACTGCTCGGGTAAGGGTGTGGGCTAGGATTAGTGCACGTTCTAGTGTTAGGGTTAGGTTAAGGTTCAGGTAGGGTCAGGGTTAGAGTTAGGCTTAGGATTAGTCTAGGGCTAGTGCTAGTGTTACTGACACAATTAGGGTTATGGTTTGAGTTAGGGTTAGGGCGAGAGTTAGGTTTAGCGTCAGGGTTAGGATTAGGTTTAATGTTAGGATTAGGATTAGGGAAAGGATAATGATTAGGGATATGGTGGTGTTTGGTTTATTGCTAGGTTTAGTGAAAGGCTCAGGCTAGGCCTAGATTTTGTGCATATGCTGGCCTCTGGAGGATTTAAATACATATTGGTGATAGTGGATATGTTTTCAAAGTGGGTAGAGGCTTTTGCAGTTAGAAAAGATGATGCCAGGACAGTGGTAAAATGTCTAATGAAAGTCATCATCCCACGTTTTGGAATACCCGTGACGATAAATAGTGTTAGAGGGATGCACTTTACAGGAAAGGTGGTAGTGGCTCTGACTCAGGCTGTGGGGCTCAAAATGGAAAGTGCACATACCCTATCAGCCCCAGTCTTCGGGGGCAATAGAAAGGATCAATGGGACTTTAAACAGTACCCTGGCTAAAGTTTACCAGAACACTGGATTTAAGTGTCCTGAAGCTTTACCCATTACCCTATACACCCTGAGAAATCACATTAACAGAATGATAGACCTGACCGCATTTGAAGTTTTAATGGGAAAGACCCATGACACCGGCACCAAGCCCCCGATGACCGGGGCCGACATAGCACTAAAATGGGTCGATGAGAAAACCCTACAGTATGCACAGGCCCTGAATGAGGCAGCTTGGTCCAACTATACGAAGGTATTAGAAGCACTGCCAAAGCCCAAGGAAGGGAATACTCATCCATTTAAACCTGGTGATTTTGTGTATATCCAATCAATCGAAAAAGGCTCTCTTTCTCCTCCGTGGAAAGGACCATATCAAGTACTACTGACGACCCTCACAGCTGTCAAAGTGCAAGGCAATTTGGACTGGATCCATGGGACACATTGTAAACCAGGTTCTGGAGCCATGGTGACAGGTCCACCCACGGGAGATAAACAATGAGGTTCCTGGTGTTTATAGTACATGGACTATTTGTGTGGGGTATTGTGTTGGATTACATTGAACAAGCCCCTACCCACAGCTCATTTCTGTCTTTAAGCTACGAATATGCAGTGCGTTTAAATGTCTCCTCTTGCCTGGTGTGCGCCCACATTCCGATTCATTCAAAAGTGGGGAGTCCCATTACGAAACATCCCCTTTAATGCCTCTGAAGTCGCGGAGTGGGTATTAAACCAGAATAGCTCACTGCTCGGAGATCGGGATGGTTTGCAGACTGAAGCTGGTTGCTATATGGTTAACACCGACACAGACAGGCACCAGTGGAAGTCGGTGGTGGACCCCTTTACCACTTTTGTAGGATGGTACCAGCCGGATTATCGTAACATCTCCTCCCTGCCACCTCCTTTTTTTATGCTAACTGCTGAAAACAACCACACGGCCCCTCTCTGCCTCACTAGAGTGGCAATACAAGAACAGGGTACCCCTATGGGTAAGAGCCGTTGCTCCCAATATGTTTCCCATGACAGTTTTAACAATTGCACCGGGATACGGTGCACTGCTGCAATGTATGCCGACATGACCTCAGGGGCTGGTGTCCTTCTCCAGAGGCTGACTAACTTGAATATCTCTTGTGTGTTGGATCATGTTCAGCAAGCTGTCAGCAAAATAAAAGTAATAGGGGATCAATTCTACAACTATAATCCCGCACCCCCAACCCCCATCCTGGGATTCTGGATGGTGGCCCCTTTGGGACTTGGTGGAGCACCCTGACCCACTATGGGATCATCCTTGTTATAATTGTAGTATGTGTTCTAATGACCTGCCTAATATGCACCATCCTCCCCCAGGGGCAACAAAACCCTGTTCCCACGTTTCCCCATTACATGTCCAACAGTCCCAATTATGATGAGAAGGAATGCTTGAGCATGAGATCTTTTCCCCTAGGGTACAACCATCCGTTCGCACAGGAAGACTGGTAAAGGAGGGAATTGGAATAATTGTATGTTGAGACTGTTTAATTTAGGCTGAGTAGTAATGACTTAAAATAACACATGACTAGGAGCATGAAGTAGAGAAACTTTAGCTTTATGAAACAATATATATTGCTGTAACTGCAACCTGCCTTTCCTTAGTCTGAGAAGTCATGTAGGATAGATAGCAAAAAGCTAGAGCTTGCAGCATCTGTACACTCTTATCTTCACCACATTCTGCTTTAATTAATGTATGAGATAACAAGAAATCTGAAGGGTCTAGGCCCGAAACGTCAGCCTTCCTGCTCCTCTGATGCTGCTTGGCCTGCTGTGTTCATCCAACTCTACACCTTGTTATCTCAGACTCTCCAGCATCTGCAGTTCTTACTATCTCTTAATTAATGTATGTCTGGTTGCCTAAGTAATGACCTTACCTTGCTAAAACACAGTACAATTGCTGTTTGTTTTAACTTGTTTGTACCACTGAAGAATGGGAGGGGGAGTTGAAATGGTTCGTGACTGGGAGGTGCAGTTGTTTATTGCGAACCGAGCGTAGGTGTTCTGCAAAGCGGTCCCCGAGCCTCCGCTTGGTTTCCCCGATGTAGAGGAGGCCACAATGGGTACAGCGGATGCAGTATACCACATTGGCAGATGTGTAGGTGAACATCTGCTTGATGTGGAAAGTCTTCTTGGGGCCTGGGATGGGGGTGAGGGAGGAGGTGTGGGGGCAGGTGTAGCACTTCCTGCGGTTGCAGGGAAAAGTGTCAGGAGTGGTGGGGCTGGAGGGGAGTGTGGAGCAGACAGGGGAGTCACGGAGAGAGTGGTCCCTCCGGAAAGCAGATAAGGGTGGGGAAGGAAAGATGTCTTTGGTGGTGGGGTCGGATTGCAGATGGCGGAAGTGTCGGAGGATGATGCGTTGGATCCGGAGGTTGGTGGGGTGGTACGTGAGGACGAGGGGGATTCTTTTTTGGTTGTTATTGCGGGGACGGGGTGTGAGGGATGAGTTGCAGGAAATGCGGGAGACACGGTGGAGGGCGTTCTCGACCACTGAGGGGGGGAAATTGCGGTCCTTGAAAAACGAGGACATCTGAGATATACGGGAGTGGAATGCCTCATCCTGGGAGCAGATGCGGCGGAGGCGAAGGAATTGGGAATAGGGGATGGCATTTTTGCAGGAAGGTGGGCGGGAGGAGGTTTCACAAGCTTCAAAATCTCCCCTCCCCCTACCGCATCCCAAAACCAGCCCATCTCGTCCCCGCCTCCCTAACCTGTTCTTCCTCCCACCTATCCCATCCTCCCACCTCAAGCCACACCCCCATCTCCTACCTACTAACCTCATCCCACCCCCTTGACCTATCCCCTTCCTAACTCCCCACCTACACTCACCTTTACTGGCTCCATGCCCGCCTCTTTGACCTGTCTGTTTCCTCTCCACCTATCTTCTCCTCTATCCATCTTCTATTCGCCTCCCCCTCTCTCCCTATTCATTTCAGAACCCACTACCCCTCCCCCATTTCTGATGAAGGGTCTAGGCCCGAAACATCAGCCTTCCTGGTCCTATGATGCTGCTTGGCCTGCTGTGTTCATCCAGCTCTACACCTTGTAATTTCACAATAAAATGGAACTCTCCATGCACAGCCAACTCCCCGCTCCAGATGACTGCTCCCTTTTTAGACCACTCCCTCGAATCTGAATACCGGGTCCATTCTCTCAACAATGAAACTCCAAAAATTGATCCACTTTCGAAGATAAGGGAATCTCCATTTGATTCAACCTGGAGTAGGGTACACCAACACATTGACCAGCACTCAACGCAGCCAACCGAGGAAAAAAGATCTCTCTCCTGGCTTTAAGACCAGCAAGAGTCGGGAAACTCATGGACTCAGTAAAATAAGCCATGACACAGATTATCTGTTGGGATAGATGATGCTCTGGATTGGGCAGAATCTTAGCAACGAGCATCGAGCCTTTCGCCTTGGACATTCCACCTGCTGTCTACCATGAGACATTCCTTTGGTCAGTAACCACCCTCAGATTCAGAGATATCCCATTGCAGATTTGGGAATAGTGATTATTTTTACATGTGCACATGGAATGTGAGCTTTAGTGGCTAGGCCAGTATTCATTCCTGAGCTCTAATTACCTTTGTGATGGTGTTGGAGATCTGCTTTTTTGAACATCTGCATTGTCTGGGGTGCAAGAAAACCAAGTGTTTTGGGGGGAGAGTTGCAGAATCTTTACCCAGCATAAGATGGAACTGGCTTGAAAGGGAACTGTCATGTGATGGCAATTCTATGCATCTGCTACCCTTATTCTTTTAGATGGTGGAGGCCATCGGTTTGCAAGGTGCTGTTGAAAGAGAATTGGAGTGTTCCTGCTTTGCATCCTGTAGGTGGTATTCATTGCTGGTCATGCGTATCATTGGTGAAGGGAGTGAGTACTGAATGTGAAGATTGGCATGTCAGCCATTTGTACTGCACAATGTGGAGCTTAGTGAATGTTGCTAGAGGTGCACCCAGCAAGATACATGGAGAGCATTCCATCCTACCTCTGAGCTATGCTTTCTGGATGGTGAACATGGATTGGAGAGGCAGGCAGGGAGGCTGTTCCACAATAATCAGAGTATCTGACATAATCCTGTGGCCACAGCACTTGATGGCTGGACCAAGCCATTTTCTTGTAAATGGTTGGCTCAGGATGTTGACAGCCATGCATTCAGTGATGGCAATGTTATAGTAAGCCAATGGGAGATTGGTAGATTCTCACTTTGGAGATGGTCATTGCCTGGTGCTTGTGGGACGCAAATGTTACTTGTCAATTATCAGACCAAGCTAGATGTTATCGCCCTGTATATGGACACGGACCTCTTCATTATCTATGGAATTGTAAATGGTGCTGAACATTGTGCAATCATGACAAAGCATCTCTAATTTGGAAATTAGAGGGAACACCATTACACAGAACATAGAATAATACAGCACAGGGACACGTACTTCGGCCCATGATGTTGTACTAAACATGACGCCAAATTAAACTAATCCCTTCTGCCTGCCCATGGTCCATATCCCTTCATTCCTTGCTTATTCATGTGCTTACCTAAAAGGCTCTTAAACGCCCTATTGTATCTGCCTCCATTTCCATCCCTGGCAGCGCATTCTATACAACTACCACTCTGTTAAAAACTTGCCCCTTACATCTCCTTTGAACTTTCCCCCTCTTATCTTATCTTATTTCAACTATGATAAAACTGTGACTGTAACTGTGACTCTGACTGTCAACCCTATCTATGCCTCTCATAATTTTATAAGTTTCTACCAAGTCTCCCCTCAGCCTCTGTTGCTCCAGAGAAAACAACCCTAGTTTGTCCAGTTTCGCCTTATAGCTCATACCCTCTAATCGAGGCAACATCCTAGTAAACCTTTTGTGCACTCTCTCCAATGCCTCCATATCTATCCTGTAATTTAGCGACCAGAATTGAATGCAATACTCTAAGTGTGGCCGAACTAAACATTTGTAAAGCTGCAACATAAGAACATATGAACTAGGAGCAGGAGTAGGCCATCTGGCCCCTCAAGCCTGCCCCGCCATTTAATAAGATCATGGCGGACCTTTTTGAGACTCAGCTCCACTTACCCGCCCACTCACCATAACCCTTAATTCCTTTACTGTTCAAAAATTTATCTAGCCTTGCCTTAAAAACATTCAGCGAGGTAGCTTCAACTGCTTCACTGGGCAGGGAATTCCATAGATTCACAACCCTTTGGGTGAAGAAGTTCCTCTTGACCTCAGTCCTACATCTGCTTCCCTTTATTTTGAGGCTGTGCCCCCTAGTCCAAGTTTCACCTGCTAGTGGAAACAACCTCCCTGCCGCCACCCTATCTATTCCCTTCGTAATCTTATATGTTTCTATAAGATCTCCCCTCATTCTTCTGATTTCCAATGAGTATAACCCCAGCCTACTTAGTCTCTCCTCATAATCCAACCCTCTCAACTCTGGAATCAACCAGTGAATCTCCTCTGCACACCCTCCAGTGCCAGTATATCCCTTCTTAAGTAAGGGGACCAAAACTGCACACAGTACTCTAGGCTGCAGCATAGACTCCCTATTTTTAAACTCAATCTCTCTAGCAATGACAGACAAAATTCCATTTAACTTTTTAATTACCTGCTGCACCTGCAATCCTACTTTTAGCGATTCATGCACAAGGACACCAAAGTCCCTCTGCACAGCAGCGTGCTGCAATTTTTTACCATTTAAAACATAGTCCATTTTGCTGTTATTCCTACCAAAGTGGATGACCTCACACTTATCAACATTGTACTCCATCTGCCAGACCTTTGCCAGACCTAGACTTAGACTATCTATATCCCTCTGTAGACTTTCAGTGTCTTCTGCACACTTTGCTCTACCACTCACCTTAGTGCAAATTTTGACACACCACACTTAGTCCCCAACTCCAAATCATCTATGTGAATTGTAAACAATTACTGATCCCTGAGGCACACCACCAGTCACTGACCGCCAACCAGAAAGAACACCCATTTACCCTTACTCTTTGCTTTCTACTAGACAACCAATCCTCTATCCATGCTAATACATTACCTGTAATATCGTGCAACTTTATCTTATGTAGCAGCCTTTGGTGTGGCACCTTGTCAAATGCCTTCTGGAAATCCAGATACACCACATCCACAGGTTTCCCATTGTCCGCCATGCAAGTAAGGTCCTCAAAGACTTCCACCAAATTAGTTAAACATGACCAACCCTTCATGAACCCATGCTGGGTGTTCCCAATGGGAGAATTTGTATCCCAATGTCTTGCTATTTCTTCCTTAATGATAGATTCAAGCATTTTCCCCACTACTGAAGTTAAGCTAACTGGCCTATAGTTACCTGCTTTTTGTCTACTTCCTTTTTTAAACAGTGGCATCACATTGGCTGTTTTCCAATCTGCGGGAACCACCCCAGAGTCCAGTGAATTTTGGTACATAATTACGAGTGCATTTGCTATTTCCCCCATCACCTCTTTTAGTATCCTGGGATGCATTTCATCAGGGCCAGGAGACTTGTCTACCTTTAGCCCCATTAGCTTGGCCAGCACTGCCTCCTTAGTGATAATGATAGTTTCTAGGTCCTCACCTGCTATAACCTTCTTGCCATCAGTTTTCGGCATGTTATTTGTGTCTTCCACTGTGAAGACCGACACAAAATAACTGTTTAATGCCTCGGCTATTTCCTCATTCCTAGTTATTAAATTGGCCTTCTCATCCTCTAAAGGACCAATGTTTACCTTCGCCACACTTTTACGATTTACATATTTATAGCAACTTTTGCTGCCTGTTTTTATATTTTGAGCTAGTTTACTCTCATAATCTATCTTACTTTTCTTTATAACTTTTTTTTGTGGCTTTCTGTTGGCCTTTAAAGATTTCCCAGTCTACTAGTTTCCCACTAATCTTTGCTTTTTTGTATGTATTTTTTAAAATCTGATTCTGTCCTTTATTTCCTTAGACATCCATGGTTGACTATTTCTTTTCCTACAGTTCTTCCTTATCACCGGAATATACTTCTGCTGAGCACTGTGAAAAACCGTTTTGAAAGTTTTCCGCTGTTCCTCAATTGACCCACCATAAAGTTTTTGCTCCCATTTTACCTTATCTAACTCCTCCCTCATCCCATTATAGTCTCCTTTGTTTAAGCACAGGACGTTGGTACTAGATTTAACCTTCTCACGCTCCATCTGTATTTTAAATTCAACCATACTGTGATCGCTCCTTCCGAGAGGATCCCTAACGGTGAGATCATTAATTATTCCTGTCTCATTACACAGGACTAGATCTAGGATAGCTTGTTCCCTCGTAGGTTCCATTACATATTGTTCAAGGACATGACATCTTGACCCATGTACTCAATGCCCTGACCAATAAAGGCAAGCATGTCATATCTACTTGCATGGTCACTTTCAGGGAGCTATGGCCTTGAATCCCAACATCCTTCTGTACATCAATGCTGTTCAGGGTTCTGCCATTAACTGTATACGTTTCCTTTACATTCAATCTCCCAAAGTGCAGCACCTCACACTTAGAGCCATAGAGTCATTACCCGGATTAAACTCCACCTTCCATTTCTCTAGCATTATCTGCAACTGATCTATATCCCGCTATATCCTTTGACAACCTTTTACACTATCCACAACTACTCTGATCTTTGTGTCACCTGCAAATTTACTAACTCACCCTGTTATCATAGAAGTCATTTGTATAAATCACAAACAGCAGAGGTCCCTCACGGACCTTCAACCAAAAAATAAAAGAACATCCTTTCACCCTTCTATGGGCAAGACAATTCCAAATCCAAGTGGCCAAATCACGATGTAATCATCTTGATTTTCTGGATGAGCCTACTGTGGGGGGTCTTGTCAAAGCCTTATGAAAAACGATGTAGACAACATCCATTGATCTCCTCTCATCATCTCCTCAAAAAAATCAACCAAGTTAGAAAGACATGACCTGCCCCCACAGAGTCATGCTGACTGTCCCTAATTAGGCCATGCTTTTCCTATCCCTGATAATCCTCTCCAATAGCTTCCCAAACACTAATGTGCGACTCACCAGTCTATAAGTTTCTGGATTATCTCTATTTCTCTTAGAGTCAGAGTTGAAGAGATATACAGCATGGAAACAGACCCTTTGACCCATTTGCTAGCATTCAGCCCATATCCCTCTAAACCCCATTCATATACAAAGAACAAAGAAAATTACAGCACAGGAACAGGCCCTTTGGCCCTCCAAGCCTGCGCCGATCCAGATCCTCTATCTAAATCTGTCGCCTATTTTCCAAGAATCTGTATCTCTCTGCTCCCTGCCCATTCATGTATCTGTCTAGATACATCTTAAATGACGCTATCGTGCCTGCCTCTACCACCTCTGCTGGCAACGTGTTCCAGGCACCCACCACCCTCTGCGTAAAGAACTTTCCACGCATATCTCCCTTAAACTTTTCCCCTCTCACCTTGAAATCATGACCCCTAGTAGTTGAGTCCCCCCCTCTGGGAAAAAGCTTCTTTCTATCCACCCTGTCTACACCTCTCATGATTTTGTAGACCTCAATCAGATCGCCCCTCAACCTCCGTCTTTCTAATGTAAATAATCCTAATCTACTCAACCTCTCTTCATAGCCAGCACCCTCCATACCAGGCAAAATCCTGGTGAACTTCCTCTGCAACCTCTCCAAAGCATCCACATCCTTTTGGTAATGTGAGGACCAGAACTGGACGCAGTATTCCAAATGTGGTCGAACCAGGGTCCTAAACAACTGTAACTTGACCTGCCAACTCTTGATTTGCTCTTGAATTGGATCTTCCAAAATGCATCACCTCACATTTGCCTGGATTGAACTCCATCTGCCAATTCTCCGCCCAACTCTCCAGTCTATCTATATTCTGCTGCATTCTCCGACAGTCCCCTTCACTATCTGCTACTCCACCAATCTTAGTGTCATCTGCAAACTTGTTAATCAGACCATCTATACCTTCCTCCAGATCATTTATGTATAACACAAACAACAGTGGTCCCAACACAGATCCCAGTGGAACACCACTGGTCACAGTTCTCCATTTTGAGAAACTCCCTTCCACTACAACTCTCTGTCTCCTGTTGCCCAGCCAGTTCTCTATCCATCTAGCTAGTACACCCTGGACCCCATGCGACTTCACTTTCTTCATCAGCCGACCATGGGGAACCTTATCAAACGCCTTACTGAAGTCCATGTATATGACATCCACAGCCCTTCCGTCATCTATCAACTTTGTCACTTCCTCAAAGAATTCTATCAAGTTGGTAAGACATGACCTTCCCTGCACAAAACCATGCTGCCTATCACTAATAAGCCCATTTTCTTCCAAATGTAAATCGATCCTATCCCTCAGTGTTTTCTCCAGCAGTTTCCCCACCACTGACATCAGGCTCACCAGTCTATAATTACATGGATTATCCTTGCTACCCTTCTTAAACAAGGGGACAACATTAGCAATTCTCCAGTCCTCCGGGACCTCATCCGTGCTCAAGGATGCTGCAAAGATATCTTGTAAGGCCCCAGCTATTTCCTCTCTCGCTTCCCTCAGAAATCCGGGATAGATCCCATCTGGACCTGGGGACTTGTCCACCCTAATACCTTTTAGAATACCCAACACTTCCCCCCTCCTTATGCTGACTTGACCTAGAGTAATTAAACATCTATCCCTAACCTCAACATCTGTCATGTCCCTCTCCTCAGTGAATACCGACACAAAGTACTCATTAAGAATCTCACTCATTTTCTCTGACTCCTCGCATAACTTCCCTCCTTTGTCCTTGAGTGGGCCAACCCTTTCTCTAGTTACCCTCTTGCTCCTTATGTATGAATAAAAGGCTTTGGGATTTTCCTTAATCCCGTTTGCTCAAGATATTTCATGACCCCTTTTCGCCCTACACATCCGGATGCCTTTTAAATGTTGTAATTGTACCAGCCTCCATCACTTCCTCTGGCAGTTCATTCCTTCCATACACTGTGTGAAAATGTTGCCCCTTAGGTCCCTTTTAAATCTTTCCCCTCTTACCTTAAACTTATACCCTCTAGTTTTGGACTCCCCTACCCTGGGGTAAAGGTCTTGACTATTCATGATATCTGTGCTCCTCATGACCTTATAAGGTCACCCCCCTCTGCCTCTGACGCTCCAGCAAGAATAGCCCCAGCCTTTTCAGCCTCTCCCTATATCACAAACTCTCCAACCCTAGCAACATCCTTGTAAATCTTTTCTGAACCCTGTCAAGTTTAACACCATCTTTCCTATAGCGGGGAGACCAGAATTGAATGCAGTATTCCAAAAGTAGCCTAATGAATGTCCTGTACAGCCATAACATGATCTCCCAACTCCTATACTCAATGCACCTGACCAATAAAGACAAGCGTACAAACGCCTTCTTCACTACCCTGTCTACCTGTGACTCTACTTTCAAGGAACTATTAGCCTGCACTCCAAGTTCTTTTTGTTCAGCAACACTCACCAGGAACTTACCATTAAGTGTATAAGTCTTGCCATAATTTGCCTTTGCAAAATGTAGCACCTCGCATTTATCTAAATTAAACTCCATCTGCCTCTCCTTGGGCCATTAGCCCATCTGATCAAAATTCCATTTTACTCCGAGCTAACTTTATTCACTGTCCACTTCACTGCCAATTTTGGGTGTCATCTGTTAAGTTATGAAGTATATCTCGTATATTCACATCCAAATCATTTACATAAATGACAAAAAGCAGCGGACCCAGCATCAATCCCTGCAGCTAGTTCTACCTGTATTCCACATGATCTAACCTTGTTAACCAGTCTGCAATGTGGAACCTTGTTGAATGCCATAATAAAGTCCATATTTAGCAGTCCTACCTTGTTCTCTGTTTTGCTCTTGCCTGATTTGACCATTTGACTTGCTTCTTTTCCCAACTGCACCAGCCTCAGACTGATCCCTTTTCTTACTCTCTTCACACTCCCTCCTCCACCCCTACTAGTTTATATCCTCCCAGATGGCTCTATCATATCTCCCAACCATCAGTCCCCTTCCAATTCAGGTGTAACCAGTCATTCTTACACAGGTCATTTCTACTCCAGAAGAGATTAAAAATGATCATCCTTCTCCCCCGCAGCAGCTCCTCAGCCACACATTCATCTTAAAACCCCTACAGTGTAGAAACAGGCCATTCAGCCCAACAAGACCACAAAGACTCTCTGAAGAGTATCCCACCCAGACTCACACCCCTACAACTCTACATTTCCCACGGCCAATGCACCTAACCCGCACATTTTTGGATTTCAGGAGGAAGCCAGAGCACCGGAAGGAGACCCACGCAGACATGGGGAGAATGTGCAAACTCCACACAGATGGTCATTGAACCTGAGTCCCTGGCGCTGTAAAGTAGCAGTGCTAACCACTGAGCCACCATGCCACCACAAGCATCTATCGTACTATTCCTACTTTCACTGGCACTTCTTGAACAGAGGAATAACATTAACTATTTGTCAGTCCTCAGGGATCTCTCCAGTGGCCACAGATGATACAAAGATCCTGCCAAGGCCCCAGCAATCTCCATCTCTTGCCTGTCCTAATAACCTGGGTAAATCCCATCGGGCCTTGGGGATATCCACGTTAATGCTCTTCAAGAGACCCAACCCCAATTCTCGCTTGACCTCAAAATGCTCCACACTAATCTCAGAATCCTCCATACCCTTTTCCTTGGTCAATATCAATGAAAAATACTCATTTAGGATCTCACACATAACTTGTGCTTGGAGGCAGAACTTATCTCCTTCACCCTTGAGTGGTCCTCCCTTCACCTTAGTTATTATTTTGCTTTTAATGTATGTATGAAATGCCTTGGGATTCTCTTTAACCCGACTTGCCAAGGACATTCCATGGCCTCTCCTTGCTCTCCTAATTCCCTGCTTGAGTTCTTCCCTGCTTTCTTTAGATTCCTCATGGGTCCTGTCCAATTTTAGCTTCCTAAACCTTACATATGCTTCCTCTATCTTTTTAATTAAATTCATCCAAGGGTCCCATACCTTGCCATCCTTGTCCTTCCTCCTTATTAGAACATGCTGGTCCTGAACTCTGATAGTAGGTCTTTAAACAACTCCCATATGTCAAATGGGGACTTGCCCAAAAGTAGCTCCTCCACATTAACTCACCCTAGCTCTGGCCTAATACTGTTGAAGTTTGCCCTCGCCCAATGTAGTATTTTCCTGCAAGGATCAGTCTTATCCTTATTCAAAGTTATCATAAAACTTAAGGAGTTGTAATCACTGTTTCCAAAATACTCCCCCACTGTAAGGTCAGTCACCTGGTCAGGCTCTTTTGCTAATACAAGGTCCAGTATGGCCGCTTTTCTAGTTGGACTATCCAAATACTGTTTCAAGAAATCCTCTTGGATGCGCCTAACAAATTCTGCCCTGTATAAGCCTCTGGAGGGTTTGATCTATCTGGAGTGGCTGTATAGGCTGGGGCTATTTTCCCTGGAGTGTCAAAGGCAGAGGGATGACCTTATAGAAGTTCATGTCATCATGAGGAGCATGGATAGAGTGATTAGTCAAGGTCTTTTCCCTGGGGTAGGGAAGTTCAAAGCTGGAGGGCACAGGCTTAACGTGAGAGGGGAAAGATTTTAAAGGGGCCTTAATGCAGACGGTAGTGCATGCATGAAATGAACTGCCAGAGGATGTCATGGAGGTTAGCACAATTACAACATTTAAAAGGCATCTGGATGGGTGCGTAAGCAGGAAGGGTTTAGAGGGATATGGACCAAATGCTGGCAAATGAGACTAGATTAATGGAGAATATCTGGTCGGCACAGATGAGTTGGACTGAAGGATCTGTTTCCATGCTATAGGCAACACCGTGGCTCAGTGGTTAGCACTGCTGCCTCACAGCACCAGGGACCTGGGTTCAATCCCAGCCATGGGTAACTGTCTGTGTGGAGTTTGCACATCCTCCCTGTGTCAGCATGGGTTTCCTCTGGGTGCTCTGGTTTCCTCCCACAGTCCAAAAATGCGCAGGCTAGGTGGATTGGCCATGCTAAATTGCCCATAGTGTTCAGAGATGTGTAGATTAGGGGGATGGATCTGGGTGGGATGCTCTGAGGGTTGGTGTGGACTTGTGCTGAAGGGCCTGTTTCCACACTGTAGGGATTCTGTGACTCTAAGTCGCAGTAAATATTGGGGAATTTAAATTCACCCACAATCCTGTTTTTTTTGCATCTTTCCAGAATCTGCTGACATATCTGTTCCTTAATGGCTGTTGAAGGGGTGGGGCTATTGTATAATCCCAGGTGTGATTTCACCTTTCCTATTTTTGAGTCTATCCATTTGTCTCAATGGATGAACCCTCCAGTATGTCCTCTCTAAATGCAGCTGTGACATTCTCTCTGATTAGTAATGTAACATTTCCATCTCTTTTACCTTCTTCTCTATCTCGTCTAAAAAAATAAAATGCTGGCACGTTGAGCAATCTGTCCTGCTCCTCTCTTAACCCGGTCTCTATAATGACCACAACATCATCCTGGCTCTAAGCTCATCTGCCTTACCCATAATACTCCTTGCATTGAAATAAACACACTTCAGCCCATCAGCCCCATTATGTTCATTTACCTGTCCCTACTTGCCCTTCCTTTCAGACTTACTGGTAATTACATCTATCTCACCCTCACTCCCTCCACCTGCTATTTGGTGCTCTCATTCCCAGCCCTGTTTCACTCTAGTTTAAACCCTCCCGAGTAGGCTCTGATGAGGCAGCTGCAGATTTTAGGGCCAAGGTACAGTCCTGAAGAATTCCAGCAGGGATGTACGATGGCTGAGATGATTGACCTGCAACAGCCATGAACATCATCATCTGTAATCAGGATGAAACCAAAAAGAGTTGTAATCTCATTGAGCAGTTTCTTGAGGGAACCTTATTGTGAATAAATGTTCATAATTAATGTTTAAGAGCTGAACATGTCTTTTCAGGAATTAAAAAAAAAATAACTGTAAATAGACACAACTGATTGAGGAACAAATAATCAATCTTTTGTAAATCCAAGTCAAACCACCCTGAGTTTGGCGCACTACAGAGTTAATGTGTGATTGTGTTGGAAGTTAGAGTCTGTGGTACAAATAAAAACGAAAGACAGAGCTTGAGCTCCTGACAGAGTCAGAATGTTTGGCATTATCACACTAAAAGAAGAGAAATGCTGACAATTCTAGAAATTAGATTTGTGAGCTGTGTGAGAGACAGAGTGTGCAGATGTATAGAGGGTATAAAGGACTTAGCGATACAAATATGGAAATGATATTTCCACTAATGAAAGGGACCATGACTGGAGTTCTTTACTGTGGAATACTTATTCTGGTAATGGGAGAGGCTTGTAATGGTGTATTAAAACACCATGTTAAACGTTCTGTACTCTGGACTGTTAATGCTATGCAATGCTCTCCAACTCAATTATTAACCACAGTTATAACATTGCAAGTATTAAAGTTAATTATTTGTTGAAACAGACATTTTTATTCCTAATAATATTTTTATTTTTATATATTGCCTTAAAACTGACTGATGCACAGTCCTCATCAAAACCTCTTCCTCCCTCGGAGGAGGCACATCACAAAGTCTGGAAAATTACCTATAGACAGTTTATGAATTACAGATTTAAAAATTGTCAATCCAAATCTAATCAGATACAGATGTGAAATCATGTCAGCTTTTCCAGCTCTACATCCATCCTTATTAATATACAGATAATCAATTGGTGTAGCCATGTCCCACAATTTATCCTAACCTTGCTAGAAGATTATTCAATATCAAAAATATTATTTGAGTCAACATAATATGTCTATCGGGCATTTTACTGAATTAACACTAATGTTCTTCCATTTTCACTTTACATAAAATATTGTATCTATTTATTTCCAATGGGACATTTCACTTTGTAAACTGAGCACCAAACATATACAACCAGCTGCAAAGATTTTCCCACTTGCAATCCATTGTATATTTACAAATTACATTGACACTTCCATCAGTGGACAGAACCAAAATGTGGAACGTAATATAAATGAAGCACGGTATTGTTCATATTGTTATTATCCTAGTTACCACTGCAATCAGATATTCCATTTCATTCAGTTCCCCACAAGCAGTTAAATGCTATAGTCAGAGATACTGCTACTTACATAAGATCACTGGAGGGGTGGGGGGGGAGTAAATTGCTCCCTCCAGTTAGTAACCCACATTCAGTGTAATTTTACTTTGAGAGATGTTCCCAGTAATATTGGACACTGCAGTTGCTTGTTACCCTTTGTCTAGGAACCCACACTCCGTAATTGAAAATTGCTCCCTGAATAACATTGCCACTGGAATCAAGCGTTCCCTTTGGCCTTTTGACTCACATGCAATACCGTTCCACCATGAAAGATATTACTAGTAATACTTGCAGTTGAGGTCGCAGATATTCTCTTCTTAGAGCTCCATACTTAACTATTTAGAACATAAGAACTAGGAGCAGGAGTAGGCCATCTGGCCCCTCGAGCCTGCCCCGCCATTTAATAAGATCATGGTTGATCTTTTTGAGACTCAGCTCCACTTACCCGCCCACTCACCATAACCCTTAATTCCTTTACTGTTCAAAAATTTATCTAGCCTTGCCTTAAAAACATTCAGCGAGGTAGCTTCAACTGCTTCACTGGGCAGGGAATTCCACAGATTCACAACCCTTTGGGTGAAGAAGTTCCTCCTGCCTCAGTCTTACATCTGCTTCCCTTTATTTTGAGGCGACGCCCTCTAGTCCTAGTTTCACCTGCTAACGGAAACAACCTCCTTGCCTCCACTTTATCTATTCCCTTCGTAATCTTATATGTTTCTATAAAATCTCCCCTCATTCTTCTGAATTCTAATGAGTATAATCCCAGTCTACTCAGTCTCTCCTCATAATCCAACCCTCTCAACTCTGGAATCAACCGAGTGAATCTCCTCTGCACCCCCTCCAGTGCTAGTATATCTCTTCTCAAGTAAGAAGACCAAAACTGCACACAGTATTCCAGGTGTGGCCTCACCAGGACCCTATACAGCTGCAGCATAGACTCCCTGTTTTAAAACTCCATCCCTCGAGCAATGACAGACAAAATTCCATTTAGCTTTTTAATTACCTGCTGCACCTGCAATCCCACCTTCAGTGATTCATGCACAAGGACACCCAAGTCCCTCTGCACAGCAGCGCGCTGCAATTTTTTTACCATTTAAAACATAGTCCATTTTGCTGTTATTCCTACCAAAGTGGATGACCTCACACTTATCAACATTGTACTCCATCTGCCAGACCTTTGCCCACTCACTTAGACTATCTATATTCTTCTGCAGACTTTCAGTGTCTTCTGCACACTTTGCTCTACCATTCACCTTAGTGTCATCTGCAAATTTTGACACACCACACTTAGTCCCCAACTCCAAAACACCTATGTAAATTGTAAACAACTGAGGTCCCAACACTGATCCCTGAGGCACACCACTAGCCACTGACCGCCAACCAGAAAAACACCCATTTACCCTTACTCTTTGCTTTCTACTGGTCAACCAATCCTCTATCCATGCCAATACATTACCTGTAATACCATGCAACTTTATCTCATGTAGCAGGCTTTGGTGTGGCACCTTGTCAAATGCCTTCTGGAAATCCAGATACACCACATCCACAGGTTCCCCATTGTCCACCATGCAAGTAATGTCCTCAAAGAATTCCACCAAATTAGTTAAACATGACCTACCCTTCATGAACCCATGCTGGGTGTTCCCAATGGGACAATTTATATCCAGATGTCTTGCTATTTCTTCCTTAATGATAGCTTCAAGCATTTCTCCACTACCGAAGTTAAGCTAACTGGCCTATAGTTACCTGCTTTTGTCTACTTCCTTTTTTAAACAGTGCTGCATTTGCAGATACCCACAGATAAGCAAGAACATTGGCTCAGAAGTTCCTATTTGAGCAGTTACCAACTCGGTACAATTCCACAATGACACATCCTCCCAGTAAAATGTGATCCCCATTCAGTATAATTTCACGATCAGTAATACCCTCGTTCAGAGTCATTCCTGGAGGTCTGGATCAACAGTACACAACATTCTAATCAATCACTGAATAATACAGTGCTTGTGAGCTACAGACAAAGGATTTTTTTTTTTTCCTCAGAGGTAAGCAGTTACACCATGGAGTTACTTTGGAAATGTTAACTACATACATTGATATCACATGTTAGGAACTCATACTACTCCAGGCCAGTGCCCAGTAAGTCATTGGATCAGCGCTCAGACTACAGTGTAGAAACAGGCCCTTCAGCCCAACAAGTCCACATCAACCCTCAAAGCATCCACTCAAACCCATCTCCCTAGAACCCACCTAATCTCTTCATCCCTGAACACTGCGGGCAATTTAGCATGGCCAATCCATCTAGCCTGCACGTCTTTGGACTGTGGGAGGAAATCCACGCAGACACGGGGAGAATTTGCAAACTTCACACTGACACTCGCCTGAATTGAACCAGGGTCCCTGGCACTGTGAGGCAGCAGTGCTAACCACTGAGCCACTGTGCCACCCCTCAGTGAGTAGAATGCTCTGGGAAAGTAAAGACTGAACTTCAAGAAAAGAATAAAATACTTCAAGACAGTCCTTTAGAGAATGCTCATACCCCAGAACACTTAGTCATCTGTATTGTACTAACCTCTGGCATTATGGCAGAAACATATATTCTCTTAAAAGTCTTATTGTATACCAAAAATTTGTTTGACATATTGCCACTCAATCGACTGCATTTTTCCTTCAAGTGAACCATTTTGGAATTGAAGAAACAGGCAGTTATTGCATCAAAGAGTCTGATCGACCACATGGCTCCCCTGATTTAAAACATGCTGTGCCAGATATTTTCCAGCCAGCAGTATTGATGCAGCAGCCCTGATATTTACAATGTCATTGAGTCAGAGTCATACAGCATGGAAAGACTCTGAAAGACTGACAGGTTGTTCCAAACAGCATATCGCTTCTGCTCTTCACAACAAGCAAGGTACTTACTGCACCCAACCAGCTTACATTCACAGAACCTAAAACCCAGTGTTCACCATTAGTCCTGATCAGACAACACTTTTAATGAATTCTAATCCATTCATGGGCATCGTTGGCTGGGCCAGCATTTATTGTTTATCTCTAGTAGCTGTCGAGAATATGTTTTGCTTTGCCAGGTGCTGTGTAAGGAGCTTTTGTGAATTTCTGCACTGCAGCTAGTTGATGTTGCACATTGCTGCTATTGAGAGTCAGTGCTGAAAATAACTTGGATGTTTCTGGCTGTGGTGGCAATCAAGTGGACTCTTTATCCCAGATAGTGTCAAGCTTCTTGAATATTGTTGGTGCTGCCCTCATCCAGGCATGTGGGGTATATTCCATCACACTCTGATTGGCGTCTTGTAAATGGTGGACAGTTTATGGGAATTCAGGAGGTGAGTTACTCACTGCAGGATTCCTAGCCTCTGACTTGATCTGTCATCTCTGTTTTTATATGGCTAGTCCAGTTCAGTTTCTGGTCAATGATAACCCTAAGATGTTGACAGTTGAGGATTCAGCGATGGTAACCCCATTGAAAATCAAAAGATTCTCTATTGTTAGAGATAACAATAGTCTGGTATTTATGTGGCATAAATGTTCTTTGCAACTTCTGATCCCAGTCCTAGATATTTTCCAGGTCTTACTGCACTTGGACATGTACTGCTTCAGTATCTGAGTAGTTGCACATGCTGCTGAACATTGTGCAAACATTGGCTAACATCAGGTCAAGGGAAGTAATTTGATAAAACTCCTGAAGATGTTTGGGCCTAGGACATTCCCCTGAAGAACTCTTGCACAGATGTCCTGTAGTTTTGATTACTGACTGCCAGCAATCACAGCCTTCTTCCTTTGTGCCCGGTACAACTCCAACCAGCAGAGAGTTTTCCTCAATTCCAATGACTCCAAATTTGCTCAGGCTCCTTGATATCACACTTACTCAAATGCAGCCTTGATATTTGGCATAGTCACACTCACACCTCCTCTGGAATCAGCACTTTATCTCCATGTTTGGACCAAGGCCGCAATGAAGTCAGGAACTGAATGGCCTTGGCGGAACCCAGCACTCAGCAGGTTATTGCTGAACGGATGCTGTTTGATAGCTGAAGGCATTTCCCTTCACATTTTCATGATCGAGAGTAGACTGATGGGGTGGTAATGGGCCGGGTTGGATTTGTGCACAAGACATAAGAGGGCAAATTTCCACACTCGCAGGTAGTTGCCAGTGTTGAAGCTAAACACGATCTGCTTGGCTAGGGGTGCAGCATGGTCTGGAGCATATGTGTCATCTGTCGCAATTACTGCAATGTTGTCAAGACCCCAGCCTTTGCCTGCTAGGGGAGGCTAAGATGTATCAACCCATCAGCATTTCCGTCTGAAGAGTTTTGTGAACGGATTCAGCGTTATCTTTGCACTGATGTGTTGGCCTCCCCCATTATTGATTATTGGAGATTTATGTATAGCCATGGTTGCAAAGGGCCAAATACCACTCCCTCATCAGAGAGGGGCAACTGGTGCTGATTTTTCTCTGGGGGCCACACAGCTCAGACAAGGGTGAGAAGGAGAGTTCTTCACGATAACATCAGCTAGTGTGGCCAATGCAGTATGGTGTGCCTCTACATTGCCAACCAGCTATCCATCACTGAGGGAAGTACTTACTGAATGAGCATTATCAAATGAAGGATATCTTTCGAACACCATGTGATTGAGAGATTTTTTTTTTCCCCCCTTTATTCATTAATGAATGGGATGAAGATGTTGCTGGCTAGGCATCATTTATTGTTCATCCCTAGTCGCCTCGAGGGCAGTTCAGAGTCAGCCTCATTGCTGTGGGTCTGGAGTCACACTTAGGCCAGACCAGATAAGGATGGCAGTTTCCTTCCCTAAAGGGCATTAGTGAACCAGGTGGGTTTTTCCTGACAATTGGATTCATGGTCATCATTAGATTCTCAATTCCAGATATTTTATTGAATCCAAATTCCACCATTTGCCATGGGGGGATTCGAACCCGGTTCCCCAGAACATTATCTGGGTCTCTGGATTAACAGTCCAGCGATAATACCACTTGGCCATTGCCTCCCCTTATGAGAAGATAGTTTGAGTGAAATGTTTGTGGAATGTGAGACAACAAGGTGTAGAGCTGGATGAACACAGCAGGCCAAGCAGCATCAGAGGAGCAGGAAAGCTGACGTTTCGGGTCTAGATCCTTCTTCAGAAAATCTTGCTTGTGGAATAAAGCTTTTCATTTCATTAATTAATGTGATCAGAATTGTCCAGATTTTAGGACTAAATTTTAGAAGTAAGAAGGGCAGCTTGGTGGCTCAGTGGTTAGCACTGCTGCCTCACAGCACCAGGGACCTGGGTTCAAATCCAGCCTCGGGCAACTGTCTGTATGGAGTTTGCACATTCTCCCCGTGTCTGCGTGGGTTTCCTCTGGGTGCTCTGGTTTCCTCCCACAGTCCAAAGATGTGCAGGGTAGGTGGATTGGCCATACTAAATTGCCCATAGTGCCCAGGGATGTTTAGGTTAGGTGATGAGACATGGGGAATGGGTCTGGGTGGGATGCTCTTCAGAGGGGCAGTGTGGACTTGTTGGGCTGAATGACCTATTTCCACACTGTAGGGATTCTATGATAATTACCTAAGCACTTAATGTGTGTTATAATAATCTGTTCACATTTGAAAGAAACACTAATTTGAAGAGTGCTGCAACCTCAAAATTCCCAGGCAATCCTCCATGGCATAAATTAAAGGGCTAGGAAACATAAGACATCAGTGTTTGATGCAGAAAGATTGATTGCAGCATGAAGGCACAAGTCACTTCACAGAGAAAATGTTTGAAATGTTCGGAATTATCAATTAATTATTCCATGTGATTTTTGCCATTGTTAGCATTCCTATTGCGGCTTCATATATCTGGGTGAGAGTTGCTCTCTGCACTTTGTGATGGAAGATGTTACATTTTGGTCTAGTGGTTACCATTATACAGACAGTCAAAAATCAATGTTTTTTATGTCCAAGATGTTTTGAATATTCTTCGTGGTTTATTGCTGACTCGTGAGAGCACTTGTCATGCGGTGATAATGTCCCTAACTCTGAACCACAAGGACTGTATTCAAGTGCTACCTGCACTGGAGGTATGTCTGAACAGGTTGATGAATTTAACTGTACTCTTGTGAATTGACATCAGTGACATCAGTGCTCTCATAGTATACACCTCTTCAGGAGTGAATGTCTTTTTCCCAAATCTGACAAGAGCAGAACCCTGAGATGGGATCTGTGTCAGATTCAAGACCCATGGAGAGACCTGGTCCCGAATAAGAACTGAGTCTGATCATGTCAACACAGGGAACACGAGAAACTCAGCAGATCTGGCAACATCTGGGGAGAAAGAAACAGAGTTAATGTTTTGAGTCCAGTGTATCTCTTCTTCAGAACTGCTTCTAGGAGCTAGGAGCTAGGATCTAGGGCAGGAGTATTAATCCTGAGGGAAATGTGGCACTGGGCAAACCCAAAATGAGGGGGATTCCGGTACTAGTCAGTGGACCCGACCAAGAAAGGGTCTCATTCTGTTTCTGATGTGAGTTTGATCTACAGATCTCGCCCAATCCTGCACAATGTCCAAATCTCTTCACGGTCAAATCCTGTCATGGGACTGATCTTGCACCAGTTCCAATCCCAGGAAACTGGAGTGAAGCTGGAGTTGATTCAATCTCAATGCTGCAAGGTTCAAACAACCCTGTGGGGAGCCTGAAAATAGGGAGACTCCCCAGTCTTGGCCATTTAAATGCTATCCTGGAATGTGTCAATTATAGAATGTGTTTGGTGGTACCTGTGTACCCAAAAAAATCATGAAATCAAACCCAAGGGCTTTTATTTGTTCTTTAAAAAACTGTCCTTACTGTTTGTCATGTGCAGCGATTTATTCAATCTTTAATTTATACATTCTGTTCTTTTATTTCTCGTGCAGTTAAGTTACTTGGAATTGTGATCCTGAGGAAAGTGCGGTCTCTCAACCTGCACCAGTCATTAGCTGGTGGCCATGGCGATAGCAAATCTATTTGTTGTAATCACTGAGGTTATTATGTGGAAGAACAAATATTATTATTTCCTTGTGTCTTTCCTGGACCTCACCCATGTGTAGTGTGTAGTGTTCACAGTGTTCTGATTTGTTCAGACACAAACTGTTCTGTCTGTACACAGTCAACTTCTCCCATGATCGATTCATTGCCATGTTTCCGGAACATGAAAATGAAGTATTGCACAAAAAAAATGCAGCCAGCATTCTCTCAATAACCTGCATTTTGCTCCGCTTTAAAAACGTCCCCTTTTACTTAATATATGAACCAAAAGAGGTCATTGCCAATGTAGCCTGGTTCTGTTATCCAAAGTCAAATTATTTTATTGAGCCTGGATGGGTGAGATTTAATTGGTTTGATAGGGTTTTAACTTCATTGTTTCCATTTGCTTTCATTTTGTTGCTCAACGCTCTGACAGTGAGATACATTTTAGTTGTCAATGGGTTCCGTCAGGGACTGAATGTTCGGAGCAAAGGAGAGAATTACAGTGACCCAGAGGTGGGGAGCAGAAGAAAGTCTGTGATGTTACTTTTCACCATTTCTGGCACCTTCATAATTCTGTGGTCAGTGCATGTTATAGAATTCTTTTATTGTAACATTCAAGGAACAAACCTGGGACATTACAACAATGCAGAACGTGTATTTGCAATGGCTGGCCTTTCACTGGTGAATTTAAATTGCTGCACAAACACACTTGTTTATGTGGCAACTCAAGCCAAGTTCAGAGAGCAAGTCAAGGTGTTGATGAAGTATCCTGTCACATTAATTATCCAATTAATGAATAAACAAAAGAACTGAGTGTAGTCTGGAAACATGGCCCAGTATTTACGTGTCATGAATGAAAAGAAAACACCAAAGCTATTGTGAATAGCTAGAACCCATGCATTGATCCTATTGGTACCCGACTAAGCATTACCTTCCACTTCAAAAAATACACATTCTGCATTCTGTTTGCTAATTAATTCTCAATCCATATCAATATGTTATACCTATCCCATTTGCTTTGATTTGCAAACTAACCTTTTAAATGGGACTTTATCAAAAGGTTTCCAAAAATCCAAATGCACCACAGCTACTCAATCTTCCTTATCTGTTCTCTGAGTTTATCTTCAAAGAATTTCAGTATGTTTGTAAAACACAATTTCCCTTTCATCAATCCTTGATTTAGTGAAATCCCATTTCTACATCCTTTAATATGAACTCCTACATTTTCCCTATGATATTAGACCAAATTGTCTGCAAATCATGGTTTTCTCCGTCCCTCCATTTCCCCATGTTAGAGAGACACTGTGACCCTCAAATCTGTTGAGGTGCACCACTGTTCAGAATCTACAGAATTTGGGAAGGTGACAACCAACACATCACGAACTCCAAATGCCCTTCTCCAACACTCACCCCCACCCACCCCGACACACACACACACACACATTCAGCAACCTGGAGTTTCCATTAATGACCCCGCTAATGGATTAGTTTTCATTAATTTTTTCAGCACTGTGCTAAATTATTACTCGTTGCCTTCAGTTCTCACCTCCCAATAGATATTGACATCCCTAGCTTCTCTGGCAATTATTTGCATCTTCTTCTGTAAAGATAAAGGTAAAAATGTTGTTTATAAATTGTTTAATTGCTCTGACATTTTCTTAAACCTGATGACCAACTTCTGGACTGGAATGAGCACTCATCTGTCTTCACTAATCATTTTATGTTTACATGCCGGTAGATGCTTTTACATTCTGCATTTATGTTCCCAGCAAGTTTGACCATAGGAAGCACAGAAGGGGTGGCAAGACCGGAGGGGGAATGGCGTTTTTGATTAGGGAAGGGTCACCAGACCCGAAATGTTAATTCTGATTTTTTTCCTTCACAGATGCTGCCAGACCTGTTGAGCTTTTCCAACAACTTCTGTTTTTGTTCCCCTTTGCTAGACTCCATCCGTATCTGTCACACATGAGCACACTCCTTCACCATCAATAACAATCTACCTGAGCCATAAGCACACTGAATGGCAAAGCAATCTTGAAGGGCTGAATGGTTTACTTCTTCTCTTACATCTCGTGGCCCTATGGCTGAATTTCCTTCAGTTCTTCCCTCTCACTCTACTTCCCTTCTTTTCTGATATGTTATTCATATAGTCCTTTGTGAAGACAGAAGCAAATTATGAAGTTAGGTAGCCAGCCATATCTTTGTTCCCCAAAATAAATTCCTTCGTTTCTGTAAGGGACTTGTGTTAGTTTTCACCAATCTTTTTCTCTTTACATAATGACAGACACTTTTACAGCCAGTTATCATGTGCCCAGTGAGGTTACTCTCACTCTATTTTCTCTTTTAATCACACTCATACTCACACACTCCTTCACTATTAACTGCTTGACTCTATTTCTATCAGTATTCACTCCTTCATCATTGCTGATGGCCCTCCGCTAAACCTTATCTCTCACATGCAATCACACTCCTTCACAATTTACAATCCCCTTTGCTAGGGAAAACATCATAGCAGTACTTAAGATATTCCTGAGGGATCATCCAGTGAAGTTTTATGAGCAGAACTGAGAAAACTGAAGGGTGTGATCATGTTAATGGGATTATACCATAGACCATCCCCAATATTTAGCAGGGAATTGAGGAGAAAATATTTGGGGAGGTCTCTTAGGTTTTGGAGCAGATCTGCAGCTTGGGTTGTAGGTGTTGAGGTTGGTTGGCTCGCCGAGCTGGTTTGTTGTTCCGCAGACGTTTCGTTACCGTGCTTGGTAACATCCTCAGTGCAGCCTCTGATGAAGCGTCGGTGTATTTTCCCGCCTGGTTTTTAAACTCTGGGGTCCGTTGCAATGGATTGCCTCACTTCCGGGGTTCCTCTGTAGTGGATTGTATATGGGGTCGAGTTCAACGTGTTTATTAATAGCATGCTTCGTGGAATGCCATGCTTCCAGGAATTCTCGTGCTTGTCTCTGCCTAGCCTGTCCCAGGATCTTGGTGTTGTCCCAGTCAAAGTCGTGGCTACTACATATACAATCCACTACGGAGGAAACCCGGAAGTGAGGCAATCCATCGCAACGGACCCCAGAGTTTAAAAACCAGGCGGGAAAACACACCGACGCTTCATCAGAGGCTGCACTGAGGATGTTACCAACCACGGTAACGAAACGTCTGCGGAACAACAAACCAGCTTGGCGAGCCAACCAATCTCAACAATTTAGGGAGGTCGCTGATAGCTATAAGAATAATAGGGTTATGATAAAAGGGGATTTTAACTTTCCAAACATAGACTGGGACTGGATGGAAGGAATTTGCTACATGTGTTCAAGAAAGCTTTCTGAATCAATGTACAGATGACCCTCTGAGAGATGGGGCAAATCTCAACCTCCTCTTGGGAAATAAGGCAGGGCGAGTGACTGAGGTAATAATGGGGCAGCACTTACCGTTTCTATCAGTTTTAAAATTGCTCTGGAAAAGGATAGGCTGGTCCACAAGTTAAAGTTTTTGCAGCTGACAGTGAGGTCTCTGAACATTACAGCCTGTAAGTGTGATTTGTAGAGTTTATTTCCCAATCTTTGATATTGTAAATGAGAGTGAGATTGAATCTGCACTCAGGTCTGTTATTCTTTGCATGTGTGATGGATTATGTTCATATATCTAATGTTTATCTCCATTTGTGTTTGTACTTGCATCTTCAATATTTTAATGTACAAGTAGTTTTCTATGTAGTATATCAATTATAAATAACCTGAACTCTTTGAGAATATCTGTTTTAATTAAATAACTTATGTGGCTTCTGAACATGGAGCAAACCTACACGATGTAAAATAAATACTCAGCTGGTCAGACAGAAAAACAGAATGAATGTTTCTGGTCAATGACCTTCATCAGAGGAAATGACTGAGTGCTTCCAGCAATCTCTGTTTTTATTTAATGTTCACAGCATCTGGAATATACAGCTTTTCTAATTATAAATCTGCACAACATATTATTCAATTGTTTGCTGTAGGTTACTATTGAGAGATTAACACAGTCCTTTTTGATTTGGAGACTGGGATTTGTTTAGGGGCCGGTTTGGGCAGAAATGGACATGACTTCTCTCTCTCCTGCTCTGTTTGAGTGTGAGAATATAAATATGGCACTGGAATATGGGATCAGAGTGGAACTGAACACTGTGGGATTGATGTCCTTTCTGTTTCTATGTACCTCTATGAGTGATGATGTACCAACTGTGTGAGAGAAGGAACTGCCTGCATTGCTCCTTATGTCTCAGGTGAAGGTGGGGAGAAGAGCAGAAGGAAAAGTCTGTGATGGAGTGAAGGGTAGGAGACACTTAAATAACAGAGTGACAACATTGACCAAAATGGTGCATTGATCAGGGTGGGGGGTGGGTCGGGGAAATGGGAGAAAAGAAGAAACAAAAGATGTGGGTGTAAATGACAGGATCCTCAATAGCTGTTGTTCAAAAGCAATCAAACTGAAAGAAGATGGTGACAGAGATAACAAAGTGACGTACTCTGTCATGTCACCCTCACTTTACAGGATGCATGGCTACTGTCAGATTCTGAATTAATTCTGTCTGGTCCCCCATCATTAATTCGAATATGGCCAGTTACTCTTGGTTTTAAAGTATCTTGTTTCAGCATACGGACTTGGATTCAAGCGACCAATTCACTGATTTTTGAGAAATTCCAATCCAACTCAGTTTCAATGGGGAGATGCAGGGAAATGTCCTCTGACTGTTTGCAATGAGCCCTACTTCTCAGGTGACTGTTATATCCGGAATCTCTGCATTAAACAAAACTCACTATGTCTGTCACTGATGAGCAATCTTTGTAGACATGACAAATCTTCCACATACGCACTGGACATTACAGACATAGCTTGTGGTGAACGGACTGGAGGAGCATACAGAGACAAGGAGAAGTGTAGGTGCTGGAGGAGATTACAGAGATAGGGAATGGTGTCGGGTCTGTACGTGGTTACAATGATTGGATGCTGTCTTGGGGCAGGGTGACGTTACAGAAATATGGTAGGATGCAGGTGCTGGGGGAAGTTACTGAGAAAGGGAGAGTTGTAGGTGCTGGAGGAGTTTACAGAGATAGGGAGGGGTGTTGGAGCTGGAGATTAGAGATAGGGAAAGTGATAACTGATGCTAATTTTCAGCTCCTTCATTGAGCAGCTTCTCCCAGCCCTTGGTGATCACTAGTGACAGATAGAAATAGAATTAGATTTTATTGTCACATGTACTCAAGTATAGAAATACATAAGTACAGTGAAAAATGTACAAAGCCACCATTCTCCAGCATCACTTTGGTTATAAGTACAGAATTTTAAAAAAAAACAACAGCAGAAATAGAAGAAAGTCAAAAGGTAAGAAAAATGACTAAAACTTAAAGTCGAAGTTTGATCTCCATAGAGGTGCTTGAATCCAATAATACAGGCACCCGGACCTAGCCACAGCCTGGAGTCTCGGTCAGCCTGCAAGTCTCGCATTGATCGCCGCGAGGAGCCACATCCGCGAATTCAGAATACTGGAAGGCTGCCGCCATTCCACGCACCTCTTCTGTCATGCCGATTCCGCTGATTAACCTGCTGCAAAAGACTTACTAAGAGAAAGTACAAATAATTGTAACAATTCCGTTACTGCCTATCACCCATACACCCTACTGACTATGTCTGGGACAGCTTTGTGCATTCTGGAATATGAACATATTGTAATCTGAGAAAAGTGAGGGTTTCGGTAACTCCCTGTTTGATTGCCGTGAGGCCCTTTGAACTGGACAGGTCAAAGTGTGACCTCACAGAACAAGTGTGACCTCACCGTGTACATCACAGAGAGAGATCTGACATCAAAATCAGTTTGTAAACTGGCTTCATCTGAGGCACGAGGCTGCACGAGTAGACATAGGGAAGGCAAGGTCATTGTACTGACTGTATCTCTGGCTGCTCGGTCTGGGAGTGAATGTGATCACAGGGAAGATTGAAACAGCTTCACTTTACAAGGAGAACACAACGCTCTGGAAAGACCATCAGCACAATGATCAGATAGAAGATGGTGAGGTTTGAAAGGTTAGTCTGAAATTCTTCCTCTCCACTCACTATGGGTTTGGGGGAATTGGAAATGAGGAAGTTTAAAGTTTATTTAAACTGGAAAAATATCCAGAACTGGTTCTTATATGGGTCAGATTAAGAATGTAAATCTGAAATGTCACTCTCCTCCGGTGTCCTAGCCAAGCCCTACATTGCTGGAGGATGATACAGAGATAGAGAGGTTTGTAGTTGCTGTGAGAGGTTACAGCAATAGGGAGGCGTGTATGTGATGGATGAAGATGCAGAGATAGGGAAAGGTGCAGGTACTGGAGGAGTTAACAGTGATAGGGAGGGGTGTAGGTACTGGAGAAAGATACAGATAAGGAGAGTTGAAGGGAGTGGAGGAGATAACAGTGATAGGGAGGAGTGTAGGGGCTGGAGGAAGTTCCAGAGATATTGAGAGGTGCAGGTGTGGGAGGTTACAGAGGCCTGTATGGTCTGAAGGAGATAACAGATGGGGAGATGTGCAGCAGCTAGAGAATTTTACAGAGATACGGAGGTTTGTAGGTGTTGGAGGAGGTTCCATACAGGGATGGACATAGCTGCCGGAGGAGGTTACAGAGATAGGGAGGTGTGTAGGGACTGGAGGATGCTACAGTGGTAGGGAGGGCTGTATGGGCGAACGAGATAGAGTGGTGTAGGAGATGGAGGACGTTACAGAAAGAGGGAGTGTTGTAGATTGTGGAGCTGGTTCCATATATAGGGAGGGATGTAGCTGCTGGAGCATGATACAGAAATAGGGCAGAATGTCAGGGCTGGAGCGCGTTAAGGCATAAGAAGGGACGTAGATGCTTGAGGAGGTTACAGAGATCAGAAAGAGGGTAGGGACTGGACACGTTTGGAGACAGAAGGCATTCTGTAGGCATTGGAGAACAACCAGACATAAGGAGGGGTGTCGGGGCTGAAGGCTGATACAAATATAGGGAGACAGATGTTGATGTTGGAGGATGATACAAAGATAGTGTTGCAGGGGCTGGGGGGATGTATAGAAATAGGGAGGTGTGTAGGGGCTGGAGGAGGTTACAGAGACAGGGAAGTATGTAGGGGTCAGAGAGGGTACAGAGATATAGAGGGGTGCAGGGGCTGAAGAATGGTACAGAGACAGGGAAGGGTGTAGGGGCTAGAGGAAGTTAGAGATATAGACTGGAGGAGTTTACAGAGATAGGGATGTAGTTGCTGTCGAAGTTTAGAGTTAGCGGGTGTCTGGGGTTTGGAGGAAGTTGCAGATTAATCCAGAAACTCAGCTAATGCTCCAGGGATCCAGGTTCGAATCCCATTATAGCAGATTGTGGAATCTGAAATCATTAATAAATCTTTGGAATTAAGAATCTACTGATGGCCATAAAACCATAGTCAATTGTCCTTCAAGGAAGAAAATCCACCATTCTCACCTGGTCTGGCCTACATCTGGCTCCAGACCCACAGCAATATGGTTGACTCTTAACTGTGCTCTGAAATAGCAAGGTACTCAAATTTACCAATTGCTACAAAGTCTCAACAAAGAAACGAAATCACACGGACAACCTGGCATCAGAAAAGACAATGCCAAAAACTGCCCTGTGGTCCCTGCACTCTTCCTGGGGCTTATGTCAAAATTAGGACAGCAGTCTCACAGACTAGTCAAGTGATTCTGTCTCTCTTTCCATCCTCCTCTCACTGTTTCTCTCTGCCTTTTTCTTTGTTTCCTCTCCCTCAATGTAAGAATGTCTGACTTTAAATATCTCCTGGTCCTTGTACCTGACTTTACCCTTTTGTTCTTTATCTCTCTCTCTCTCTCTATTCTGCACTTTGCCTGCCTGAAAATATCTTGCACTGACCCACAATTTTATGCTTCTCTGATCTTGTACAGCCTCAATACTTATTGCCTATTCCCTTCCCAAACACATTACTTCACACTTCTCCAGATTGAGTTCTTCTATTAGTCAGTTTTCTGCCCAACTGACTATTTCATAAAATCATAGAATCTCTGTAGTGTGGAAGCAGGGCATTTGGCACATGAAATCCACACTGACCCTCCAAAGAGCATCCCACACAGACCCACTCCCTTACCCTATCCCTGTAACCTAGCATTTCCCTGGCTAATCCACCTAGCCTGCACATCCCTGGACACTATGGGCAATTTATCATGGTTCATCTACCTAACCTCCAAATTAAGTGGGAAGAGGAAGTCTGGTTTGTTTCTCATAGAATGAAACCTGCGTGTATTTTCAAAGCATGGTTGACAAGTAATTAAATTCATTTAATAGTGATAGGACAGGCTGAGTGGCCTTTGCACCCAGTTTCAATCCAACCTGTAACTGTACCTTGGATCTTATGAGTTTATCTTTACTGACCAGCCTGCTATATTGGAGCAGAATATTTCATAATGTTTAAGGAGCAGAAAGAGGACACTGAGTCCATTGTGTCCACGCCTGTGAAAGAGACACATTGACTATGAAATCCCAGGATTGTTCACGGGGAACTTGTAATCTTCAGTCTAACGTTGCCTTCTCTGAACTATTTCAGCCGGTGGGTTCACAAGCTTTCTTAAAAGCGAGTTAACATAATAAGTAGTAAAATTCTGGAAAACAGCAGTTGTGAAGCTGTAGTTAGTGGATCAGTCCCTGGTGTTTCTATTGATTTGACAAGTTGATCCTCCCTTCCTCTCTCCACAGAAGCTGCCTGACCTACTGAGTGTTTCCAGCAGCCTCTGTTATTATTTCTATTTGCCAGTGTGAGCAATGCTTCACTTTTTTGAAAATTGAAATGAGCCATGTTGGGGAAACAAGATTAAAGTAAGAAATAGGAAACAGTGAAGTGAAAAGATTCAGAGAATCTCAGTGAATCTGAATAATTCTGTCCTGGCTCCACACTACAGTTCACAGTTAATCACCATTATCAGCAACAAGGAACAAGCCTGAGCTACATTTTCAGTAGAAGATGAGGTTTATTTGGGAGTCAGTCATTTCCCAAGCATAACAGACAACTCTACTGATTGCTAATCTTACCATTATACCACCAGCGCTCAGTGCAACACGAGGGAGAGGGAGCTGGGGAAGTGGAGAAGTAAGAGAGGAAATCAAGAACATTATCATAGAATCCCTTCGGTGTGGAAACAGGCCCTTCGGCCCAACAATTCCACACTGACCCATCCCCCTATAATCCCACCTAATCTACACATCCTTGAACACTATGGGCAATTTAGTCTGTCCAATTAGCTGTGCTGAGTTGAAAGCATGGTTTTTCTTTAAATTTGATACCATTCTTTGTCAGCGATGGTTGAGAGACTATTTTCCCCCTCCTTACAATTACTATCTCCTCTCTCAGGGCCCTGTCCAGAATGTTGCCATTCTCCACTCTCCAAATTCTTGGAGGGTTGCCATTAGGGGGACAGATAGGAGATTCTGTGGGAACGAGAGACTCGCGGTTGGTGTGTTGCCTCCCAGGTGCCAGGGTCCGTGATGTCTCAGATCGTGTTTTCGGGATCCTTAAGGGGAAGGGGGTGCAGCTCCAAGTCATGGTCCACATAGGCACCAACGACATAGGTACCAACGACATAGGTAGGAAAAGGGATGGGGATGTAAGGCAGAAATTCAAGGAGCTAGGGTGGAAGCTTAGAGCTAGAACAAACAGAGTTGTTATCTCTGGTTTGTTACCCGTGCCACGTGCTAGCGAGGCGAGGAATAGGGAGAGAGAGCAGTTGAACACGTGGCTACAGGGATGGTGCAGGAGGGAGGGATTCAGATACCTGGATAATTGGGGCTCATTCTGGGGTAGGTGGGACCTCTACAAATGGGACAGTCTACACCTGAACCAGAGGGGTACCAATATCCTGGGGGGGAAATTTGCTAATGCTCTTCGGGAGGGTTTAAACTAATTCAGCAGGGGGATGGGAACCTGAATTGTAGCTCCAGTGTACAGGAGGTTGAGAGTAGTGAGATCATGAATAAGGTTTCAAGGTCGCAGGAATGTACCGGCAGGCAGGAAGGTGGTTTGAAGTGTGTCTACTTCAATGCCAGGAGCATCCGGAATAAGGTGGGTGAACTTGCAGCATGGATTGGTACCTGGGACTTCGATGTTGTGGCCATTTCGGAGACATGGATAGAGCAAGGACACGAATGGTTGTTGCAGGTTCCGGGGTTTAGATGTTTCAGTAAGATCAGGGAAGGTGGTAAAAGAGGGGGAGGTGTGGCATTGTTAGTCAAGGACAGTATTATGGTGGCAGAAAGGACGTTTGATGAGGAGTCGTCTACTGAAGTAGTATGGGCTGAGGTTAGAAACAGGAAAGGAGAGGTCACCCTGTTGGGAGTTCTCTATCGGCCTCCGAAAAGTTCCAGAGATGTAGAGGAAAAGATTGCAAAGATGATTCTGGATAGGAGCGAAAGTAACAGGGGAGTTGTTATGGGGGACTTTAACTTTCCAAATATTAACTGGAAATGCTATAGTTCGAGTACTTTAGATGGGTCAGTTTTTGTCCAATGTATGCAGGAGGGTTTCCTGACACAGTATGTAGATAGGCCAACAAGAGGTGAGGCCACATTGGATTTGGTACTGGGTAATGAACCAGGCCAGGTGTTAGATTTGGAGGTAGGTGAGTACTTTGGTGATAGTGACCACAATTCGGTTATGTTTACTTTAGCGATGGAAAGGGATAGGTATATACCGCAGGGCAAGAGTTATAGCTGGGGGAAAGGCAATTATGAGGCGATTAAGCAAGATTTAGGATGCATAGGATGGAGAAGGAGACTGCAGGGGCTGGGCACAATTGAAATGTGGAGCTTGTTCAAGGAACAGCTACTGCGTGTCCTTGGTAAGTATGTACCTGTCAGGCAGGGAGGAAGTGGTCGAGCGAGGGAACCGTGGTTTACTAAAGAAGTTGAATCTCTTGTCAAGAGGAAGGAGACTTACATAGAGATGAGGCGTGAAGGCTCAGTTAGGGCACTTGAGAGTTACAAGTTAGCCAGGAAGGACCTAAAGAGAGAGCTAAGAAGAGCTAGGAGGGGACATGAGAAGTCTTTAGCAGGTAGGATCAAGGAAAACCCTAAGGCTTTCTATAGGTATGTCGGGAATAAAAGAATGACTAGAGTAAGATTAGGGCCAGTCAAGGACAGTAGTGGGAAGTTGTGCGTGGAGTCCGAAGAGATAGGAGAGGCACTAAATGAATATTTTTCGTCAGTATTCACACAGGAAAAAGACAATGTGTCAAGGAGACTACTGAGATACAGGCTATTAGACTAGACGGAATTGAGGTTCATGAGGAGGAGGTGTTAGCAATTCTGGAAGGTGTGAAAATAGATAAGTCCCTTGGGCCGGATGGGATTTATCCTAGGATTCTCTGGGAAGCTAGAGAGGAGACGGCAGAGCCTTTGGCTTTGATCTTTATGTCGTCATTGTCTTCAGGAATAGTGCCAGAAGACTGGAGACTAGCAAATGTTGTCCCCTTGTTCAAGAAGGGGAGTAGAGACAACCCTGGTAATTATAGACCAGTGAGCCTTACTTCGGTTGTGGGTAAAGTGTTGAAAAGGATTATAAGAGATAGGATTTATAATCATCTAGAAAGGAATAATTTGATTAGGGATAGTCAACACGGTTTTGTGAAGGGTAGGTCGTGCCTCACAAACCTTATTGAGTTCTTTGAGAAGGTGACCAAACAGGTGGATGAGGGTAAAGCGGTTGATGTAGTGTATATGGATTTCAGGAAAGCATTTGATAAGGTTCCCCATGGTAGGCTATTGCAGAAAATACAGAGGCATGGGATTGAGGGTGATTTAGCAGTTTGGATCAGAAATTGGCTAGCTGTAAGAAGACAGAGGGTGGTGGTTGATGGGAAACGTTCATCCTGGAGTTCAGTTACTAGTGGTGTACCTCAAGGATCTGTTTTGGGGCCACTGCTGTTTGTCATTTTTATAAATGACCTGGATGAGGGCGTAGAAGGATGGGTTAGTAAATTTGCGGATGACACCAAAGTCAGTGGAGTTGTGGATAGTGCGGAAGGATGTTGCAGGTTACAGAGGGACATAGATAAGCTGCAGAGCTGGGCTGAGAGGTGGCAAATGGAGTTTAATGCGGAAAAGTGTGAGGTGATTCACTTTGGAAGGAGTAACAGGAATACAGAGTACTGGGATAATGGTAAGATTCTTGGTAGTGTGGATGAGCAGAGAGATCTCGGTGTCCATGTGCATAGATCACTGAAAGTTGCCACCCAGGTTGATAGCGTTGTTAAGAAGGCATACGGTGTGTTAGGTTTTATTGGTAGAGGGATTGAGTTTCGGAGCCATGAGGTCATGTTGCAGCTGTACAAAACTCTGGTGCGGCCGCACTTGGCGTATTGCGTACAGTTCTGGTGACTGCATTATAGGAAGGATGTGGAAGCATTGGAAAGGGTGCAGAGGAGATTTACCAGGATGTTGCCTGGTATGGAGGGAAGGTCTTATGAGGAAAGGCTGAGGGACTTGAGGCTGTTTAGAGAGAAGAAGGTTAAGAGGTGACTTAATAGAGACATACAATGTGATCAGAGGATTAGATAGGGTGGACAGTGGGAGCCTTTTTCCTCGGATAGTGATGGCTAGCATGAGGGGACATAGCTTTAAATTGAGGGGTGATAGATATAGGACAGATGTCAGAGGTAGGTTCTATACTCAGAGAGTAGTAAGGGCGTGGAATGCCCTGCCTGCAAAAGCAGTAGACTCACCAACTTTAAGGGCATTTAAATGGTCATTGGATAAACATATGGATGATAATGGAATAGTTTAGGTTAGATGGACTTCAGATTGGTTTCACAGGTCAGCGCAACATCGAGGGCCGAAGGGCCTGTACTGCGCTGTAATGTTCTATGTTCTATGTTCTATGTTCTAAACAGTATATTAGAGATGCGTGCAGTAAGGGTATAGCAGTTATTGCGGGTGATTTCAATCTTCATGTTGATTGGACTAACCAAAGTGGTAGCAATGCAATGGAGGAGGATTTCCTGGAATGTGTTGGGGATGGTTTCCTTGACCAATATGTTGAGGAACCAACTACACAGCAGGCCATCCTAAACTGGGTAATGTGTAATGAGAGACGATAAGAGAAGATAAGGTCGTAAAAAAGGCTTGTGGCATGCTTGCCTTCATTAGAATGGGCACTGAGTATAAGGATAGCCAAGTTATGCTGCAGCTTTATAGAACTTTAGTTAGGCCATGCTGGGAATATTGTGTACTGTTTGGGTCACCATACTACCAGAAAAATGTGGATGCTTTGGAGAGGATGCAGAAAAGGTTTACCAGGATGTTGACTGGTATGGGGGTTTTAGCTATGAAGAAAGCTTGGATAGACTGAGTTTGTTTTCACTAGAACGCAGGAGTTCAGTGGCGACCTGATAGAAGTTTATAAGATTGTGAATGGCATGGATAGAGTGGAAAGTATGAAGCTTTTTCCTAGGATGGAGGGGTCAATTGCGAGGGGACACAGGTTCAAAATGCAGGTGGGGTGATGGTTGATGTTTAAAAGAGATGTGTGAAGCATGTTTTTCACACAAAAGGTGGTGAGTGCCTGGAACGTGCTGCCAGAGGTGGTGGTGGAAGCAGACACAATAACGGCACTAAAGAAGCACCTGGATGAATACCTGAAGAGGAAGGCAATAAAGGGATATGGATCCTGTAAGTGAAGACAGTTTTAATATGGAAGGGCAAAATGTGTTGGCTCAGGCTTGGACGGCTGAAAGGCCGGTTCCTGTGCTGTATTGTTCTCTGTTCCCTGATTAATTAGCAACCTTGTGGGGTGAGATCCTTCGGGGAAAAGTGACCATAATATGGCAGAATTATTCATTAAGATGGAGAGTGACACAGTTAAATCTGAGACTAGGGTGCTGAACTTAAAGAAAGCAAACTTTGATGGTATGAGGCATGCACTAGCTAGGATAAGCTGGCCAAGGATACATAAGGGGTTGACGATGGATAGGCAATGATAGACATTTAAAGAACACATGGATGAACTTCAACAATTGTACATCCCTGTCTGACCAGAGAAGGTGGCTCAACCATAGCTAACAAGGGAAATCAGGGCTAGTGTTGGAGCCAAAGACTAGGCATATAATTTAGCCAGACAAAAAATAAAAACAGCAAACCTGAGGACTGGGAGAAATGTAAAATTCAACAGAGCAGGACAAAGGCTTTAATTCAGAAGGGGAAATAGAATATGAAAGTAAGCTTGTGGAAAACAAAAACTGACTGCAAAAGCTTCTATAGATAATTACTTCTATAGATATTACCAAGATAAATGTAGGTCTCTTACAATTAGACTCAGGTGAGTTCATAATAGACAACAAAGAGGTGGCAGACCAATTGAACAAATACTTTGGATCTGTCGTCACTAAGGAGGACACAAATAACCTTCCACAAATGCTAGGGGACAGAGGGTCAAACATGAAGAGGAACTAAAGGAAATCCTTATTCGTCAGGAAATTGTATTGAGGAAATTGATGGGACTAAAACACAAAAAGTCCCCAGGGCCTGATGATCTGCATCCCAAAGTACTGCCAGAGTTCCAATGGACTGCAGGGTAACTAATGTAACCCCACTTTTTAAAAAAAGCAAGTAGAGAGAAAACGATCAATTATAGGCTGGTTAGCCTGACATTGGTGGTGGAAAAAATGCTGGAGTCAATTATTAAGGATGTAATAACTGAGCATTTGGAAAGCAGTGACAGAATTGGTCCAAGTCAGCATGGATTCACTAAAGGGAAATCAAACTTGACAAATCTTCTGGAATTTTTTGAGGATGTGAGCAGTAGAGTGAACAAGCGTGAATCAGGTGACCTTTAGCAAAGCTAAAGGTCATGGTATCGGAGGTACTGTCTTGACATAGATGGGGTACTGGTTGACAGACTGGATGCAGACAGCTAGAATAAATGGGTCCTTTTCAGAATGGCAGGCAGTATTGAGTGGCATACCGCAGGGTTCAGTGCAGGGACCCAAGCTGTTTACAATATACATTAATGATTTGGACGAAGGAATTGAATGCACTATCTCCAAATTTGCAGATGACACAAAGTTGGGTGGTAGTATGTACTGTGAGGAGTAGTATGTGCTAAGAAACTGTAGGATGACTTGGACAGGCTGGCAGAGTGGGCAAATACTTGCAAATGTAGTGTAATATAGATAAATGTGAGGTTATCCACTTTGGTGGCAAAAACAGGAAGGCAGATTATTATCTGAATGGTGGCAGTTTAGGAAGAGGTGAGAAGCAACGAGACCTGACTGTCATAGTGAAACAGTCACTGAAGGTTGGCAGCAGATGCAGCAGGCAGTGAGGAAAGTTAATGGCATGTTGGCCTTGATAGCGAGTGGAATTGAGTACAGGACTACGGATGTCTTGCTGCAGTTACACAGGGCCTTAGTGAGGCCACATCTTGAGCATTGCGTGTAGTTTTGGTCTCCCTGTCTGAGGAAGGACATTCTTGCTATTGAGGAAGTCCAGCAAAGGTTTACCAGACTGATTCCTGGGGTGGCAGATCTGACATATGAAGAAAGATTGGTTTGACTGGGCTTATACTCAATGGAATTTTGAAAAATGAAGTGGGGGGAGTGGATCTCAGAACTCGACAGGTAGATATGGGAAGAATGTTCCTGATTTTGGGGAAGTCCAGAACTAGGGGTCACCGTCTAAGAATAAGGAATAAGCCATTGAGGACTGCGATGAGGAAGAATTTCTTCAGAGAGTTGTGAACCTGTGGAATTCTCTACCACAGAAAGCTGTTGGGGGCAGTTTGTTAGGTATATCCAGGGAGCTGAATGTGGCCCTTGTGGCTAAAGGGATGGGTATTGAGAGAAAGTGGGAGTAGGATACTGAAATTGCACGATCAGCCATAATCATATTAAATGGTGGTGCAGGCTTGAAGGGCCAAATGGCCTAGCCTGCACCTATTTTCTATGTTTCAATAAGTGTGCAACAAGTCAGTATCTCTGAAGCAGGCTGGAAGGAGTGTGCGGCAGTCAGTGTCACTGTGAGCAGACTGGGAGGTGTCACTGAACCAGTTTGTGAGGTACTTAGTACAAAGTGGTGCATGAGGATAGTGTTGACTTTTGTATAAAGCAGTTTGAGAAGAGAGCAATAAATTTTGAAAGATTGTGCTGATCAGGTGCATCTTTGAAAGCTATACGTTAGAAAGCATTTAGAGTATGGTGAGGTGAGTACTTCTTTTAGTCCATTCACTTAACCAAAATAAGGTCAGGAGTTTGGACTGTAGTGAGAGTGTTTGGAATGGGAAAAGGGCCCTAGCATAATTAGTATTATTCAAAAGGAGTAAATAACAAACTTAATTTCAGGGTATGTCATGACTAGTCTAACAACAACCATGTAACAAAATGTCAATTGTCACAGTAGCACTGAGCCAGCTCATAGCCTCCCGTCTCACCTAGCCACAAGCAGCAGAGGGTCATGGGGTCAGTTGAACCTCCCCATCAAAGAAGATTGATCTTCTCCACATGCCAACTGATTTTCCCCCAACTCCCATAACCATTAATTCCCTTTTAGACGCAAATTCTGTCAAACTCAGCCTTAATTCTCGATAACGACACAGCATCTGCTGCTCTCTGTGGAAGAGAATTACAAAGTAGTTGTGCTTGGGGAGGAGAATTTTCCCCTTCAGCGAAGATGAAGACTGTCCCAACAGTTCATCACCTTCCTTCACCCAGGCCTGGTATCTGTGTCCCATGAGTCAAACTCATTTCTCCTACATCTATCGTTGAGCTACAGATGCCAGACTATGATTTGATTTCCACAATGACAATTTCATCATAGCAATGCAGAGTCTATTCAAATTATCATCCTGTGTTTTAATTTAATCCTTAGATGTCGATCTTCCCTCAGCAGAATCCCTTTCATTGTCTCTCTTGATACCCACATGGACCACAATGTGCAGTGTGATCTCTTTATTTATTTGTTCACGGGATATGGGCATGACTGGCCAGGAATCCAGCGACTCAGGTAATGTTCTGGGAGCTCGGTTCAAATCCTGTCATGGCAGATGGTGGAATTTGAATTCAATAAAATTCTGGAACTAAGAGTTTAATGATGACCATGATCCATTATTGATTGTTAGGGGAGAAAAAACATCTGGTTCACTGATTTCTAGGGAAGGAAACTGTCATTCTTATCTCATCTAGCCTGCATGTGATTCCAGACCCACAGCAATGTAACTATGTAACAATGCTTTCCTGTCCAGCCTATGCCAAATCTGTTGCATGTCTGCGAATGATTGAACAAATATCGAACAAGCTGTGAACCCCTGAAAATAAAGCAATGCTCCAGACTAGATACCATCACCAGTGAAGGCTCAGTGAGCCTGCATTGTCTTCTAAAACAAAAATAGAAATTGCTAGAAAAGCTCAGCAGGACTGGCAGCATCTGTGGAAAGAAATTAGGGTTAACCTTTCAGGTCAGTGACCCCTCCTCAGAACTGATTTCTGTCCAGAGATGCTGCCAGACCTGGTGAGCTTTTCCAGCAATTTCTATTTTTCTTTCTGATTTACAGCAACCACAGTTCTTTCATTTTTTTATTCTGCATTGTCTTTAATCTGATTGACACTGGCCTGCTGTCCTTTACACCACATTAGGTTCAGTACTTGGTGTGACAGAGAAAGAAGCGTGCCAATCTTTCTACCAAATGTGTGATCAGAAGGTTTTGTTTTAGTATTAGTTTTTGTAAGTGCCATTTCCAGTCACTATACTATTACTGATGGAATATTCTCTTTTTAAAAGGCAAGCAATTCTGCAAAAACTTCAATAATTAATGCAGGAGATTTTTTTCAATTTAGACTGAATTCATTTCCCCACAATCTGAAACACAGTGAAGACTAAACAGAAAATAAAGGGATGGAAACCTGGTGTAAATAACGGACACTTGGGTTAGCATTTGATAATAAATAAAAACATTCAATCAAATATATACTCTATTTCTCATACTAAACAAGCTCGTAAACATTCGTGATCAGTTGCAGACTCCTGCAGTTCTGCATTAGCTGGAGCAATGAGAGGACAGAATTGTCGTTTAAGATATTTAACAACTTCAGTGTTGAACAACAACTTCAGTGACTGGTTTGTACCGAGAGTGGGGGCAAGTTGCTCAGCACAAAGATCTGAGAAGCCAGCAGAGCATAGCTTGGGGGAAGTCAGAAAGAACAAGAATCAAAGTTTATTAATAATAGTATTGCTGACATTGATACAACTGTAAAATATGGGATATTCTGTTACAGTAAATGGAAGACAACAACGGGTGGAATGTTCCCAGTCCCTGAACACATGGACAAGTGAGAAATCTGGGAGAATCCAATCAGAACTCAAGCAGCACCTTCCCTGACATTTCTGATGAAGGGTCTAGGCCCGAAACGTCAGCTTTCCTGCTTCTAAGATGCTGCTTGGCCTGCTGTGTTCATCCAGCTCTGCACCTTGTTGTCTCACCTTCCCTGACATTGTAGGGGGGCAGCACAGAGGCTCACTGTGCCTCACAGTGCCAGGGACCCGGGTTCAATTCCACCCTCGGGTGACTGCCTGTGTGGAGTTTGCACGTTCTCCCCGTGTCTGCGTGGGTTTCCTCCGGGTATTCTGGTTTCCTCCCACAGTCCAAAGATGTGCAGGTTAGGTGGATTGGCCATGCTAAATTGCCTGTAGTATTTAGGTGGGTTATAAGGGGATGGGTCTGGGTGGGATGCTCCAAGGGTCGGTGTGGACTTGTTGGGCCAAAGGGCCTGTTTCCACACTGTAGGGATTCTATGATTTGAGAGCAACAAGTCACATTTTCTCCGTTCTACGATACTATCGAAGGTCCTACCATTAATTGCATAAGCCCTATCCTTGTTTGTTGTACCAATATGCAATACCTCGCATTTATCCAGATTGAACTCCATCTGCCATTTTTCAGCCCATTGATCTATTTGATCAAGATGCTCTTGTAGTTTTAGAATACCTTCTTCACGGTCTACTATGCCACCAATTTTGGTGTCATCTGCAAACTTACTAACCACGCCTTTGTAAGTATTTAAGGCCGAGATGGATTCTTGATCGAGAGGAATCGAGGATTATAGAGAAAGGGCAGAAAAGTGGAAATATCGGATCAGCCATGATCTTATTGAATGGCAGAGGAGGGTTTGGGGGCTGAATAGCCTGCTTCTGCTCCAATTTCTTACTGACTTATGTTGTAACAATAACGTACAATGTGATTTAATGTATAATGGGTTAGAACACTAATATTGACAATAATAATGTACAGTGATAATTTTAATATGGAATATTTATAAAATATTTTAATAATTACTATTACTGACATGATTATGGTATTTATGAACGCTATTTCTGACAGTAATAATGTGGTATTGATTAATATCTCTACCAATAATGTACAAAGCACTTTTGCTGATAAGAATAATAATGCACAGCATTTAATGCCACTATTACTTCTACTGGTTACTTTTTTTAAACTAATTACACTATCACCGATACAAATAATGTGCAGCTTTATTTATAACTGTCATTACTGGCACTGAAAATAATGTACAATGTTATTAATGAAATGATGACCAACAATCGTCACATATTGTGCCAGATATCCAGTTCTTATAGTCATAGTCTCACACAATCTGGTACTTACCTGTATTTTACAGTTCGGGTTCCCCAGAGCCATGGACAGTTGTTTCACTCCTGAAACACACAATTTATTACCAGTTAGGTTCAGATCCATCGCTGACCAATGTGCAGTGAGAGCAGAGATGAGATCCTAGATTCCAGAATCTGACTGACATCATTCAGGCTAGGGATTGGATCAGACAAGTGAAATAATGGATAGCAGAAAACAGGACATGTGTAAAATTCAATATGGACAAGGATACTGCAGGTATCAATAGCAATGTACAGTATTTATAAAGTACACTTACTGATAGAAATGATATAGGGTTTATTAGTATATTTATCAATTCTAAAAAAAAATCATATTTAACAATACCAATAATACACCTTAGATAACAACGTGTGGAGCTGCATGAACACAGCAGGCCAGGCAGCATCAGAGGAGCAGGAAAGCTGACGTTTCGAGTCTAGACCCTTCTTCAGAAATGAAGGAGGGGAAGGGGGCTCTGAAATAAATAGAGAGAAAGGGGGAGATAGTGATAGAAGGTGGATAGTGAAGCAGATAGGTGGAGAGAAGACAGACAAGTCAAGGAGGCGGGGATGAAGCTAGTAGTGAGTGTAGATAGAAAGTGGGGGTGGGGGTTGGTCAGTGAATTCGGAGGAGCGGATAGGTGGGAGAGAAGACGGACAGGTCAAGGAGGTGGGGATGAGAGGGAGGGCCAGTCCCGGGATGAGGTCAGGGGTGGGAAGATCCTGAAGCCCGCAAAGTCCACATCGAGACCACTGGGCCACAGGGTTCCAAGGCGGAATATGAAGTGCTGTTCCTCCAATTTTCAGGCGGCATTGTTGCGACACTGGAGGCGGCCCAGGATGGACACATCGTCCAGGGAGTGGGAGGGAGAGCCAAAGTGGTTCGCGACTGGGAGGCGTTGTCGTTTGTCACGAACCAAGCGCAGCTCCACAAAGCGCTCCCCGAGCCTCTGCCCGGCCCCCCCCACCCAAAGCAGAGGAGGCCACGTCAGGAACAGCGGACACAACAGACCACCTTAGCGGATGTGCAGGTGAACATCTGTTTAATGTGGAAGGTTTTCTTGGGGCCTGGGATGGAGGAAAGGGGGGAGGTGAGGTGCAGGGGCAGGCGGAGCACTTCCCGTGGTTGCAGGGAAAGGCATCGGGGCTGGTGGGGCTGGTGGGGCTAGTGGGGAGTGTGGAGCGGGCAAGGGAGTCCCGGACAGAGCGGTCTCTCTGGAAGGCAGAAAAGGGTGGGGAGGGAAACATATCCTTCGTAGTGGGGTCAGATTGCAGGTGGCAGAAGTGGAGGAGAATGATGCGTTGAATCTGGAGGTTAATGGGGTGATACATGAAGACAAGGGGAGTTCTGTTTTTATTGCGGGGAGGGGGTGTGAGGGCTGAGGTGCGGGAAACGCAAGAGATGCGGTCGAGGGTGTTTTCGACCACTGTGGGGGGGATATTGCAGTCCTTGAAAAATGAGGACATCTGGGATGCCCGGGAGTGGAACGCCCCATCCAAGGAGCAGACGCAGTGGAGGCTGAGGAATTGGGAAAAGGGGATCGCATCCTTGCAGAAACGTGGGTGAGGGGAGGTGGAGTCCAGGCAGCTGTGGGAGTCGGCGGGCCCGAAATAAACATCAGTTTCCAGGTGGTTACCAGAGATGGAGATAGAGAGGTCCAGGAAGGAGAGAGGAGTATCAGAAATGGTTCAGGTGAACTTAAGGTTGGGGTGGAAGGTGTTAGTAAAGTGGATGAACTGTTCGAGCTCCTCGTGGGAGCACGAGGCGTCGCCGATACAGTTATTGACGTAACGGAGGAAGAGGTGGGGGATACTGCCAGTGTAGCTGCGAAAGAGGGACTGTTTCACATATCCTGCAAAGAAGCAGGCATAGCTTGGGCCCACGCAGGTGCCCATAGCCACCCCTTTCGTCTGTAGGAAGTGGGAGGAGTTGAAGGAGAAGTTGTTAAGGGTAAGGATGAGTTTGGTTTGACGGATAAGGGTGTCAGTGGAGGGAGATTGGTCGGGCCTGCAGGACAGGACGAAGCGGAGTGCTTTTAGGCCATCTGCATGGGGAATGCAAGTAATACATCATTTTTTTCCAATAACACTTGTAATGTACAGTATTTATCATTCTCTCTGATACTTTATTCACAATACTATTATTAATATCAATAATGTGCAGTGCTTTTTAATAACATTGTCTGAAATGTGCTGTATTAGTGACAATGTCAAACACAACTGCACCAAGTCTGGTGCTTACTGCAGCATGTGTATTTTACAGTTTGGATTCCTCAATCACAGATAGTCATTTCATTCCCAAATCTGCCAGTTTATTATGGCCCAGATTCAGAACTATCAGTGACTGATTTGTACTGACAGCAGAGGCAAGATCATTGGTGCAAGAATCTGAGAGGTTATTATTGTTTAGGCTGGGGACCAAAGACAGAATAAAAACTGGATAATGAGTAGCAACGTGAAATAAACCAGATCTGGTAGGGATGCAGAATACACGAGATTGCCCAGTTCTTCTGTATGAGGATCAGCTGGATTTTAGATTTAATCAATTCAGAGTCTGTAAGAGCCTCCTCTCTTATCCAATTTCACCTCCACTGTTTGTTAGTAATGTCATTAGCAATACCCTTAAATTTGCATACATTAATAACATTACAGCTAAATTAATAGTGTACACTGTCAGGATTGTAGTTATTATAAACATCTCACACGTTCTGCTACTTACTCCAGTTCATGTATTTTGCAGCTTGGTTTATCAGAGCCACAGACCGTAATTTCACTCCTGAAACTCCCAGGTCACTGCTCTGGAGACTAAACAAAAGTAGTGAGAAACACAGTTATTCAAAACAAAATTTACGCAAAATTTGTGTCTCCGATATTAGAGGAAATATGAAGTCATCAAATGAGAGCTTCTTTTATGTAAAAATGCAATTCAACAGGACAAATTGGAACTTTCAACTGCAATTAATAAATGACAACAAATAACAATGATATTTGAACAATTACCTATTACTGGAGATATACCTCACCCAATTTCATTTTCAATGGAATTTCAATTCCCAAGTCAATGGAACAGAGAAACAAGAACAAAGTGGGCTGGCTGTCAATTCACTATCACTAGCCTTATGATGTGGTGAAGACTAATATCGTTCAGAATCACAGAAGTGCAATGGTGCAGAAAGAGACCATTTAGTCCATCGTGCCTGCACTGGCTTGTAAATGAGCATCATTGCCAGTGATAATCTCCTGCATGTTCCCCTTACCATTGTACATTATTTCTATCCAAACAATCATCCAACGCCCTGTTGAATGCCTCAATTGGACCTGTCTCCAACATTTTTCCAGACAGTGCAATCCATAAACCAACTATATGCTAAGTGAAAAAGTTTTACCTCACTTCTTTTGCAGATTACCTCTTTTGATATTTATTGATATTTATGGCTTGGATCTTTTGCAAAACAACAATTAGTGGACTGTCAATTGCTCAAGCATTTTCAGTCCATAATGGTATTTCTTGCAGTGTCTTTTCAGCCTGGCTTCTCCAGAAGTGAGAAGTTTAGCATCCCTCATACATCTTTTTTACTATGCTGTAGTTTCAAGGGAAACAGAAGACACACCTTTTAGTGTGTGAGTGAGTGGAGTGAGAGAGAGAGAGAGAGAGTGAGTGAGCGTGAATGGACTGTAACAGTTCAAGAAGGCAGAGCACTACCATTTTCTTGAGGGCGATAAATGCCCACATCCTAAGAGTGAGTTCAAAATAAGGGCAAGGTGGGCATGTGGGCAAGATAAATAGTTAGAATAGCAGTTTGGTAGGTGATAAGTTCGGAGGGTGGCAGATTCCTGAGGTAAGTCAGAGTTAGTCAGCTTGGGTCAGGAGAGAGTCAGGTCAAGGGCGAGTCAAGTCTGGTGAAGGGGCACAGGTCAGATGGGGGGATTAGTTTTACTGGTTTGGGTGCAGTCTCTGTCATCTAGGAGTTCATTCACCTTTTTGTCTATGTTGATCTTCCTTTAACTGGTATAAAGCTCAGTTAAACTGAGTTGAATAAAATAATCAGTGCTTGGGATCTTCCCTGTTAGGACTCATCAGTCTCTATCCCTGTCAGCTTCCTTCAACTATCTCCTGGGAGTCCCAGAGCCCCATTTGGACTTGATTTGTTTCAGCTCATTGACACGTTCCTGTTGGAATTCCTCTGTTAAACAATGGCTCTGGTCCGGGAATAAATAACATCACAGTTCCCGCTGCTAACCTATGTGCAGGGATGCTGTGGTTAGGGATGTTTGTATGTGTGCTGGATATAGGTACTGGGGCATCCCCACTTAAACGATGTTGGTGTGGGAAACTCTCAAGAGTCCTGGAAATGCTGCCTTTGTGTATTTGTCTTTGTTCCAGTCTTATTCAGCTACCTTGCTACAGCCAGTACTGTGATGACTGCATTTGCGCCATTCCCTTCGATCAGCTTGATATGGAATAACTTCATTGACATTGTTTTAAGTTTCCACCAATGCCCTTTATTTGATGGACCTTCTTTGGTGCTTTTCGCCTGTCTTCAATTTCTCCAATTCCATTCAGGGAACTGCCTCCCTGCCAATGTCACGTATAAGTTCACAGACTTCAACACCTATCACGTTCCCCACTCCATCCTCATTCCTTTGTCCCATTGACAGTACTGTCCAGGCCAGTGCTTCAGAAATATTCTCAGCCCCTTCCTTTGTTGGTATGATCGACAGTGAAAAAGCTTATCTAAGATTACAAAGCGATCTTGAGCAATTGGAACAATGGGCTGAGGAGTGGCAGATGGAGTTTATTACATTATGAACAAACAAAAAAACAAACAAGGGCAGGATTTGTACAGTAAATACAGGGCCCTGGGTAGTGTTGTTGAACAGAGAGACCTAGGGGTTCAGGCACGTAGTTCCTTGAAAGTTGCATCATAGGTACACAGGGTGGTTAAGAAGACGTTTAGCCCACTTGCTTTCATTGCTCATACCATTGAGCATAGGAATTGAGACGTCATTTTGAGGTTGTACAGAATGTGGGCGAGGTGGCTTTTGGAGAACTGTGCACAGTTCTGCTTGCCCTACTATAGGAAGGATGCTATTAAATTGGAGAGGGTTCAGAAAAGATTTACCAGGATGTTGCCAGAAATGGAGGGTTTGAGTTATAAAAATAGGTACGATAGGCTAGGACTTTTTTTCCATTGGGGCATAACAGACTGGGGGGGCGGTCACCTTACAGAGGTTGATACAATCGTGAGGGGCATAGATAACGCAAATTGTAAATGTCTTTTCCATTGGGTGGTGGAGTTCAAAACTAGGAGGCATATTTTAAAAGGAGAGAGGAGAAAGTATAAAAAATGTCTTTTTTAAAAACAGAGAGAGTGGCTCGTTGTGTGGAGTGAACTTCCAGAGGAAGTGGCAGATGCCGACACAATTACGATGTTTAAAAGACGTTTGGATATGAACATGAATAGGAAAAATTTGGAGGGATAGGGGCTAGATGCAGGCAAATGGGTGTAGTTTAGTTTGGAAACATGCTTTGCGTTAATTAATTGGACTGAAGGGTCTGTTCCCGCGCTGTATGACTTGATGACTCTGTAGGAGTGACCTTGTTCTCTGAGGCAAGAAGACTCTGAAGGCATCAGGAATTCAGCAGGAACAAAAGTTTATTCAAGTGGCAATTGATTTCAGCAAGGAAAGAGGAGCTCCAAATCATCATGCAGGACAATTGAGCTCACTCTATAGAATACCCATACAACGCTATTTAATACTTTCTTACATTGTAATTATGTAATTCTACAAACTGTTACTATGCAGTTGATTGTATTTTTTTCTTTTGTCAATACACAGTGAAAACATCAGGCATGTAAATAACTATCAATAGTCCACCAGCAGAAAGAACACCCACGTGACTGAAGAACCAGTAGCAAGCAGAGCCCCCAGGGCAATGCCTGTGTGAACAAAAGGGTAAAGAGAAGGGTAGGGATCAAATTAAAATAGAATTGGAGGGAGTGCAGTTGATTATATCAAGTCTATAAGTCAATTAACTAAGCAGTAATTACATCAAGTCTGTAAATCATTTACAAAATCAAAGTTGCTGGAAAAGCTCAGCAGGTCTGGCAGCATCTGCGAAGGAAAAAAAAGTTACAGCATCCACAGTTCTTTCTGTAAATCAATTAACTAGGCAGTCAGTTACATCAGGTCTGTAAATTAATTACATCAAATTCATATTTCAATTAACTAGGCAAGTTGATTATATCAAATCGTCGTGTATTACATATCTACTGGTGGGATTCAAAAATGCGGTGCCCGTTCACTTATATGGTCACTTGCTTATCTTGTAACCTTTGCCCCTGAATATTCTGTGGTCTAAGATTCTGCCCTGCTTACTCATATCGGTCAGCAATTAACAAGGCTTCCGGGGTCTAGGTACTGTGTCTTTAGTAATGCAGGGTCAATCGCCTTAAAATATCCTATTCTCTGGTTTTTACGAAATACTATATCACAAGCCTCTTAATTTTTGTACTAAAGGTCCTCTTTACCAATCCACCCACAAGCGCTCTATATTACCACTATCGCGCTTTCATTCATTCATAATTTTACTAACTACTCACACGCGTACTATGTTTACTATTATCACAATTCATTCGCTTATTCATAAAACCGCAATCTTGCAATACATTTCACCATTCAAGATAAACTAAAGTAAAACATCCCTTCCACCCCAATACTGCCTTTTTACAGTTTTAACCCTCCCTGGCCCCACGCTGCTAGCAGTGTCTAGACCTGTGTCTACATTAGAAGCTATCCCTCAATAGGTGTTAACTTTGTCATCTATTCAGAGCAATACCATCCAGCCAATTGTGTCACCCGAAACTATAAAAGATTATAATATTAATCAGCAACAGTCTCCCAGGACTTGAACAGCTTGCAGGACATCAAACAAGTTTTCTCCAATAGCGTTTATCTGTTGGATACATATTGAACAGGGCCTCTGTTCCCTTTAAGAAACTTACTATCAAAATAGCGCTTCTGTGAAATTTAATGAATGAATGAGTAAACTGGCAACAGTGAAATCTCAAGACCCAGCTGCGGTAGTCAATCTATTACCCTTTCTGCTGTTATTAAGTGCATACATGATTCTTAACCCAGTCAAAACATATAGGCTTGATATTCTTTCTGGTATTCTCTAACGTAAAAAAAAATGAAAGGGCACACACCCTTCATTCCCCTACTTCAACTCTACGACCGAAATAATAAACCTCTTTATTCTCCGTCCAATATGTTACTCATTTTACTCACACACAGAGACCAAGTTACCAGTCAATGACTATAACGGGGTTTTTAACCAGTGTTTGTGGAAACTAGCACAGTCATGGACTTGTGGAAATTATCCTACTTTTCCCATACATGTAACTCTGCAAAGGGTCTGCAATGAGTCTTTAAATTGCCAGATTTCATTATTCAAATTTAATTAAAAACAATTTTGTTAAATAATTCTTTGAAAATTCCTTTCCCTATTTTTCTAAATCAAAGTCCATTTGACCATATAGCCGGTTATAGAGAACTTAATTTCTCTCAAGTACGGTTTATAAAAACTAATATGGGAAATATTACTAGTTTAGTTATTTTAACTGCATTGATGCTTAAAATTCCCAATATGTCCACATTCTGCTGTGCATTGTCAATGCACGTTAATAAAATGTTTTATGACGATTGCATGATGAATCTCTTCTAAAAGCTGGGTAGTATTACAACATCTACAACAATTGTTTACAAAGGTTCCATTCTCAACTCTGCCTGATAATTATACCATTATCCCAGTGCCTCTGCCTTTCTTTGGGTGAAGAAGAGGGTATTTCCTCATGATAGAGAAATGTTAATTTATCCAAGGATGTTTAACAACAGAACAGCAGCCATAGAAATCAAAATATAATTACCTTAACACTTGGCATTCTGGAGCCAGACACTGGAATCCTTCATAATGAATATAGCAGTGCTGTACATCGAGGTGTTTGATTGTGTCATAGAATTCACCGACATAAGAAATGACTGCACAGTCCACAGGAGCCAGCTTCAATCCATCAAGCTTAAACACTTTTAAAAATTCTGTCGTGGACCTAGCTAGTGCTTTGATCTGAGACTCAAACAATGTGCCCAGGAGTTTCTGTTTATCACTTTCACTTGCTGTTTGTTCTTTAACCTTCTCCTTCACCCAGTCAACCACTTGGCAAGTTGTTTGATGAAAAAAATGGATTCAGAAACTCCTCCAAGGGCTGAGCTGCCTATGAAGAAGACAGACCAGCAACAAAACGGAGAAATATCTCAAATTGCCCATCTTCCTTGCCGTGGTCTTCACTGAGGAGATTCTGGGTGTCCCTGGGATCTGGAGTCAGGCATTGCACCAGAGCAGCAACAAACACTTGGATGGTGAGATGTGGGAATGTGTAAACATTACTGTGGACAAAATCATCTCTCTCCAAAAGTTCCGTCAGGAACCCAGACAGGAACTCCATTCCTAAACACAATCTTCTTCTCAGAGACTCCTGTGAAGGCCATCTCACCAAGCTTGAGTAACACATCACAGGGTTCTTCAATCTCTCAGCCATGGTTTTTCAGAATATTCAGAACAAAACTATAAAGGAATTATGGTTGGGTGATGGTCTTGGGAACTTGCTGTTCCTGTCTTTCTGCGAAAAAGGGACCAACTGTCGGACCAAGGATCCAGCAGTACAAAGGGTTGTAGCACATGGTATACAGGATCACATTCTCCTCCATGTGTTTGAAGACAGCTGCTGCCACTGTCTGATCCGCAAAAATCCTGTTGAAATATTCCTTCCACTCATCACCAACAAATCCCAGGATTTCACCACTGACACTGATCTCAGCCTTTTCCAATAAGTGGAATGCAGTGGGACAGCTTGTCACTAGCACTGAACATCCTGGGAGCAGCTTGTGCTGGATTAAACTACACACAATGTCAGACACTTCGCACCAGCATTCAGGATTCAGGATTGCTGCACGTGAACCGAGAATCTGTATTTCTCTGATGGTCAGAAAAATCAATACTGTCTTTGAATTCATCCAAACCATCAAATATAAACAGCAAGTCCTCTGGGTTTTTCCAGACCTCTCCCAGAACATTCCAAACGTAAGGATACTGATCCAAGATCAGGATCCTCAAGTTTATTCTACAGTTAATACCGTTCAAATTCCAGAATTTAAAACTGAAAACAAATTGAAATTCTGGGTATGTTCTTCCAGTCGCCCAGTCATAAACAATCTTTTGTAGCATTGTTGTTTATTCAATCCCTGGGACTCTAATCACTGTTACCGTACTCCCAGATGTAGAATTTCACTCTCCAGAGATGTTTCTCTCCCCACTCTTCATGGTCTCGGCCTCTTGCCAGCAGTTCATCATCAACAAACGTCCAATCTCGTACATTGGAGCTGAGCATTAACTCAGTGTACCGATCAACCAGCTGGAAACTCTTCACCTTCTCCTTTATCAGGATAGTGTTCACTCAATTTTTCAGCTTGTACCCAAAGTATCTTCTTGTATTTCTGCTGAATACCTTCAACTGGAACAGAGAGAAAGCGGTTCTCAATGTTAGCTGTACTGTCATTACAACATGTCTCAATACCATGTCACGATTTAGTATTTATGATTGAATAAATTGTTGCAGATTTTATTTACAGCTACGATCAACTTGTATGCAATTGAATTTGTTATCAGAAAACACTTGAAAGTGGACAATGATCAAGAAATGTTTCAATAATCAGCTGATTTTAATCTGTACTTAACACAAAGATTTCAATGTTGGTGATACTTTCCCTCGGATCATTAATACTAACCATGTTCCGGGCATCTTGTTGTAAATCGACACATGGTCTTAGCAATGCCATAGTTGATATGAATAAGGAGCCATTAGTCCCTTAAGTCGTGCTGCCATTTAGTAAGATCAAATGAGTCATTCTCAGGTTGTCAAGCTGTGACCGGAAGGATCAGTGCTTGGGCCCCTGCTGCTCACAATGATTTGGATGTGTGGACTGATTGTAGTATTTCCAAATTTACAGCTGACATAAAACTTAGTGGGACTGCAAGTATTGAGAAGGGTGCAAAGAGACTTCAGGTGGACTTAGATAGGCTGAGTGAGCAGACAACAGCATGGGAAATAGAATAGAATGTAAATAAGTACAAGGTTATCTCCTTTGGTTGGAGGCGTGATCGTGCAGAGCATTTCTTAAATGGTAGAATTGAGAAAAAGTTGAGATCCAAAAAGACCTAGGTATTCCTGTTCACAAGGTACCGAACCATAGCATGGAGGTGCACAAAGCAACTCAGAAGGTGTGTTAGCTGTTGAGTTTTCTTTGTATAGGCGAGAGCTCACCTGGAGCACTTTGTGCACTGCTGGATCTCTGGCCTAAGGAAGGAAGCACAGGGAGTTTCACTAAACTGATTGCTGGGATGGTGGGACTGTATTATAAATGAGAGATTGAGGAGACTGGGCATGTTTTCTCCAGAGATTAGATGAAAAATGTTCTCAAAGTCACAACATCCTTAAAGGGATAGACAGAGTAGATGTAGAAAGCTACAAGCCACAGGTCAGGAATGTGATGAAATAATCTCCAACTTGCCTGAATGAGCAACACTCAAAAAGTTTGACATTGAACAGGTCAAATCAGCATCCCATTTTGCATCCCATCCACCACCTTCAAAATTCACTCCCTTCACCACAAACACCCAGTGGCAGCAGTGTGTGCCATCAACAAGAGTCACTGCAATAACTCATCAAGGCTCCTTAGACAGCACCTTCCAAATCTGTAACCTCCATCATCGTGAAGGACAAGGTCATCAGATACGTGGAACCACCTATGAGATCCCCTCCAAGTCGCACACCCTGAAAACTTGGAACGAAATTGCTGTCCTTTCACTGTTGCTAAGTCAATTCGTGCTTGGCAACCAGAAGCAGTCCTCATCAAGATACTGCTTTAGAGGCCAAGAAGATGGAGAAACACCAAGAGGAAGACCTACTCTGCACTTGAAAAGAAGATGGTGACCACATACTACACAGATCAATACACTCTAGACCATATGCCTGTTTGTTCTCGGACATCAGTAAACCACTCAACTGGGACAGCTCATACATTTTTCGTCTCTATGCATAACTAATAGTAGCTTTGTCGCGAACATAAAGAGCGAACTTAAAATGACTTACGAGTTGTCAATTGCTTACTCTGACTCCTAAACTTTTATTCACCCACCACTCACAGTCCTATTCCTATGCTCCCGTACGCATACTAATTGAGGTACCCGCCTTCTCTCCAGTGACTCAGGAAGCCCACTCCACCATATCGACAGCTGTCCTTTAGAGGGCTAGTGCCTGGACAATCACACTCAACCACTCATTGCCTTGCTGCCTCCCCCTGCCTCTGCTCACCAAATCCCAGCTTCTTCCCTTCACCCACCCAGCTGGCATCCTGGCCCTTACAATCTTCCCTGCAGCCTCAACCACGGCTGTTCCTAGCATCCAGGCCTCAGGCCGAATGAAGGTGGGGTGGATTATATAGGTTTGATGCTTTTCCAATTCAAGGCCTTTTCTCTCCCACACTTGCGCTGATGCTGCTAGGCTCACGGGTGAGAAATTGCTCCGAGTGAAAGTGCATCTCCTTGCAGGATCTTTCACCTGTAGTTGGAATGACTGTCACAGCTGTTTAGGACACCTTGGAAATGGACAGGTCAGTTAATCAAGTAATTTACTCCTGGGGTCCGGTGACACAGTGTCTCTACTTCTGAGCCAGAAGGCCCACTTTCTGGTCTCACCTCAGAATGCAATGACTTTAGAAGTATGCTATAACATTTTCAAACACGTTCATAAAAATAAATAAGACACCTTGGCAAGCCTTATTCCAGCCACTGGGCTATTCTAAACGGTCACTTTCTTCCCTTATTCTGCTCAGCCCCTAGCCTGTTGTCTCTTCCTATGTAAAGTTCTTGCTTGAGTTCAGGAGTCTTTTTCCAGGACAGAAATGATATTTCAAACGATTCTATGAAAATACCTGTGTCCATTTCCATTGCAATTTAAGATATCAAATTTTTTCTCCTGTTCAAACCTTCAGCCATGTTACACCTTCCCAAACGTTATCCTGTTAAAAAAAAAACCTGGAGGGTTTTTGAAGACATGAAGTTACCTGTTAAACCTTCCTCCATATCAATATAACTACTTACTGTTAGCTCTGGAATTGAACATTTACCACATGTTACAATTAACATTCTACATCAGATGCGACAAACATATTGAAATCCAGTGGGTTGTGCTCCCCCGCCCAGGTCATACACTGTCTGATCTCCTGGATTCATACAGCAAGGAAACAGACCCAACTTATCCATTCCAACCAGGTTTCCTAAACTGAAGTAGTCCCATTTGCCAGCATTTGGTCCATATCCCTTTAATCTTTCCTATCCATGACCGTGTCCAAATATCTTTGGAATGTTTTAATTATACCTACTTCCACCACTTCCTCTGGCAGCCCATTCCATATATGCACCACTCTGCGTGAAAAAAGATCACCCTCAGTTCCCTTTTAAATCTTTCCCCTCTTACCTTAAACCTATGTGACTGGTTTTGGGCTCCCCTACCCTGGGGAAAAGACCTTGGCTATCACCTTATCTACGCCCCTCATGATTTTATAAACCTCAATAAGGTCACCCCCTCAGCCTCCAGCATTCCAGATAAAAAACACAGCCTATCCAGTGTCTCCTTATAACTTAAACCTTCTAATCTCTGTGACATCCTAGTAAATCTTTTTGCACCCTTCCAATTTAATAACATCCATCCAATAGTAGGGTGACCAGAATTGTACGCAGTACTCTACATGTGGCCTTACTATTATCTTGTACAGCTGTAACATGACATCCCAACTCCTGTACACAATGTTCTGAACAATGAAGGCAAGTGTGCCAAATGCTTTCTTCACTAGGCAGTTTACCACTTTCAAGGAACTATGTAGCTGCACCCCAACGTCTCTCTATTCAACAGTAATCTCTGGGGCCCTACCATTAACCACGTTAATGGTTGTTCTCTTCTGTTTTGAGTGAGAGAAGCAATACCATTGTGCTGCAATAGTACTACTTTAGCAGATGCAATGAAGTGACAGACATTAAACTGCATGAGACATCCGACTGAAATTGGCTCCAAGTCACACACTGTCTGATCACAGAATATAGAATAGTACAACACAGGAATAAGCCCTTCAGCCCACAACGTTGTGCCGAGCATGACACCAAATTAAACTTATTCCTTCTGCCTGCCCTTGGTCCATATCCATCCATTCCTTGCACATTCATATGCTTATCTTACAGCCCCTTAAATGCCTCCATTGTATCTGCCTCCACCACTACCCTTGGCAGCATGTTCCAGGCTCCTATCACTCTGTGTAAAGAAGACTTGCCCTTCAAACTTCCCTCTCACCTTAATTAGACATTTCAATTCTGGGAAAGATATTCTCACTGTCAAGCCTATCCACGCAGCTTATAATTTTATAGACTTCTATCAAGTCTACCCTCAGCCTCCGCTGCTCCTGAGAAAACCCAACTTCTTCAAGACTCTCCTTATAGCTCATACCCTCTAATCCAGGTAGCATCCTGGTAAACTTCTTCTGCATCCTTTCCAAAGCCTACTCATCCTTCCCTTAACATGGCGACCAGAACTGAATGCAGTACTCTAACTGTGGCCTAACCAAAGTCCTATGAAGATACATGACATCCTGACTCTTGCACTCAGTTCCCTGATCAATAAAGGCAAGCATGCCAAACGCCTTCTTAACACCCTTTCTACTTACATGGCCACTTCTAGGGAGCTATGGACTTGAACCTTAAGATCCCTCTGTACGTCAATGTATATTAACTGTACGCTTTTCCTTCGCATTTGATCTCCCAAAGTGCAGCACCTCACAATTACCCAGTTTAAACTCCATCTGCCATTCTCTGCCCATTTCTGCAAGTGATCTATATCCTGCTGTATCTTTTGACAACCTTCTACACTATGCACAACTCCACCAACCTTTATGTCACCTGCAAACTTACTAACCCACCCACGCACATTTTCATCCAATTTATTTACATATATCACAAAAGATACCTGTGAAAAACCAATAGTCATGGACCTCTAGCCAGAAAAACACCCTCTATCACTATCCTCTGCCTTAAACGGGCAAGTCAATTCTGAATTCAAGTGGTCAAGTCACCATGGATCCCATGAATCATAACCTTCTGGATGAGTCTACAATGAGGGACCTTGTTGAAAGCCTTACTAGAATCCATATAGACAACATCCACTGCTCTACCCTCATCGATCACCTCTGTCACCTCCTTGAAAAATTTGATTAAGTTAGTAAGGCATGACCCGCCCCATGCAAAGCCATGTTGACTGTCCCTGATTAGGTCATGTTTTTCCAAGTGTGCATATGTCCTATCCCGAAGAATATTTTTTCCAATAGTTTCCCAACGACTGATGAGATACTCACTGGCCTGTAGTTCCCTATTTCCCTTAACACAGAAACAACATTAGCTATAGGGTAGGTGATGGCCTAGTAGTATTATCGCTAGACTGTTAATCCAGAAACCCAGCTGATGTTCTGGGGACCCAGATTCAAATCCCACCATGGCAGATGGTGGAATTGGAATTCAAAAAAGTGTCTGGAATTAAGAATCTACTGATCACCATGAAATCATTGCCAATTGTCAGAAAAACCCATCTGGTTCACTGATGTCCTTCGGGGAGGAAATCTGCCACCCTCACCTGGTCTGGCCTACATGTGACTCCAGACCCACAGCAATGTGGTTGACTCTCAGCTGCCCTCTGAAATGCCACTCAGATGTACCAATCTCTACAAAGACTCAAAGAAATGGAACTAGATGGATCACCTGGCATTGACCTAGGCACCGGAAAAGACAACGGCAGAAATAGCCCTGTCGACCCTGCAAAAGTCCTCCTCAGTAACATCTGGGCGTTAGTGCCAAAACTGGGAGAGCTGTCTCACAGACTAGTCAAGTACAGCCTGACATAGTCAGGCTCACAGAATCATACCTTACAATGTCCCAGACACCACCATCACCATCCCCGGATATGTCCTGTCTCACCAGCAGGGGTGGCACGGTGGCACAGTGGTTAGCACTGCTGCCTCACAGCGCCAGGGACCCGGGTTCGATTCCTGCCTCGGGTGACTGTCTGTGTGGAGTTTGCACATTCTCCCAGTGTCCGCGTGGGTTTCCTCCGGGTGCTCAAGTTTCCTCCCACAGTCCAAAGATGTGCAGGTTAGGTGGATTGGCCATGCTAAATTGCCCGTAGTGTTCAGGGAGGTGTAGATTAAGTGGGTTATAGGGGGATGGGTCTGGGTAGGATGCTCCGAGGTTCAGTGTGGACTTGTTGGGCTGAAGGGCCTGTTTCCACATTGTAGCGATTCTATGATGATCTATGACAGACCCGGCAAAGGGGGCGGCACAGTAGTATACAGTCAGGAGGGAGTTGCCTAAGGAGTCCTCAACATGGGGTCTGGACCCCACGAAGTCTCATGGCTTCAAGTTAAACATGGGTAAGGAAACCTCCTGCTGATTACCACATACCGTCCTCCCTCAGCTGATGAATCAGGACTCCTCAACTTTGAACAACACTTAGAGGAAGCACTGAGGATGGCAATGGCACAAAATGTACTTTGGGTGGGGGATTTCAATGTCCACCACCAAGAGTGGCTCAGCAGCAGTACTACTGGTCGGGTACTACAGGACATAGTTGCTAGACTGGGTCTGCGGCAGGTGGTGAGGGAACCAACAAGAGGGGAAAAAACATACTTGACCTCATCCTTACTAATCTGCCAGCTGCAGTTGCATCTGTCAATGACAGTGTCGGCAAGAGTGACCATTGCACAGTCCTTGTGGAGACAAAGTCCTGCCTTCACATTGAGAACAACCTCCATCATGTTGTGTGGCACTATCACTGTGCTAAATGGGACAGAGTTCGCACAGATCTAGCAACTCGAGACTGGGCCTCCATGAGGCATTGTGGGCCATCAACAGCAGCAGAATTGTATTCCAGCACAATCTGTAACCTCATGGCCCGGCATACCCCCCACTCAACCATTACCATCAAGCCTGGGGATCAACTATGGTTCAATGAAGAGTGCAGGAGGGCATGCCAGGAGCAGCATCAGGTATACCCGAAGATAAGGTATCAACCTGGTGAAGCCAAAACAGGACTACTTGCACGCCAAACAGCAAAAGCAGCAAGTGATTGACAGAGCTAAGCGATCCCACAACCAACGGATCAGATCTAAGCTCTGCAGTCCTGCCACATCCAGTCTTGAATGGTGGTGGACAATTAAACAACTCACTGGAGGAGGCGGCTCCACAAATATCCCCATCCTCATTGATGGAAGACCCCAGCACATCAGTGCAAAACATAAGGCTGAAGTATTCGCAGCAATCTTCAGCCAGAAGTGCTGAGTGGCTGATCCATCTCGGCCTCCTCCAGGTGGTCCCCAGCATTACAGATACCAGTCTTCAGACAATTCGATTCACTCCACGTGATTTCAAGAAACGGTTGGAGACACTGGATACTGCAAAGGCTACCGGCCCTGACAACATTCCAGCAAAGTACTGAAGACTTGTGCTCCAGAACTTGCCACTCCCCTAGCCAAGCTGTTCCAGTACAGTTACAACACTGGTATCTACCCGAAAGTGTGGAAAATTGCCCTAGTATGTCCTGTCCACAAAAAGCAGGACAAATCCAACCCGGCCAATTACCACCCCATCAGTCTCCTCTCGATCATCAGAAAAGTGATGGAAGGCATCATCAACAGTGCTATCAAGCAGCACCAGCTCAGAAATAACCTGCTCAGCGACACCCAGCTCCTGATCTCATTACAGCCTTGGTTCAAACATGGACAAAAGAGCTGAGTTCCAGAGGTGAGGTTAGAGTGACAGCCCTTGATATCAAGGCTGCATTCGACTGAGTGTGGCACCAAGGAGCCCTGGCAAAACTGGAATCAATGGGTATCAGGGGGCAAACGCTCCATGGTTGGAGTCATATCTGACACATAGGAAGACGTGGGAAGTCAATCATCTCAGCTCCAGGACATCTCTGCAGGAGTTCCTCAGAGTAATGTCCAACCATCTTCAGCTGCTTCATTAATGACCTTCCCTCCATCATAAGGTCAGAGGTGGGGATGTTCACCAATGATTGCACAATGTTCAACACCATTTGTGACTCCTCAGATACTGAAGCAGTCCATGTTCACATGCAACAAGATCTGGAGAATATCCAGGCTTGGGCTGACAAGTGGCAAGTGACATTCGCACCATACAAATGCCAGGCTATGACCATCACCAATAGGAGACAATCTAACCACCGCCCCTTGACATTCAATGTCGTTACCAACACTGAATCCCCCACTATCAACATCCTGGCGGTTACCATTGACCAGAAACTCAACTGGACTCACCACATTAACAGAATGGCTACAACAGCAGGCCAGAAGCTGTGAATACTGTGGCAAGTAACACACCTCCTGACTCCTCAAAGCCTGTCCATCACTGACAAGGCACAAGTCAGGAGTGTGATGGAATACTCCCCACTTGCCAGGATGAGTGCAGCCCCAACAACACTCAAGAAGCTTGACACCATCCAGGACAAAGCAGCCCGCTTGATTGGCACTACATCAACAAGTATTCCACCACCTACGCTCGGTAGCAGAGGTGTACTATCTACAAGTTGGACTACAGAAATTCACCAAAGATCCTCAGACAGCACCTTCCAAACTTCCATCTAGAAAGCCAAGGGCAACAGATATATGGGAACACCATCACCTCCAAGTTCCTCTCCAAGTTACTCACCATCCTGACTTGGAAATATATCGCCGCTTCGTCACTGTCGCTGGGTCAAAAACCTGGAATTTCCCCCCCAATAGCATTGTGAGTCAACCCACAGCAGGAGGACTGCAGCGGTTCAAAAAGGCAGCTCACCACTTCCTTCTCAAGGGCAACTAGGGATGGGCAAGAAATGCTGGCCAGCGACGTCCACATCCCACAAATGAATTAAAAAAAGCTACCCACCAGTCCTCCAGGATCTCTCCAGTGGCTAGCGAGAATACAAAGATCTTGGTCAAGGCCCCAGCAATCTCCTCTCTTGCCTCTCTCAATAACCTGGGGTAGATACGTTCAGGCCCTGGGAACTTATCCACCTTAATGCTTTTCAAGAGACCCACTTCTTTCTTGATCTCAAAATGCACTAGCATATTCGCATGCTCCACACTAATCTCACTACCGTTCATATCCTTCTCCTGGGTGAATACCAACACAAAGTACTCATTTAGGATCTCACCCACATCTCCTGCCTCCAAGCACAAGCTCCCTCCTTTTCCTTGAGTGGTCCTATCTTCTTCCTAGTTATCCTCTTGTTTTTAATGTATGTATAGAATGCCTTGGGACTCTCTTTAATCCTACTGCCAAGGTCATTTCATTGCCCCTTCTTGTTCTCCTAATTCCATGCTTGAGTATTTTTTCCAGCTTTCTTCATATTCCTCATGGGCCCCGTCTGATTTTAGCTTCCTAAACCTTACATATGCTTTTTTTTCCTTTTGACTAAATTCACAACCTTCTGCATTATCCAAAGGCCCCTTACCTTGCCATCCTTATCCTTCCTCCTTACTGGAACATGCTGGTCCCAACATTAACCCCCAGGAACTCCACTCCAACCTTCCTCTAGCCAGAAAAATATCCATTGACCATTATTCTCCTTTTCCTACCACTCAGCGTCATATCCACGTTGTCACTGCCTCTTGTACCATGACCTATCACCTTCCTCACAAATCTGTTGTGTGGTACCTTCCGTAAACCACATCAGTAATATTACTTTCATTGACCCTCTCCATTAATTCTTTAAAAACCTCAAGTTAGTTATACACAATTTCCCTTGAACTTTTCCTGATCAACCCACCTTTTTCCACATTCCTACCTTTATGCCAAATAACTGTTGCCAGAAGCTTCGCCACCACCAGAGTTAAACTGACGAGGCTTATCCCAGATAACAAGGTGTAGAGCTGGATGAAGACAGCAGGCCAAGCAGCATCATAGGAGCAGGAAGGCTCCGAAGGGAGGAGGGCAACTTCTTCAGGGTAGGCATCCTTAGAAAAGGCTTCGCAGTGGGGTTAAAATTGTATCAGAGATAGTAGGAACCGCAGATGCTGGAAAATCTGAGATAATAAGGTGTAGAGCTGGATGAACACAGCAGGCCAAGCAGCAACATAGGAGCAGGAAGGCTTCTTTTGGAACAAAGTCATAACGTTGTCAATCCTCCAGTCTCCTGGCACCTCCTCCGAGTCTAGGGGAGACTGTAATGTTATAGCCAGTTCCCCCACAATTTCTCCTCTCAATTCACTCAAAACCCTTGGATGTATCTCATGCTGGTATCCTGTAAACCCCGAGCGCCGACATCATTTGGACAGGCACATGGATAGGAAAGATTTCCTCCTCAGTATATCTGCACATTAACAGTTTGCTGATGAATATCGAAACTGTTTTCTCACCCTCACTGCAAAAATTTAAAAATAAACTCTCATTTCTCGCCAGCGGGAAGCTCCCAACCACCCGCCAACCGAACTCACGCGGAGTCGGTTAATCGGCCGCGCCTCGAGACTACGCGTGAGCCCTCAGGGCGGGCCTTACCTCCCCGCCCAGTTCTGATTGGTCAAGATGTTTGTCAATCCCGTGGTTTTGGCCAATAGGAAGTGAGATCCCGCCCACGGAACGCCGTCTGGAGGTGAATGTGGACGAAAATAGAAATCGCTGGAGAAACTCGGCAGGTTTGACAGTTTCTGTGGAGTTAAAGCAGAGGTAACGTTTCAGATGCAGTGACCCTTCATCAGAACTGATAGTAGCTAGAAAAATGTGTAGGTCGGTGGGTGAGGGCTGTCAGTCCTGCAATAGTTGGAGATGGAGCCCAGAAAGAGAGAAGAGCAGACAGGTGGATAGTTGTGAGGCAGGGAGAAAGAAAAGCTGATCATGGGGCTACAGGTGAAAATGGGGTTTGGCTGTGCCTGAAGCAGCCCCGTGTTATGACAAAGGGCCGGGGCTGTAGGTAAAGGACATGGAAGAAGGTGTTGAGGCTGTAAAATTGTTGAACTCGATATTGAGTCCTGAAGGCTGCAGGGTCCATAAGCGGAAAATGAGTTTGTGTTGTTCTTCCAGTTTGTGCTGAGCCTCGCTGGAGACCTGCAGCTGGCTCCGACCCAGAGACGTTGGGGCCAGGGAACACGGTGCTGAGTGGAAATGGCAGGAAACCAGGAAACTCGGGGTCATTTTAGGTAACATGGGTGTCCTACAATGTGGGTCGCCCGGTCTGTGCCTCGTCTCCCCGGTGTGGAGGAGAGCACATGTGAGCAGTGAATAAAGTAAACTCGATTGAGTGAAGGTGCAGATAAAACACTGCTTCCCCTGGAAATCTGGGACCTTGGATAGTAAGAAGGGAGGAGGTAAACCGACAATCTGCGATTGCTTAGGAAGGTGCCACTGAGGGTGGGTTGGGAGTGGGGGAGGAATGAACCAGGTTGTCCCAGAGGGAATAGTCCCTGCAGAATGCTGGCAAGAGAGGGAAAGGGAGTGTGTACCTGGTGGTGGCATCCTGTTGGAGGTGGTGGAAATGGCAGCTCATGATTCTTTGGATACAGATGCATCACAGTAATGTTCCCAAGACTACAAGAAACTGCAGAAAGTTGTGAACATCGTCCAGTCCATCATGCAAACCAGCCTTCTATCCATTAACTCCATATTTACTTCCCACTGCCTCGGGAAAACAACTGATATATTCAAAGACCCCTGCCACCCGGTTATGCTCTGTTCCACCATCTACCGGCAAAAGATACAAAGATTTATTTGCACGTACGAATATATTTAAGAACAGCTTCTTCCCTTCTGTTTTTGGACTTATGAATGAACGTGTCAAATTTTAAATTTAATGTTGCACGAGCTCTCTGTGCACTTTCTGTCTGAAGTCGTAACGTTGTATTCTTCACTTTGTTAACGCACTCTATATGATCTTCCTCTACTGCACACAAAGCAAACTTTTACACTGTATCTAGGTACATGTGACAATAACAAATCCAATCAAATCTAAGATGCTGGAAGGTTGGAAAGTGAAGATAGGTGGAATCCTCACCTGAGATAAAAGGTGGACATTTCTGAGGCCCCCAGTGGAATGACAGGGCCCTTAACCATGTCCCGTTCATTTCCCGCACTTCTGCTGTAACCACCCACCTTTTCTTCCCTCACACAACATTGATAGGGTCCCTTTAGTCCTCATTTTCCATCCCACAACGATTGCATCCAAAAGATCATAAGCTGCCATTTCTGCCACCTCCATTGCAGCCCCATAGCCACTGGCCAAAAGCAGTCAGACAATTGATTGACAAAGTGTGAGTTACCTGCCCCTGCAAATATGAAATAATAATAAGGGCTGGGGCAGAGAGAAGTTCTCTCAGAGAGCAGTTCTTATCAAGCCGACCTTGTAGACAACAGTTGGTCCCCAGAGAGCAGACTTCATTGAGCAGTCCTCGTCAGGCAGATGAAAGATGGACCAGAAGAAGAAGTGGAAGACCAAGGGAAGAATTCCCTACCACCTCGACGAGGGAGCAGGATGCTACTACCACCACTTAAATGAGAATGAAACATGTGATGCTGACAGTCTGTTTGTCCTCTCGTGTTAGTCGCTGATACCAATTGTCACTGTTGTTTACTTTTATTATTAAGCCTAAACTAATGCTACTTTGCAAACTCAATAAACCATGAGAAAGTTTTAAGGTTTTGGAGTAGATTTGTAGCTCGGGTTGTGGGTGTTGAGGTTGGTTGGCTCACCGAGCTGGTTTATTGTTCTGCAGACGTTTCATTACCCTGCTGGGTAACAGCTGCACTGATGATGATGAACACACCAGCTCGTCGAGCCAACCAACCTCAACACGAGAAAGTTACTTACACATTGTCGACTGCCGATATTATGTAACTGATCGCAAACCCCAAAAACTATCGACAATGGTGAATAATTTGGAAGAACTATGTTAGATGTCAAGTGAGGCCTTTCTTGCCATTGAGACTGATAAGTCGCACTTACCAAGCAAATCCTGGAGGCTGAGATGATATTATTATGAGTAAACGGCAAGAGGTCTATTAATGGGGATCATTGCTAGTTACAATGCTCATTATTACTTAATATTACCTCATTAATACATAGGTTCCTATTCCACCACCCACTGAATAGAAACTAGATGCTGAGAATTCTCAACACAAAAATTAGTGGGTATCTGCGACACCAGCTTGCCACTTGCTCCTCCAGACATCTATCTTGAACACCTGGCATCAACATTTCAGGGCATGCTCCATGGGCAACAGCCACGCACCCATGTTTGTAGGCACTGGCATTCAACTTGTAGCATCCAACACATGCCAGCTTCTCCACATTTCCATGGCACCCATAGCAATGGTCCTCTTATGATACATGACTGCACTGCCATGCTGCTTGGATAATTTGTGCAAAAGAACAGGTCCCCACCTCACAGACTAGGCAAGACTGCATTTCAGGCTGCTCAGTCGATGTCTTAGTGCTCACTCATTTGCACCTCCCTTGTGCCTTGCTTTGCCTTTTTGCACTTTGGCCCCTCAACTAGACCTCAAAGGATTACAATATGTTGTCTTACTGATATTACTGAAAGACCAACAAGTTTCAGGCAGACCAATGGATGTCTTTCACTGAACTGATGCTCCTAGAGGTGCAGTCAATGTTTGTCTCGGTGTCTGTCTTGCGGAACAGACCATAGACCATGGAGTCGTGTGTCACGCAACTAATCAGGATGAACCTCTGACCAGTCTGGCAAAATTTGGTATTGTGGTGTCCTCGGCCAGTCCTGAGAGAAAAGTATGCCTCTCGTCTGCATGACCCTGTCCTCCAGGTCCCTGTCCATAAAGTAAGATACCAACATCCTCTTGTCTGCCATGGGCAGCTCTGGTCTGCCAGCACTGACCGGTGGCACAATGACATTTTTAAACATGGTGCCAGTACCAAATATCGTGAAATTTCAAGGCAGTATCAATTACTTCTGGCTACAGCAAGTGGAAGCATTAAGCTAGCAATGGACAAGATATACGCCATAGAGCATAGTAGATAGACAATGAGGCAGATTTGGGACAAACTTGTCTGGTAGAGTGAAGCCCTCCATGAAACTCAATAAAGATGACACTTAGCTGAATTCTGATAAGATTCAACCCATGATTTCCTCACTGTTTAACAGCACTTTCAGCAGTTTAAATGATTAGTACATTCATCTTTGGAGATGGTGAGCGCTCACTGCATTGAAACATCAGGTGCTTACTGTGAGAACTGAAAGCCCAAGTATCAGGGAACTGGTGGACTGTTTCATATAGCTTCAGAAGGAAGGTAAAAAATACATTTCCACAATTGTCTCCAATTGAATTGACCATAAAACAGTATTTAAATAAATGTAACTAGCTTTGATCACAGTTGATCGAGTTGTTAAACTGGTTTATTTCTATTTTAAAGCTTTAAAAAAAAGACACAAATCTTATATTGCAAGAAAAACAGAGACCTGGAGAAGCACATCAGGTCTGACAGCATTCTAAATCTGAGATAGCAAGGTGTAGAGCTGGACGAACACAGCAGGCCAAACAGCATCAGAGGAGGAGGAAGGCTGACATTTCGGGCCTAGACCCTTCTTCAGAAAATGTTCATCCAGCTCTACACCTTACTATCTCAGATTCACCAGCATCTGCAGTTCCTACTATCTCTGAAGCATTCTAAATCTGTTTTCTCTCCACAGATGTTGCCAGACCTGCTGTGTTTCCGCAGCAGTCTGTTTTTGTTTCAGATTTTCTGCATCTGTAGTGCTTTATGTTTATTTTAGTCTCAAGTTACAACTCCAATTACCAAACTGTGATTTGCTGAATGAAAACGAGGAACATCTTCAGGATTGGTGACAGTGATTTCATATAGATTTCATATAAATGGAAACTGAGAATCTGCATTTCAAGGTAAGATTCATGTAACTTCCCAGCCTGTATTCTGTGTTTGACTTTAATCTTCCTTTTGAAGGCTGCTTTCTCATGTTGCACAGGCTGTTGTAAACATTCCTTTATCTTGTGGCAATGCCATTTGCTCAGTGTGCTCTCAGAAGGTGGCTGGTCTGGTCTGTTTCACAGTGAGGTCCCAAGACCAAACCCCTCCTATTCTGTGATAACAAGGTGTAGAGCTGGATGAACACAGCAGGCCAAGCAGCTCTACATCTTGTTATCTCAGATTCTCCAGCATCTGCAGTTCCTACTATCTCTGATACAATTTTAACCCCACTGCGAAGCCTCTTAAGGAGCCTTCCTGCTCCTATGATGCTGCTTGGCCTGCTGTGTTCATCCAGCTCTACACCTTGTTATCTCAGATTCTCCAGCATCTGCAGTCCCTACTACCCCTCCTATTCTGTGTCCTACTTTCATTTTTAACAGGGATTTTGAATGAGGGGAATCAGTGTGTGTTACCCCATCCTGGACTACTGTGATGGAGATAGGTTCCTCATCCTCTCTGGATATTTACCACAACACGTACCATATGTCTTTTGGGAAAGTTCTCAATTTTAAAATTGTTGAGGACAAGATTCAGGATCTCTGGCAGTTCTCAATCTACAAGGTTTAGCTTTTCCTCTTCCCTGACTCCTGATATGCTGAAAGCTGCGTTTGGAGTTTGGCTAAAACCCAGACATGAATTAATTGGTTTGGATTTTTCATAATGCACCAGATCAAAATACTTTTAAATATTGTTGCAGAAAATCAAGATCCTGAACAGGAAATAAGAGGTAGACATTTTTCAGATTTTTACAGCTAAACTGGGTGAAGACTTGTGAAGCCTGTTTAATTTATACCAGAAATGGCATCCTTTTTCTAAATAAAGACTTCTTCAGTTAAAATTGATTTCATCAGTGGGTGGAACTCAGACAAGTATACAAAGAAACATCAGCTGAAATGATCAGACAGAGAATTTTATTGCAAATTGACAATGGCAGGATGTGTGTGGTGACGGAAAATGCTATAGGATTGAAGTAAAGTAATTGTAGCTTCTAATCCCTATCTGAATCTCTCTGCATTGGTTCTTTTTGCTTCCTATTAGGTCTGCTGTGTCAAATGCACCCTCTTTGTGGCTATTAGGCATGGCTTAATAGTCCCAGACATGAGCTAAAATGTCAGTTCAACACTGAGACGTCTGGCTCAATTGCTTATATTCACCAGTATCCCTCTAAACTTTTAAGAGGAATCAACCTTTTCTCATGGAAAGTGTTTAATAGCTGCTTATGCCGAATCAGAGCAGCTTACAACAGAGGTCATGTGACTATGCAAGACACAAATGTACAGTATCCTTACAAACACATTTCTCCAAAGAACTTCCTTTTCGTAAACAAAGCTAAAACAAACGCATGCAGTATCATTTGCAGTTAAAGGTTATCTAATGTACATGATCAATAAAAAAAAATCACTCATGAACAAAAACTGTACATTCAGTACAGCCAGACCTACTTTCATCCATCACTGTACATGCATTTCATGCATAATTTCTAAAAGAATTCAGGTTTTTAATGGCATGCATGTGAGTTGTTGTTATTTGATGAGAGTGAAAGCTACTACTTGTTGTATGCCCCAATATCCCACTGCATATCGTTAGCATTGAGCTTGGGTACAGGTTCATATGGAAACAAATTAGCCAAGCATGTCTTTAGGTAGTTCATGGATCTAACCCTTTTACATTTGTTAGTCACTGCACCTCAGGATCCAGGCAAAGGTCTTTTGCTGATAATTTTTGAACTTTACTTCGGGCATTGTTCATTGCAACTTTTTCTTGTTCAACTTCAGGTTTATCTGTTAATCTCTCTCGAGCAGTCGAGTTGATTGGATTAATTTATTGTCACGTGTGTTTTTATTTCTAAAATACAGTGAAAAGTTTTATATAGAAACATCACTTTCCAGCTCCATGTTAAAACAACAAAAAATGATCCAAAACATGGAATATAAAGGCAGAAAGATTAAGAGATAAAGAAAAAATGTTCAACTTTACATTCTTCTTGTTAAGTGCTCTGTCATGGACCATGGGCTTGGTATCCCATTTACCACATCACTGGAACAAAAGTCGCCACTCTTCAGTGCCATCTCGCCTCCATCAACACCGTCATCAGTATGAGCCCTTGATGGACCTCATAAATGCAGATGCCACTGACAGCCTAAACCAGACTCCACCACCGCCACTTCAGGCACTTCTTGTTGATGCAACCTCTGCCTATGCCACTGGGTCTCATACTGGGCCCAAACTTGGCCTATGCTTCCGCCTCCATGAATCTGTGCTGGGCATAGATGCTGCTGGGAACCCAAACTCACCTCCGCCACAGCAGTCATGAATCAGCGCTAGGCCTATTCAAGTCCACACTGGTTCCACTCGATCCATTCTAGGCTCACTCACTGGCACCAATTCTCTTGTCACAACAAGAGGTAAGTAAAATAAAAGAGAAAAAAGAGATAAAAAAGAAAAGAAATGAAAAGAAAAACAGATGGAGCAGACGAACCCCAGGCTTGTGCTACTCCACCACCATCTTACCGGGTCTGCGATGGCTTCTTTTATCATCCCTTCACATCCACAGAGTAGGAGATCATCAATGAAACATTCAATGCCTGAAAGATCATTCACTATTTCAGGCTTTGTGTGTGATACTGAAAACAATAAACACTAGAGATCACAGCGGGCCAGACAGTATCCACGGAGAGAGAGCAAGCTAACATTTCGAGTCTATAGATGACTCTTCATCAGAGCTGAAGTGATGTATGGAGGGGACATCATTTACGCTATAGTTTGTTGGGGGCTGGTGTGGGCGTGGTGGTGTAGGGTGCTGGTGGAAAAAGATGTTGTTAATTCAGATTAAATGGTCGTCATGTGAGAATGGCAGAACAATGGTGTGTGTACCTGCCAGACTTTAAAGGGCAGACAATCCCACAGGGGTAGGGGAAAGGGGAGAGAGAACATGATAATAGAATGTAACAAAGTTAAAAGAAAGACAGATGGTGGTGGTAGAGGGCTGCTTTTCAGACTGGAGGCCCCATGACCAGTAGTGTGCCACAAAGATTGGTGCTGGGTTCACTGCTTTTTGTCATTTATATAAATTATTTGGATGTGAACATAGGAAGTATGGTTAGTAAGTTTGTAGATTAGGAGTCCCTGACTCCTACATGTGCAAGAAGTGTGCCCAGCTGCAGCTCTTGTTAGACCGCATGACGGCTCTGGAGCTGCGGATGGACTCACTTTGGAGCATCCGCAATACTGAGGAAGTCATGGATAGCACGTTCAGCAAATTGGTCACACCGCAGATTAGGATTGCTGAGGGAGAAAGGGAATGGGTGACCAAAAGGCAGAAAAAAAGCAGGAAGGCAGCGCAGGTGTCCCCTGCGGTCATCTCCCTCTAAAACAGGTATATCGTTTTGGATACTGAGATAACAAGGTGTAGAGCTGGATGAACACAGCAGGTCAAGCAGCATCAGAGGAGCAGGAAGGCTGACGTTTCGGGCCTAGACCCTTCTTCAGAAATTTCTGAAGAAATTCCCATCTGCAGTTCCTACTATCTCGTTTTGGATACTGTTGGGGGCGATGGCTCACCAGGGGAAGGCAGCAGTAGCCAGGTTCATGGCACCGTGGCTGGCCCCGCTGTACAGAAGGGTGGGAAAAAGAGTGGAAGAGCTATAGTCATAGGGGATTAGATTGTAAGGGGAGTAGATAGGCGGTTCTGTGGTCAAAAACGAGACTCCCGAATGGTATGTTGCCTCCCAGGTGCACTGGTCAGGGATGTCTCAGATCGACTGCAGGACAGTCTGAAGGGGGAGGGTGAACAGCCAGCTGTTCTGATGCATATAGGCACCAATGATATAAGTAAAAAACGGGATGAGGTTCTACAAGCAGAATTTAGGGAGTTAGGAGTCAAGTTAAAAAGTAGGACCTCAGAGGTAGTAATCTCAGGATTGCTACCGGTGCCGCGTGCTAGTCAGAGTAGAAATGAAAGAATAGGCAGGATAAATGAGTGGCTTGAGAGATGGTGCAGGAGGGAGGGGTTCAGATTTTTGGGACATTGGGACCGGTTCTGGGGGAGGTGGGACGATTACAAATTGGACGGTCTACACCTGGGCAGGACTGGAACCAATGTCCTAGGGGCTGCTTTTGCTAATGCTGTTGGGGAGGGTTTAAACTAATGTGGCAGGGGGATGGGAACCAAATGAGGAGGTTGGTGGACAGTAAGGAGGTAGTAACTAAAGCCTGTAAGGAACTAGATAATGAAGTCAGTGTGACTAAGGGGAAGAGTAGGCAGAGAGCAGATGATGAACACAAAGGAACAGGTGATCTGAGGTTCATTTGTTTTAATGCGAGAAGTGTAGTAGGTAAGGCAGATGAACTTAGGGCTTGGATTAGTACCTGGGAGTATGATGTTATTGCTATTACTGAGACTTGGTTGAGGGAAGGCCAAGATTAGCAACTAATTATCCCAGGATATAGATGCTTCAGGCGGGATAGAGAGGGAGGTAAAAGGGGTGGAGGAGTTGCATTACTGGTCAAAGAGGATATCACAGCTGTGCTGAAGGAGGGCACTATTGGGGGACTTGAGCAGTGAGGCAATATGGGCAGAGCTCAGAAATAGGAATGGTGTGGTAACAATGTTGGGGCTGTACTACAGGCCTCCCAACAGTGAGCGTGAGATAGAGGCACAAATATGTAGACAGATTATGGAAAGATGTAGGAGCAACAGGGTGGTGGTGATGGGAGATTTTAATTTTCCCAACATTGACTGCGATTCACTTAGTGTTAGAGGTTCAGATGGAGCAGAATTTGTAAGGAGCATCCAGGAGGGTTTTCTAGAGCAGTATGTAAACAGTCCAACTCGGGAAGGGGCCATACTGGACCTGGTGTTGGGGAATGAGCCCGGCCAGGTGGTTGAAGTTTCAGTGGGGGATTACTTTGGAAATAGTGATCACAATTCCGTAAGTTTCAGAACACTGATGGACAAAGACGAGAGTGGTCCTAAAGGAAGAGTGCTGAATTGGGGGAAAGCGAACTATAGCAAAATTCAGCAGGAGCTGTGGAATGTGGATTGGGAGCAGCTGTTTGAGGGTAAATCCACATTTGATATGTGGAAAGCTTTTAAAGAGAGGTTGATTAGAGTGCAGGACAGACATGTCCCTGTGAAAATGAGGGATAGAAAGGGCAAGATTAGGGAACCATGGATGACAGATGACAGGAAAAATGAAGCATACGTAAGGTCTAGGCGACTGAAAACAGACGAAGCTTTGGAAGAATATTGGGAAAGTAGGACCAATCTGAAACGAGGAATTAAGAGGGCTAAAAGGGGTCATGAAATATCTTTAGCAAACAGGGTTAAGGAAAATCCCAAAGCCTTTTATTCATACATAAGGAGCAAGAAGGTAACCAGAGAAAGGGTTGGCCCACTCAAGGACAAAGGAAGGAAGTTATGCGAGGAGTCAGAGAAAATGAGTGAGATTCTTAATGAGTACTTTGCGTCGGTATTCACTGAGGAGAGGGACATGACGGTTGTTGAGGTTAGGGATAGATGTTTGATTACTCTACGTCAACTCAGCATAAGGAGCGGGGAAGTGTTGGGTATTCTAAAAGGCATCAGGGTGAACAAGTCCTCAGGTCCGGATGGGATCTATCCCAGTTTACTGAGGGAAGTGAGAGAGGAAATAGCTGGGGCCTTAACAGATATGTTTGCAGCATCCTTGAGCACAGGTGAGGTCCTGGAGGACTGGAGAATTGCTAATGTTGTCCTCTTGTTTAAGAGGGTTAGCAAGGATAATCCAGGTAATTATAGACCGGTGAGCCTGACGTCAGTGGTGGGGAAGCTGCTGGAGAAGATACTGAGGGATAGGATCTATTTACATTTGGAAGAAAATGGGCTTATTAGTGATAGGCAGCATGGTTTTGTGCAGGGAAGGTCATGTCTTACCAACTTGATAGAATTCTTTGAGGAAGTGACAACGTTGATAGAAGACGGAAGAGCTGTAGATGTCATATACATGGACTTCAGTAAGGCGTTTGATAAGGTTCCCCATGGTAGGCTGATGGAGAAAGTGAAGTCGCGTGGAGTCCAGGGTGTACTAACTAGATGGATAGAGAACTGGCTGGGCAACAGGAGACAGAGAGTTGTAGTGGAAGGGAGTTTCTCAAAATGGAGAACTGTAACCAGTGGTGTTCCACAGGGATCCGTGTTGGGACCACTGTTGTTTGTGATATAAAAAAATGATCTGGAGGAAGGTATAGATGGTCTGATTAGCAAGTTTGCAGATGACACTAAGATTGGTGGAGTAGCAGATAGTGAAGGGGACTGTCGGAGAATGCAGCAGAATACAGATAGACTGGAGAGTTGGGCGGAGAATTGGCAGATGGAGTTCAATCCAGGCAAATGCGAGGTGATGCATTTTGGAAGATCCAATTCAAGAGCGAACTATACAGTAAATGGAAAATCCCTGGGGAAAATTGATGCACAGAGAGATCTGGGTGTTTAGGTCCATTGTACCCTGAAGGTGGCAACGCAGGTGGATAGATTGGTCAAGAAGGCATACAGCATGCATTCATTCATCGGACGGGGTATTGTGTACAAGAGTTGGCAGGTCATGTTACAGTTGTATAGGACCTTGGTTCGCCCACATGTGGAATACTGCGTACAGTTCTGGTCGCCACATTACCAAAAGGATGTGGATGCTTTGGAGAGGGTGCAGAGAATCTTCCCTAGGATGTTGCCTGGTTTGGAGGGCGCTAGCTATGAAGAGAGGCTGAGTAGATTAGGATTACTTACATTAGAAAGACAGAGGTTGAGGGGGAACCTGATTGAGGTCTGCATGAGAGGTATAGACAGGGTTGATAGAAAGAAGCTTTTTCCCAGAGTGGGGGACCCGATTACTAGGGGTCACGATTTCAAGGTGAGAGGGGAAAAATTTAAGGGAGATATGCATGGAAAGTTCTTTACGCAGAGGGTCGTGGGTGCCTGGAACGCGTTGCCAGTGGAGATGGTAGAGGCGGGCACGATAGCGTAATTTAAGATGTATCTAGACAGATACATGAATGGGCAGGGAGCAGAGGGATACAGAGGGAATAGGTGACAGGTTTAGATACAGGATCTGGATTGGCGCAGGCTTGGAGGGCCAAAGGGGGCCTGTTCCTGTGCTGTAATTTTCTTTGTTCTTTGTCCTTTGTATACCAAAATTGGAGGTGTAGTGGACAGTGAAGAAGGTTACCTCAGAGTACAATGGGATCTTGATCAGATGGGCCAATGGGCTGAGGAGTGGCAGATGGAAATTAATTTAGATAAATGTGATGTCCTGCATTTTGTAAAAGCAAATCAAGGCAGGACTTATACACTTAATGGTAAGGTCTGGGGAGTGTTGATGAACAAAGAGACCTTGACATGCAGCTTTATAGTTCCTTGAAATTGGAATCATAGATAGATAGGATAATGAAGAAGGCATTTGGTATGTTTCCTTTATTGGTCAGTGCTTTGAGTATAGGAGTTGGGAGGTCATGCTGTGACTGTACAAGACGTTGGTTTGGCCACTTTTGGAATATTGTGTGCAATTCTGATCTCCCTGCTATAGGAAGGATGTTGTGAAACTTGAAAGGGTTCAGAAAAGATTTGCAAGGATGTTGCCAGAGTTGGAGAGTTTGAGCTATAGGGAGAGGCTGAATAGGCTGGTGCTATTTTCCTTAATGTATTTGGAAAATTATAACCTGATTAGAACAAGTCACTATGGTTTAACAAAAGGGAAATCTTGTTTAATAAACACAAGGAGAGAAGTCCTATATATGGCAGCTTCTATAGGTTGCAGAATTGACAGACTTCTGTACAGACCTGAGCAGCTCATGTATGCTATGGGATTGCCCTGATGTAGGACAGATGAATCTCCAGGATAAAGTGGAACCACTTTTGGGAAGGAAAGGAGAACAGAACACATTGGTGTATGGGACGATACTCAAAATACATGGGAGAAGGGGTCACATTTTCCCTGAAAGTTCACAAAAACACCTGTAAAATTTCAATCATTGGTGCAAACAATGGGTGTAAAGTTATCCCGATAAATGCAATGGATATAATCTGTGATGAGCGGCTCGACCATTTGCAGGCTGCTTCTCTCCCACATCTCCTGATAGGCTCACAGTGAGTCTATCAGCAGCAAATGTGGGAGAGAAGCAGTGAGAGTGCTGGTGGGGAGCAAAGCTGCCAGAGGAAGTGGGGTTGATAAAATTTGGTGGGATAGAAAGTGAGATTTGCGAGGCTGTGGCCCAGATATTGTCATAGAGTCATAGAGTACTCCAAAATATAACTTTTCAAACACAATTTATTGTGAGAACTTTATCTCAGTTCACCACACTCCATAAAACTTATGCCCCACTGATTACTGACTCTCCATATTTATATATCTAATTTATACCCAATTAACTAAATATTAATATATCCATTTCCCATTCCCTCATTTCATTAGGTTTCAGGTATTCCTTCAGACCATTTTAGATGAATACAGGTTCCCCTCATCCTTTTTGAATAAGTTAATCTATAATAATAGAACAAAACAGACAAAATGACAGCTGATTGTTCTCCTATTTTTTGCCAATTAAAATTTGGAGATCTTTCCATTCTCCAGATCTTGACTTATTATCGATGTAGTATTCAATGGTTATAGCTGCTGAATCCCTTTTTGGAATTTCTTCCAATATCTTTACTAGGAAATATACCATATTTATCTCCTCACTTGGAATGAGAATCTTTGCTGTAAAGATACATTTTACGACACTTATGACAGTTTTATCTTCCCAAGTTAAAGGGCAACACTTACTTCTTTTTCCACAAGAAAAAAAAATCCAAGCCTCCCTGCAGTGGATCCTATCAGTGACTAGCATAAGAAGCATCACTTAAAAATATAACTTCATGTTCCTGGCATCTCCCAGGTGGAATTTTTTTTCAAAAACTTCACCATTTTAATTTTTTTCATTATTTGTCAAAAAAAATCTTTCACTGTGGAATATTTCACAGTTGTACTCCACCCCGGGACTTCAAAACTGCCATCTGCCCAGGCAATTCAGCTGTCCAATTAAATGTTACAGCTCCTCCATTTCTGTCTTTTGATAGCTACTGCATCTTTTTTGAAGCCTGAATTTGACTGATAAGAATGGAGCAAACATTTTTCAAATAAGATTGCTGATGCAAAGTGACACTTGATCTATTCTGCCTGACTTCCAATCCAACGTATGTCCCGTGCTGTACAATTATTATTATGCAATCTTGCCTCAGTCCTTTCCATTCTTTAAATTTCCCTCTCTTTATACCATATTTCCAAGATTGAAACTAGTTCTCTTAGCTTTACCTTAGATGTTTTTAATCAACCTATTCAGATATGTTATGACACACCTCAGAAATAGGTGGGACCTGAACCTGGGTCCTCTTGCCCAGAGGCAGGGACATCACTGCTGCACTACAAAGCTTGTTGAATTCTTTCTCAGACTTGGACTTTAATGATAGCCTTTCCGCCTGCATAGTATGTTCAAATTATCTTAAAAAGTAAAACTGCTTGTAGTTCTTCCCAAGTTGGGAACTGATTATTGTTGATGGAACTTGTAGGATTCTTACCAAAATTTAAATAATATGGATTGTATCTTCCCACTATATACAATGAATTCTTAGCATGTACAACTCACACCACAACAGATGATGATTTATGCCAATTTTTATGAACATTTTGTCCACAATTGCTTGGTTCCTTGCACATAACCAACTCTAAAAGGGCTTTCTGCTGCCATTTTCTGACTTGGGGAAGTGATGACCTGTGATATTACCGCTAAACTGTTAATTGAGAGACCCAGGTATTTTTCTGGGGACCTGGGTTCAAATCCCACCATGGAAGAAAAAAAATCTGGAATTCAGAGTCTAATGATGACCATAAAACCATTGTCGATTGTCAGAAATACCCACCTGGTTCACTAATATCCTTTTGGGAACAAAACTGCTGTCATTACCTGGTTTGGCCTACATGTGACTCCTGTCCCACAGCAATGTGATTGACTCTTAACTCTTTAGAATTTAGAAAGTTAAGGGTGATCTGTTTGAAATCTTCCAGATATTAACAGGAAAGGACAGGGTAGCTAAAGATAAACTATTTTCAGTGGTTGGGGAATTCTAGAACTAGGGAGCGTAGTCTGAGAATTATGACCAGACTGTTCACTTCCACACACAAAGGGTAGTAGATGTTTGGAACCCTCTTCCACAAATGGTAGCCATGATGTGCAGGTGGCAGTGTTTGGACTCGGGTGGAGGTCACAAGGCCAGAAGTCACACGACACCAGGTTACAGTCCGACAGGTTTATTTGAAATCACAAGCTTTGGCGTTCTGCCCGTTCGTCAGGTGAAGACACAAATGAGGTCAGTCGTCAGTTTTAAATTTGAGACAGATAATTTTTTGTTAAGCAAAGGTATTAAACGACATGGGGCAAAGGCAGGAATACGGCATCAGGTCATAGACCAGCCATGATCTCATTTAATGGTGGAACAGGCTGAATGACCTAATCCTGTTCCTGTATTTTTCTACTCGTTATGGACTACCAATTGAGTACAGTTGGATGAACTACAGTCTGATCAAGGTTCTAACTCCATGTCTGAAGTTTTCCAGTGTTGTCGGTAAAATATTACCAAGTACGATTCTACAGTGAGTCAGACACAGTTTATTAACAAAAGCTTTTGGGAGAAGCAGGGACCTCAAAGGGGCCTCACCAAACTGCTCAGCTATTACAGACGATTTCAAAGGTTATATACATTTGCTGTCACGCGCCAATCACCCCCCCCGCTTAAGTCATGTTCACAGTTCTTTAATCTGTTCCCGGCGTCTTGCAAAGCGGATGACGGTTGGCGCTTCTATTGTTGTCGGGACAAGATTTGTTGTTTCAGCGGATGTTTCATCTTGATTGTGTAAAGTTCGATCTAAAGGTCCTTTGTGTTGTTGATCTCTTTACTTCCTCCTTCAGTAAGTTAATGTCTTTAAAAGTTGTCTTTACTTCCTCCTTCTTTAAGTTAGTGTCTTTAAAAGTTAATGTTCTTACTTCATCCTTCGGTAAATCACTTTACTTATTCCTTCAGTAAGTTAATCACTTTACTTACTCCTTCACCAGGAAATCATTAGCAGTTTGGGATTAAAACAATTGAAATTAATTGTGTATCATCCACAAACATGGACAGATTTGGAGGGATACTGGAAGCATAAATCCAAATTAGGGAAGTTATATTGATCAAAGAGTGGGAAAAATGCAACAGAGGAAGAAATTAATGCGTAAAATTACGAAAAGAAAATGACAGGAAGGGACAGAGAATGCAAATACGACAGCAAATCAGCCGGTAACATGAGAGGTTACAAAAATAACAAAATGACAAAACATAAGGCATCCATTTGGCATTCAAAACAAAGCAAATGAACGAATAGTACAAACTGGGATTTGTGATAAGTGCAGTCTAGTTGCTATAACTGAGACATGGCTGTAGGATGACCCAGATTAGGATGTGAATACTGAAGGGAATGTCATGCTCAGGAAGGACAGGCAGCTAGGAAAGGGTAGAGGAGAGGTTCTGTTAATTAAAGATAATAATAGCACAATAGAGAGGGATTACTGAAAATGCAGGAAACCAGGACATAGAAGTGGTCTGGGTGGTGATAAGGAGTTGTAAAGGCAAGAGGTCACTTGTCGGAGACAACAAGGTGCAGGGCTAGATGAACACAGCAGGCCAAGCAGCATCATAGGAGCAGAGAGGCTGATGTTTCGGGCCTAGACCCTTCATCAGAAAAGGGGGAGGGGAAGGGGGT
>NC_063365.1:0-3900 GCF_021869965.1 Rhincodon typus | reverse complement strand
TCAGCCTCTCTGCTCCTATGATGCTGCTTGGCCTGCTGTGTTCATCCAGCCCTGCACCTTGTTGTCTCGGATTCTCCAGCATCTGCAGTTCCTACTATCTCAGGTCACTTGTCGGAGTTGTGTACAAGAGTCCCTAACAGTAACCATATAGTAGGACAGGGTATCAATGAAGAAATAATTGGAGCTTGTCATAAGGGTGCAACATTGATCACTATCATTATAAATTCCTTTTAATTTTATACTGCTTAACTTCTTTGGTTATCCCTGTTTGGTTTATCTCTCTCTTAGAACCTTATCTCCTTACTGGAATATATTTTTGCTGAGAGCCATGATTTCCTCCCTGCATGTCTGCCACAGATTGATTACTGCTCTTTCCTGCTAATCTATCCATACAGTCCATTTTAGCTAACTCTATCTCATTTCATTCTCATTCTCTTTAGGTAAAACACTCTTGTTTCTGACCCAAGTTTCTCACTGTCAATAGTAAATTTTTTTCATGTTCTGAACACTACTTTCTCGGGAATCTTTTACTCTAGGGTCATTTATTAAACCTGCCTCATTCCCCATTACCAGGTCCAAGATCTGCTCCCTGGTTGACTCCATGTGTCTCCTGTCTTTGTTGTTGTAGATAGTAGAGACTATGAGGTTTAGAAGATGCTGTTGAAAGAACCCTGGGGAGTTTCTGCAATGCATCTTGTAGATTGTACACATTCTTGCCACTGTGTATTGGTTTTGGAGAGAATGAACAAGTATGTTCATGAATGGAGAACTGATCGAGTGGGTTGTTTTGTCTTGGATGGTGTTTACCTTTTTTTGACTGTTGTTGAAGCCACACCCATCATAATGAGTCATGGGTATTTGATTACCTCCTTTCATGTTCCTGCTAGGTGGGTAGGCTTTGGGAGTCAGTAACTGAGAATAGAAGAAATCGCAACTCACTTGAGAGTTCCTATTTCCCTTCTCTTGTTAACCACACTGTGATCGAGTTGAGTTTCTATTTAATAGGAGCAACCAGGATGTTATTCGGGGATTGCAATCCAGGGGAGTTTGTTAGAGATAGTCTGACTGGAACTTGCTTAATTTAAATATTAATTGTCATTTACCAGCCAAAGCCTGTTTCTTACTGTATGCCAGCATGGATAGTCTCAATATTAAAAAAAAACTCATTCATTGATGTGGATGTCACTGTCTAGGCCAACATTTATTGCGCATTCTCAACTGCAGTTACAAGTCAACCATGTTGCTGTGGGACTGGAATCAGACTTGATGAGAACTGCAATTTTTTTCCCTAAAGCACAACAGTGAACCCTTGATGATTGGGTTTTCTTGACCATCGTTTCATGATCTTTGAAGTAAAATTGCACCATCAGCTCAGGGTCTGTTTTTCCTTCATTAACAGTCTGCTTATCAAGGAGAAAAGAGTCATTTTTTTTGTGCCTTCCATTTCCTGCTCTCAGACGTCTATCCTCTGTGGTATGCGGTCTTAGTAATTTGGATAAGCTGCCTTCATCCTTTGCGTCTTTGCTATCTCTTATAATACTCACCCTTCAACAGTTTCTTGTTATCCTGGATATGTGGTAAAACTGCATATATGTAATTGAGTCACAAATCAGTTGTGATTCCACTGAATTTTACAGTATTTTAGGAAATGTTTGATAATGTAGCTCACAGGAAGATTCAACAATTTGTTGTAAGAATTGTAACAGCCTAGATAGAAACTTGATAATATGTTTTGTTTTGTCTGTTTCTGTTCTCAGATCCAAACTCCGCAATAATTGATTTCCTGACAAAGTGAGATGATTACAAACTGTTCCAGTTGACAAAATTCTACCAAGATAGACTTGAACAAGCAATTGAAGAGGGGGTAAAAGGCCTTGGACTAATGTTAACAGGTGCTGACCAATTCACTGGACAAGAATATCATGTAAGTGGAAAGCAGTTCTCAAATTACATTGGCTGTGGGCTAAATCGCCCAAGAGGATTCAATCACTGGAGTGACCAACCAAAAATAGTTGCCCCTGTAAATGGAATTAAACAAAGCAGTGAGAGGAAGTTCCTCCAACCACAGATTTGTGTTCTTCCATGTTTGTTGCTGATCGGTACACTAGTGAAACATCCTAATGGAAAGATCAAAAATTGGCCATTTGTCCCATTGACCCTACTTTGCCACTCAATATAATTATGGCTGATCCTTTATCTCAGTACAAAAAAGGCCCTTCAGCACATTGCATCCACACTGGTCAGAAACAACCACCAAGTATTCTAATCCCATTTTCCAGCACTTGGTCCGTAGCCTTGTATGCCTTGGCATTGCAAGTACACATCTAACTACTACTTAAATGTTGTGATGGTTTCTGCCTCTACTGACCTTACAGGCAGTGAGTTCCAGATTCTCACCACCATCTAGATGAAAAAGTTTTTCCTCACATCCTATCAAAATCTTCTGCCCCTTACATTAAATCTACGCCGGCTGGTCATAGATCCCTCCACCAAGGGAAAATGTTTCTTATACTCTGTCCTATCTATGCCCCTTATAATCTCATGTCCACCCTCAATCTCCTCTGCTCTAAGGGAGACAAACACAAGCTATCCAATCTCTGTTCATAATGGAAACTCTCCAACTCGAACTCTAACAACTTCCTAGAAAATCTCCTTTGCATCTCTTTCATCCTTCCTATAATGTGGATTCCAGAATGACACATAATGCACTGGATGTGGCCTAACCACCATTTTATACAGTTTCAGCATAACCTCCCAGTCTCTCACGATATTCCTTGATGTCTTCAGTTGCCTTGCTGCAAAATGTATTCAGTGACCTTAGCCTTCATAGTTGCATATGGTGAGGAGTTCTAAATGTTCACTATTCTCAGTGAACACATTTCTCATCAGTTCTAAATGGCCTGTCCTGTATCCTGAGACCATGACCCCTTGCTTTCTACCCTGTCAGGCCTGTCAGAATTTTGTATGTTTCAATAAAATCCCCTTCATTCTTCTGAACTCTAGTGAGTACAGACCTAGTTGACTTAATCATCCTTTTCTTGGGTAACATACCAAAACTGTGCACTCTGTTCCATGTGTCATCTCATAAGGGTCCTGTACAGCTGCAGTAAAATTTATTTGTTCCCATACTCAAACTCTCTTACATTGGAAACCAAAACAGTGACAGGAAGCCTTTCTAACTGCTTGCTGCACCTTCATCCTTGTTTCCAGCGACTGGTCTACAAGGGCCAGGTACTTTTGTACATCAACATTTTTCAGTTAATCACAATTGAAATAATACTTTGCCAGTCTGTTTCTTACTGAAGTGGAGAACTTTACACTTACCTATGTTATACTGCATTTGCAATGTATTTGCCCATTCATTCAACTTGAACCCTCTTAACTTCCTTCTCACCATTGTCAATTCCTCTTTGTTTAGTATATCAGCAAACTTGGAAATATCGGGTTTAATTTCCTCATCCAAATCATTGATATAGATTGAGTTGCTGATCCCTGTTGTAGCCCGTTTGTCACAACATTTCACTCTGAAATAGATTCATTTATTCTTGCTCTCTGCTTCCTGTCTGCTAGCCAATTCTCAGTCTTTGCCATATTACCACCAACAGCTCCATGTGCTTTGAAATTTTTTTATTCATTTTTGTGGGATGTGGGCATCATTGGCTGGCCATCATTTATTGTCTGTCCCTAGTTGCCCTTGAGAAGGTGGTGGTGAGCTGCCTTCTTGAACCACTGCAGTCCACCTGCTGTGGGTTGACCCACTGCCATTAGGGGGAGAATTCCAGGATTTTGACCCAGTGACAGTGAAGGAATGGTGATATTATTTCCAAGTCAGGATGGTGAGTGGGTTGGAGGTGAACTTGAAGGTAGAGGTGATCCCATATATCTGCTGCCCTTGTCCTT
>NC_063364.1:35612893-35614625 GCF_021869965.1 Rhincodon typus | reverse complement strand
CAGATCCAGGACATCTCTGCAAGTGTTCCTTAGGGCTATGTCCCATGCACAACCGTCTGCTTCAGCTCCATTAATGCTTCCCACAAACAATAAGGTCAGAAGTGCGGATGTTCACCAATGACTGCGCAATGTTCAGCAGCATTCACGACTCCTCAGATACTGAAGCACACCCTGTTCAAATGCAGCAAGATGTGAACAATATCCAGGCTTGGGCTGACAAGTAACATTCGTGCTGCACAAGTACCAGACAATGACCATCACCAATGAAAGAATCTAATCTAGTTGTCATTTTACCATCACTAAATCCCCCAATATCACCATTTTGAGGTTACCATTGACAGAAATGGACTAAGTACATAAATACAGGGCTATGAGAGAAGGCTAGGAATCCTGCAGTGAGTAATTCACCTCCTGACTCCCCAAACCCTGTCCATCTTTGACAAGGTACACGTTAGGAGTGTGATGGAATACTCACCATCCAGCTGGATAAATGCAGCTCCAAAAACACTCCAGAAGCTTGACACCATCCAGGACAAAGCAGCCTCCTAGATATGCAGCATATCCACTCCCTCCATCACCGACACTCAGTAGCAGCAGTACTATCTACAAGATGCGCTGCAGAAATTCACCAAAGATCTTTAAACAGCACCTTCCAAACCCATGAGCAGTTCCAACTAGAGGGACAAGGGCAGTAGATACATAGGGACACCAGCTCCAGGACTCTATCATCTTTCATCACAAATGTTCTTGTTCTCTGATCAATGTACCCTCCCCCTTCAGAATGTCTAGCAGCTACTCAGTGACATTCTTGACTTTCACACTAGGCAGGTAACATACCATCCAGATGTCATGTTTATTGCTGCAGAAACTACTATCTGTTCCCCCTGCAATCAAATCCCTGATCACTTTTACTCGCGCAGTCTTTTGCACCACTCCCTGCCCCCATAGAGCTGAACCACTCCTGGTCCCATGGACTTGGTTCTCACTGAATTGACCAAAAACACCATTTCCCATAATAATATCCAAAATGGATAATCTGTTAAAGAGAGAGAGACATGGCCCCAGGCAACTGCTGCACAAACTGCCTGGCATTTTTACTCTGTCTATCTGTCATTTTACTTATTCCTTCTTGCCTGTGCACCCATTATCTGTGGTGTGACCACTTCACTGCACATGTCATCCACCAAAATCACAGCCTTGCAGACACAGCATGACTCCAGGTGCAAAACATGGATTTTGAACTGATATAGCTGAATACATTGCATGGGAAGAACATTCCATGTGGCTGAGCTGTCCTCCCGACTTGGCTTTAAATGACTCCCAATATGTTTACTTCCTCTAGCTTAATGAATATTCAGTGGATACTAAAGACCTTACCGTAGTTCTTCTACATTTGATTCTGCTGAAACTAAAGACCAAGGCCAACTGTTCAGCAAACAGTCATCTCATGAATTTCCTATGATGTTACCCTTAGATTTATTTTCAATCTTAGCCCAGTTGCTGCCTGGGGTCTGATTTTGCTTCTGCTGGTCCTCTCCTTAACGTCAGTTAAGTGAAAACCCTGACCTTGTGTGGATTTCTAGCCCCTGACTGCTCAGGTCACACTAGGCCCCGATCCTGCTCAACTGATCTTTTCCCTTACTGTTGTCGATAGCCTTCTGATAGTAGCACTGGATGGCTTCCTGCTGTTCAAGCTGCAAGACCTGCTGTGGTCCAAAAGTCATCTTTCTTA
>NC_063364.1:35603407-35612793 GCF_021869965.1 Rhincodon typus | reverse complement strand
TCAGCTTTCCTGCTCCTCTGATGCTGCCTGGCCTGCTGTGTTCCTCGAGCTCCATATGGTGTTATGTCTGACTCCAGCAATGGTAGTTCTTACTATCTCTGAGCTTTCTTTAAAAGTTGACTTTTCTGATTTTAAGTAGACGTGTTTTTCTGTGGCTTTCTAATTATTTATTTAAAATCTGAGGGTGTTGGTAATTTTTTGAGAAGTGGATGATTTGTGGTGTTGGCAGAAGTAAGGCAAAAGTGAACCAAGATAAATTTAAAATATGAACTAAATAATTTTAATGTTGCAGGACAACTATTCATAACTAATCAATTGTTTGATCTTTTCCTCAGGATCGACAGTTTCTCAGAATTTCTGGTCCCAGTGGTCAAACTGGGGCTCCTGCACAGCAGCCTGTGAGGAGACAGGCGTACAATTACGTCATCGGACCTGCTCCACAGACAACCAGAACAAAGAGCAACTATGTCCAGGTCCTGTGGAGGAGGGCAGGATGTGCAAAGGCCCAGCTTGTAAACGTATGTTCAAATAATATCTTTAATGTCCCAAATGTGACAGCCTCTAGAGAGGGCCTATTATTGCCTGGTTAGTTACAGTAAAAATCTTTCCAGCTCTTCAGGAATAAGAGGATAATTTTTCAATTCTAAATCATGAGAGACAAATAAACTGATTAAATTCCAGGATTGTATAGCCTATAATTGCTCCTATCTCTTACATTTACAATTGGGCAGTTCAAAACAGTAACTATACCATAGGGGTAGAATTCAAGAAATGTGTATGGCATATTTTACTGGATCAATATGTTGAATAAACAAGTAGAGCACAGGCCATCCTAGAGTGGGTATTGTGTAATCAGAAAGGAATAATTGACAATCCAGGTGCAGGGCTGGATGAACACAGCAGGCCAAGCAGCATCATAACCCTATCGCAGCCTCTCTGCTCCTATGATGCTGCTTGGCCTGCTGTGTTCATCCAGCCCTGCACCTTGTTGTCTCGGATTCTCCAGCATCTGCAGTTCCTACTATCTCTGAATTGACAATCCAGCTGTGTGATGCCCCATGTGGAAGCGTAACCATAATATAATAGAACTCTTCATTAAAATGGAGAGTGTCATGGTTGATACTGAGACTAGGGTCCTGAATCTAAGTAAAAGAAATTCAATTAAATGCGGCACCAACTGGCTGTGTTAAATCAGGGAGTACTACTTAAAGGAATAATGATGAATAGGCAAGGCAAATATTTAAAGAGTGCATGGAGGAACTGCAACAATTCCTCATTCCCCTCTGGCACAAAAATTAAACTGTGAAGATAGCACAACCATGACTAACAAGAGAATTAGGGAAATATTAGATTCAGAGAAGGGTAATACAAATTAGCCAAAAAAGCAGCAGACTTGAGGATTGGGAGCAGTTAAGATTTCCACAAAGGAGGGCAAAGGGATTGATTAAGACAGGGGAAAATAGAGTCTGAGAGTAAGCTTGCAGTGAATATACAAATTGATTGTAAAAACTTCTTCAGGTATGCAAAAGGAAAAAATGTTACTTAAGAGAAATGTACGTCCCTTACAGTTAGAAAAAGAGAAGTTATAAAGGAGAATAAAGAGACAGAAGATAATTAAATACATATTTTAGTTCCATCTTCAACAAGGAGGACACACATAACATCACAAAAATGTAGTGGAATGCATGATCCAGTGAGAGAGAGGCACAGAAGGAAATCAGTATTAGCTGGGAAATGGTGTTGAGGAAATTGATGGGATTGAAGGCCAATAAATTCCCGGGGCCTGATAATCTACATCCCTGAGTACCTAAGGAAGCGGCCTTGGAAATAATAGATACGTTGGTGTCATCTTTCAAGATTCCATAGACTCTGAAACAGTTCCTACAGTTCAGAGGTTAGACAATATAATTCCATTATTTTAAAAAGGGGTTAGAGAGAAAACACTATAAACCCATTAACACCCACAGCTCCCTGGGCTATACATCCTCGCACCCTGCTTCTTGTAAAGACTCCATTCCATTCTCTCAGTTCCTCCATCTCCATCGCATATGTTCCGATGAGGTCAACTTCGACAAGGGAGCCTCCGAAATGTCCACCTTCTTCCTCAACCGAGGATTCCCCAGCACCATTGTCTCAGGGCCCTCAACCGGGTCAGACCCATCTCCCGCACTTCCGCCTTCACCCCTTCTCTTCCCTCCTGCAACAGCAATAGGGTTCCCCTTATCCTCACCTACCACCCCACCAGCGTCCACATCCAGAAGATCATCAGACACCATTTCCGCTACCTCCAGCGAGATGCCACCATCAGATATATATTCCCCTCCTGTCCCTTGTCTGCCTTCCGCAGGGACCAGTCCCTCTTGGACACCCTGATCTACTCTTCCTTCACTCCCCACAGCCCCGTAGCATCTTCCCCTGCAACCAGCAAAGGTGTAACACCTGCCCATTTACCTCCCCAGTATCCAAAGGCCCAAACACACCTTCCAGGTGAAGCAGCATTTTACCTCCACTTCCCACAATCTAGCCCACTGCATTCGCTGCACACAATGTGGTCCCCTCTATATTGGGGAAACGAAACGTAGGCTGGGTGACCACTTCGCAGAACATCTACGTTCTGCTCGCAAAAATGACCCTAAACTACCAGTTGCCTGCCGATTTAACACAGCACCCTGTTCTCTGGCCAACATCTCTGTCTCAGGCTTGCTGCAGTGTTCCAGTGAAGCTCAGCGCAAGCTGGAAGAACAACAGAAATAGAAGTTGGTGGAAAAGCTCAGCAGGTCTGGCAGCATCTGTGAAGAAAAAAAATCAGTTAACATTTCGGATCTGGTCACCCTTCCTCGGAACTGGATCCGAAACGTTAACTCTGATTTTTTTTCTTTATAGATTACTGCCAGACCTGCTGAGCTTTTCTAGCAACTTCTGTTTTTGTTCCTGATTTACAGCATCCACAGTTCTTTCGGTTTTTGTCTGAAAGAACAACACCTCATTTTCCGCTTGGGGACCCTGCAGCCCTCCGGACTCCATATCAAGTTCAATAATTTAAGGCCCGAACTCTCGCATGGCCTCGCCCCTTACCCCACAAACCAGACCTTGTTATCACATGCACATCCCTCCCTTTTCTCTGCATATAAACTGATGTTTTCCCAGCCACCGTCAGTTCTGAGGAAGGGTCATCGGACCCGAAAGGTTAAGTCTGTTTTTTCCCTTCACGGATGATGCCAGACCTGCTGAGCTTTTCCAGCAACTTTGTTTCTGTTCCTGATTTACAGCATCTGCAGTTTTTTCGGTTTTTACTTGTTATCACATAGCCTGCTATTACACACTACCTATTGTTAGCCACCAACAGTGTCCATTAACAGTTATTCACCCCTCTCGCCAGATCATTATCAACTCCTTTGTCTGTCCAACTGTTCTTTCTCTCTTTGGGCTCTATCCCCACCTATCGTTAACTCCTTTCCCCCTACCCTATCTTCTGCATACAAACCGACATTTTCCTGTTAGCGTGACATCAGTAGTGGGAAAATACTACTGTCAATTGTAAACAATTTAATAACAGAGCACTTGAAAAGCAGTGACAGGAAAAGATAGTCAGCATTATCTGAATGGTGATAGATTGGGAAAAGGGACAGAGCAGCAGGACCTACGATCCTCGTACAATAAACATGAAGGTGCAGCAGGAGGTAAAGAAGACCAATGGTATTTTTGCTTTCATAGCAACAGACTCTGAGTGCAGGAGCAGGGATGTCCTCCCGCAATCATACAGGGCCTTGGTGAAACCATACTTGGTATATTGTGTGCCGTTTCGGACACCTTATCTGAGGATGGATGTTCTTGCTTTCAAGAGAGTGTAGAAAATGGATTCTAGCGTTTTCCCCCATATTATGTCAGGCTGACTGGTCTTTAGGGAATCGGAGGGCAGGTGACAGCTTGGTTGCATTATTGCTTGACTGTTAATCCAGAGACACATAATGCTCTGGGGACCTAGGTTCAAATCACACCACAGCAGATGGTGAGATTTGAATTCCATAAAAATCTGGAATTCAGCATCTACTGATGACCATGAGACAATTGTTATGGAAAAACCCATCTGGCTCACTATTGTCCATGAGGGAAGGAAACTGCCATCCTTACCTGGACTGGCCTACATGTAATTCCAGACCCACAGCAATGTGGTTGACTCTTAACTGCCCTCTGAGCAATAAGGGATGGGCAATAAATGCTGCCCAGCCAGCGATGCCTACATTCTGTGAATGAGTGTGGGGGAAAAAAAACATTCTGGGACTGTTTTTACATATCTACACGATATAGATGAGAATGTAGGAGGAATGATAAATAAGTTTGTGGATGATACATTTATGGTTAATAGTAAGGAAGTTCTTAGGTTACAGGAGGATATAGTTGGCCTGATCAGATCAGTGGCAGATGAAATTTAACCCTGAAAGTGTAAGGTGATGCACTTTGGAAGAAGAAACAAGACAAGGGAATACTCGATGAAAGTATTCATTGAGTAGAAAGCTCAGAGGAACCGAGTATCTTAAGGTGCTTATCCACAGATCCCAAGACAACACAACGGGCTAGTAGGGTAGTTACAAAGACCTATAGGACACTTGCCTTTATCAATCAAGATGTACGCTATAAGAGCAGGGAGGTTATGTTGGGACTATATAGAACTTAGATTCAGCCACTAGAGTACTGTGTGCAGTTCTGGTCAGCATTCTATAAGGAGGATGTGGTTGCACTGGAGGGGGTGCAGAGGAGATTCATCAGGATGTTGCCTGGACTGGAGCATCTCTGTATGAAGAGAGGCTGGATAATTTTGGGTTGTTGTCGTTTACAGCAAAAAACGCTGACTGAGATGTATAGGATCATGAAGGGCAGCGTTAATACAAAACAGCTGTTCCCATTAGTTGAAAGGTCAAAAACAAAGGGGCATAATGTTATGGTGAAAGACAAGAGATTTACAGTATGTTGGGGGTCTGGAATGTACTGCCTGGGAGGGTAGGATAGGTGGGAAACTTCGCAACCTTTAAGAAGTATGTGAATGAGCACTTAATGTCATAACATTCAAGGCTATAGGCCAAGTCCTGCAAAGTGGGCTTAGTGTAGGCAGGTTGGGGCAGATTTGATGGGCTGAAGGGGCCTGTTCTGAGCTGTATGGCTGTCTATGACTATGACTCTCTAAGAATGTTTTGTGGAAGGTTCTCTGATATGGTACTGTACGGTATTATCTATCCCGAAATACAAACCAGGAATTCTAATGAGAAGAAATATTTGACCTGGACAGCATCCAGGGCAGGGCTGACAAGTGGCAAGAAGCATTCAGACCAAACATTTACCAGGCAATGAGTATCTTCAACAAGAGGGGTTTATCTCCCTGACCTTGACATTCAATGACATTACCATCATTGAATCACCCATTATCAACATTCTGGGCGTTGCCATTGACCAGGAAATGAACTGGACCAATGATGTAAATACTGTGATTACACAAAGTCAGAGGCTAGGAATCCTGTAGTGAGTAATGTCTGACTCCCCAAAGCCTGTCTACTATCCATAAAGCGCTTGTGAGGGCTTGTTGATAATGGTCATGGGCTAATTCATTGTCTGGGCAGTTGGGAATGGTGAAAACTGTACAATCATCAGGAAGTATCCCCATTTTCAATGGAGGAGTTATTGATGAAGCAGCTGAAGATGATTGAGTCTAGGACTCTTCAGAAGTCCTGCAGTGATGTACTGGTGTTAAGATGATTGACCTCTAACAACCACAATCAATGTCCTGCTGGTAGCGGAAAGTTTTTCAAAAGCAAAAGGTGCTGAAAATCTGAAATAAAAACCGAAAATGCTGGAAATATTTATTCCCATATCCATGGCCCTGGGATGAAGGAAAATTAGTCAAGGAGAGACTAGGGTCAATAATTGTCTTCAGGCTTATGTGCCTTTATAAAACTGTAATTCCATAGTAAGTCTACATGCTACAATACATCTAATCTAATTTTGTTGTTATATTATTGAAAGACTATTCCATGAACTTTGCTGCTTAATGCAAGTCAGTCTACTCCACATGCTTCTCCATGTGTTTCCAACATTCACATGGCTAGACTTCATGCTCCTGACTAATTCTTCATGTTTTTTCCCTCTTAATTCCACCCATATTGTGCTATTTATGCCCACTGAGGAGTAGCTATGCAACATCATCACAGTTTGTTCCAGAGACCTAAAGCCTATGTAAGCACAACATTCAGCTGTCTGGCAGCATCAGTGGAAGGAAAAAGGGTTAACGTTTCAGCACTGTGACTTTTCACCGCAACTCAGTACATGGACCATTCTGATGAAATGTCACAGATCTGATAAGTTAAACTCTGTTTGATATTAATGCTAGAATGAGGGATAAACTAGGCAATGCAGTTGCAAATAGTCATTGAATATAATTTTGCTACCGCTGACCCACAGTAATTATATTGGTCTTTGCTAACAATGCATAGGATTGTTTCTCCTTTGACCACTAATTACTGAGGCTTTTTATTACTTTGTGATGAGTGATATTTTTCTTATTTATATTCTGCTCACAGCAACTCCTGCAACCTCCAGCAAATCACTGAAGATTCCCAAGAAAATTAAGGGGCAGGAGGAGACGCCTGGTAATATCTGATTCACTCTAATGCAGCCATTAAATAAATCTCATTCTTTGAATTTTAACTTGGAATTTCATTTACAGATAAAATTCCAATTAGAATATTTTGTTCACAAAATCAAACTGTAGATTATCCCAAAATCTTATTTGTATAATATTTCAGAATTCTGCTTAAAATGAGTCCAAATTTTCAAACCCTCTACATATTTCTTAATTCTCTAAGAACTTGTAGAAACTGTCAAACGACATCAATTCAATCTTTGCCTATATATATGTTTACCAGTTTGAAGGTATATCAGTGGGTTTCCTTGCTTTTATTGATATATTTGTCTGCAGGAACATTACAGGACATATTTTGGTGTGAGAATTTGGCTGGAAGCTATTTCAACTATTTGGGAACTTTTAAAATGCTTCCTTCAGTCCTGAACATGTTTTTTGGATCTTCACACAATCTGCAATGATTTCGTGCTGAGTCATGTGTAAATTTTGGATTGAGGGATAATTGCACAGTAGCCAAAAGATTCCTGGGTTTGTGCAACTGATACATGCTAGTAAGACAGACTGAGACACAACAATTGCAGGGAGAACTGATTGAAGTGAACTAAGGAGTTTGGCAGCTGGAAAAATCTGAAATGGCTCTTGGAAGTGCTTTAGGAATGCTTCTACAGTTGCATTTGCTGCAGGGCAGCTTCATCACATTGGGTGGAAGTGGTCATCCCACTGGGGGTATCATCCTACTGTGCGGTCTGTACAATGAAGGCTGCTCGTGATCTGGCCTTCATCCTGGATGAGGTTAATTGCTTTCTTGCACCTTTTAAAAACTTACACCTGGTAGCCTCCTTTATACCACCAGCACGATACATAAAAGATGGCGGGGAAGAGGGTTGTTACAGAGAGCTGAGAGATCTTGGGGGATGCATGTCACAACATAGAATTACCTTACACCTTCTGGAACTGCTACAGATTCCAGTCAAACTGTTCCTGATTGTAAACTCTCTTGCCTTGAGCATGCCTGCAGGAACCAGTGAGAGATAACAGTGTGGAGCTGGATGAACACAGCAGGCCAGGCAGCATCAGAGCAGCAGGAAAGTTGACGTTTCAGGTCGGGATCTTTCTTCAGAAATGAAACGTCAACTTTCCTGCTCCTCTGATGTTGCCTGGCCTGCTGTGTTCATCCAGCTCCACACTGTTATCTCTGACTCCAGCATTGGTAGTTCTTACTGTCTCAGAACCAGGGAGAAGTTGTTGCATTGGAGAGAGGATGACTGTAGAATATTCCATCTGTTAAATATACACTATATGGCCTCAATATGATTGTTGTACAGTCATGCTCACATGCAATTTAAAGGGAACTTTCTGGCCTGTCTGTTTCACTGTCAGAGTTGCCACATTTCACTCGTTTCGAGGGAATATTGACTGAGGATGGACATCAATCGCCTCAACCTCTCCATCCCTCTCACCCACTCCAACCTCTCCCCTGCAGAACGTGCAGCCCTCCGCTCCCTCCGCTCCAATCCCAACTTCACCGTAAAACCCGCGGACAAGGGAGGCGCAGTTGTAGTATGGCGCACTGACCTCTACATCGCCAAGGCCGGACGCCAACTCTCCGACACCACCTCCTACCGCCCCCTTGATCATGACCCCACCCCCGACCATCAAACCATCATCTCCCAAACCATCCACAACCTCATCACCTCGGGTGACCTCCCGTCCACGGCCTCCAACCTCATCGTTCCCCAACCTCGCACTGCCCGCTTCTATCTCCTTCCCAAAATCCACAAACTTGAATGCCCTGGTCGACCCATTGTCACCGCCTGCTCCTGCCCCACCGAACTGATCTCCAACTATCTAGACTCCATTTTCTCCCCCTTGGTCCGAGAACTCCCTACCTATGTCCGTGACACCACCCACGCCCTCCACCTCCTCCAGAACTTCCAATACCCCGGTCCCCCAACACCTCATCTTTACCATGGACGTCCAGTCCCTCTACACCTGCATTCCCCATACAGTTGGCCTAAAGGCCCTCTGCTTCTTCCTGTCCCGCAGGCCCGACCAGTCCCCCTCCACTGATACCCTCATCCGCTTAGCCGAACTCGTCCTCACACTCAACAACTTTCAATTCCTCCCACTTCCTACCGACAAAGGGGGTGGCCATGGGTACCCACATGGGCCCAAGCTACACCTGCCTCTTTGTAGGTTACGTGGAACAATCCCTCTTCCGTACCTACACCGGCCCTAAACCCCACCTCTTCCTCCGTTACACTGATGACTGTATCGGCGCCGCCTCGTGCTCCCACGAGGAGCTCGAACAGTTCATCCACTTCACTAACACCTTCCACCCCAACCTTAAGTTTACCTGGACCATCTCTAACACCTCTCTCCCCTTCCTGGACCTCTCTGTCTCCATATCGGGCAACCACCTAGAAACCGATATTCATTTCAAGCCCACCGACTCCCACAGCTACCTAGAATACTCCTCCTCCCACCCACCTTCCTGCAAAAATGCTATCCCCTATTCCCAATTCCTTCGCCTCTGCCGCATCTGCTCCCAGGATGAGGCATTCCACTCCCGTACATCTCAGTTGTCCTCGTTTTTCAAGGACCGTAACTTCGCCCCCCTCTGTGGTCAAGAACGCCCTCAACCGTGTCTTCCACATCTCCCGCACCTCATCCCTCACACCCCGTCCATGCAATAAGAACCAAAAAAAAATCCCCCTCGTCCTCACGTACCACCCCACCAACCTCCGGATCCAAC
>NC_063364.1:35565209-35603307 GCF_021869965.1 Rhincodon typus | reverse complement strand
CTAACCCTAACCCAAAACCTCACCCTCACCCAAACCCTATCGCAGGAGACTAACCCTAACCCTAACCCTAACCCTCACCCTAATCCTAACCCTAACCCTAACCCTAACCCTAACCCTAAACCTAACCCTAACCCTATCGCAACCCTAACCCTAACCCTAACCCTCACCCTAATCCTAACCCTAACCCTAACCCCTAACCCCTAATCCTAACCCTAACCCTAACACTAACCCTAACCCTAAACCTAACCCTAACCCTATCGCAACCCTAACCCTAACCCTAACCCTAACCCTAACCCTAACCCTAACCCTAACCCTAACCCTAAACCTAACCCTAAACCCTAACCCTAACCCTAACCCTAATCCTAAACCTAACCCTCTCGCTGAAACCATCCCCCATCCCCTATCCCTAACCCTAACCCTAACCCCAACCCTGACCCTAATCCTAACCCAAACACTAACTCCAACTCACACTCTGACCCTAGCCCTCGCCCTATTCCTCACCCTAAAACTGACCTTTAACCGTAACTCCTAAACCTAACCCCTAAATCCAACCCTCGCCCTAAAACTAACCCTCACTCTAATCCCTAACCCTTACCCTACCCCAACCCCCAACGCTAACCCCTAACCCCAAACGCCAAACCCTATCCCTAACCCTAACACTAACTATATCATCACCCAAACACAAAAATCAATGGGTCCTAAAAATGAGGCACAAAAGACAGAAATAGACGACTGAGAGAGACTGGGAAGTAGCAGATTGAGAAGAACAGAGACGAAGAAATAGGTGGGGAGAAACACAGGGAAAGAAATAAATAGGCAGAATCAGAGAGAATAAACTGAGGGCTTCAACTGGTGGGGCAGAAACTATGGCACAGAAACAGATGGTCAGAAAATCTGGAACAATACAGAGGGCAGAATCAAAGCTGAGGAAACAAAGGCACAGAAATACAGGGGAAAAAGAAGAAGCAGATGTATCGGTGCAGAGACAGAAACAAACTGAGAGGTAGAAATGGAGAAGACACAAAGGGCAGAAATGAACAGTGAGAAACAGTTGGCAGAAACATTGGGCCTCCATCAGAGAGGAAGAATCAGAACGGTACCATCGGAGTGGGAGAAACAGAAGTGGAGAAACAGAGGGGGAAGAAAGAGAGGGGAAATCAGATGAGCAGAAACAGATTATCAGAAACGGAGGAAGCAACACAGGGCACAAAAAGAGTAACACAATCTTAGGGACAGAAACAGTGGGGCACAAACAGAGGAAAAGGAACTAAATGCCCCATGCAGAAAGGCAGAAATAACGGTCCAGAAACAAAGGAGCAGAAGCATGTGGGGAGAAAATGAGAGGCAGAAACAGAGTGGGAGAAACAGAGGAGGACAAATACAGGGCCCAAAAAGACCGACACAACCATAGGAATAGAATCAGAGCTAAAGAAACCTAGGGGCAGAAATAGAAGGATAGAAACAGAGAGGCAGAAACAGATTAAGAATAAGAAAGGCACTAACAAAGGGGCAAAACAGAGGGGTAGAAACAGACATTAAGAATCCAAGGGACCGAAACTAAAGGGCAGAAACAGAGGGGAACAAACTTATGATCCAGACAGATGAGCAGATTCAGACAGGAAGAGTTAGAGGGGCAGAAACATATGAGCAGAAACATAGAGGAACAAACAAAAGGCGCAAAATGAGGTGCACAACCATGGGGCAAAATTGGAGATGAAGAGGCAGATGTGCAGAAACGATGGGGCACAAACTCAGGGCCAGAGTCAGAGGGGACAAAACAGAGATGCAGAAACAGTGGGGCAGAAAGAGAGAGGCACAGAGAGGCAGAACCACAGAGGCAATACCAGAGGAGGAGAAACAGATGGGCCCATAAAGATGGGCACAAACATAGAGGTTGAATCAGAAATGAAGAAACAATAGAGCAGAAACAGAAAGGCAGAGCAAAAGAAGAAATAGAAGGGCATAAAAAGAATGGGAGTAACAAACAGGAAGAAATAGAAAATGAGGAAGCGTTGCAAAGAAACAGAGAGACACCAACAGAGGGGAGACACAGACAGTCTAAAACAGTGGGAGACAAACTAAGGAAGGGAGAAAATGATGGGAAAAACAAGTTGAGAAACAAAATGGGAAGAACAGAGGCACTCAACCTTGAGGGAGAAACAGAGTGGGAGAAACAGATGGGCACAAATAGAGAGGGAGAAACAGAGCGGGGGGGAAGAATGCTTAAAATGAGGGCATAAATAGAAGGGGAGAAGCAGCATACAGTAAATGAAGAGAGAGAGAGAGACAGAGGGGTAATAATAATGGGGGAAACAGTGTGGCAGAAACAAAGAGGGACAAACACAGAGCACAAACAGAAGCACAAATAGAGGTAGAACTTTTGATGCAAAATCAGAGGAGGAGACATAGATGAGTCCAAAAGAGGGGCACAAACATACAGCAGAATCAGAGATGAAGCAACAGTGAGGTAGAAATAAAGAGGCAGAAACAAGGGATGAAGTAGAAGTGCACAAACGGAGGGGCAGAAACAGGGGGCACAAACAGAAGAACACAAACAGAGGTGCACACACAGTCATAAAAAGGGCAGAAACAGAGGGGAAGAAACAGAGGAGCAGAAACAGCAATGTGAACAGAGGGGCAGAAACAGAGAGGGCAAACAGAAGTGGACAAACACAGGACACAAACAGAAGAGCAGAAACATAGAAGCAAAGTCAGAGGGGAAGAAACAGATGGGAAGAAACTGAGGGGGAGAAACAGAGAGGGAGAAACAGATGGGCCTAAAAACAGGAGCACAAACACAGGGGCAAAAGCAGAGATAAAGAGGCAGAGAAGCAGAAACAAAGAGGCAGAAACAGAGGGTGAGAAATAGAGGGTACAACAAAGGGGCAGGATCAGAGAGGAAGGACTGGAGGCAGAAACAGAGAAGCAGAAACAGGGGAAGAGTCTGAGATGCAGAAGTAAATGGGCAGAAAATGCGATGCTGAAACAGAGGGGAGAAATAGCTGACAAACAGAGGGGATCAAACAGATCAATAAAAACATAGAGTCAGAAACAGAGGAGCAAATCAGTGCAGTAGAAACACATTGGCACAAACAGAGGGAAATAAACTGAAGCCAGAGCCACAGAGGGCATACGCAGTGAGGGAAAATCAGAGAGGGATAATCAGCGAGGGACAAACAGAAGGGTAGAAACAATGGGGGTGAAGCAGAGTAGTTGAACAGAGATGGCCAAACAGGATTGTGAAACAGACATGGTGAAACAGCCAGGAGGGAAACAAAGAGGATGAGGCTAAGCAGGTGAAACAGATGATGAAACAGAGATGGAGAAACCCAAGAGGAAGAGAATCAGATATGGAGTATCAGAAATGGAAAAACAGCAGGGGAAATCAGTTGGGGGGGAATCAGAGCAGCACTGTATTGGGGAGCATCAATGGGGAAAAGACAGATGGGGACAAAGAGTGTGTATATCAGAGAAGTAGTTGTAGAAAGGGTGATCAAGAAAGGGAGGAAGCAGAGGGTGGAAAAAAAAGGGGAAAATCAAAGGAGAGAAACAGAGGGGAAACAGAGTGGAAAAACTGAAACCGGGAACGAAGTGGAACAAACTGAAACTGGGAACTAAGTCGGAGAGAAATGGAATCCTTCATTCTGTACTTGAATGTTACCATGGAAAGTATTTCTCTTTACTTGCTCTATCAAATCCTTTCATATGTTGAAAACCTCTTTTCACTTTACACTTCTTGCCATTAAATTTCATCTGCAAAGTGACTATGCATCTAAGGCCTGCCTGATTCAAGAACTATCACTACTTCATTGTTTTATTACATTTTATTCATATTTTTGCAAAATTTGAAATTGTCCTCTCTGGTCAGGTAGAGCAAGATTATTTAAAGGATAAAGACAGAGCTGCTGATTTTAGTGGCAGTGGACTTTGGGGAGGGGTTGCGCACATCAAGTGTGACCCTGAAGTAGGTGGAGGAGCTGAGAGTTGTCTCCATAATTATCACCAGCACCTGTTCTGATCTCAGCCAGATTCACCACTTTCAAATTAAAGAGGGCATTAAGGGTAAGTGCAAGGAAGCCCAAGTATACCTTGGGATGTTTCAAGGATCCATCTTGATCATCCTATCCAAGACCTGTCTGCCCTCAGGACTGGCCTGACAATGAAATATGACACCACTCTCCTCTCCATCTCCTGCTGAGCAACATCAGCCATTTAGTCCTCCTCTACCCATTCAGACTCCTGCCTTCCCCAACTCCTCCACCCCTGAGCCAAATGCCCTGTTCCTCACTCAGATCCTCTTCCTCACAACACCATTTAGGTTCTGTTTCCCTCATCAGACCCTGTTCCTCCATCTCTTCAGTCACAGCACCTTCCCCTCACACCCCCTTCCACTTAGACTTCCAACTGAACAGATTGTGTTGACATAATGCTGCCTCAATCTGCATATTGCCACAAGATTGAGACAGGTGTCCTTCCCAAAGGCGCAGATTAAATTTAGAACATAACAGAAAAGAAGAGCCACCTCTTACCTACTGTCCATCAAGCAGAGGGAGGATAAAATCAGCACAATTGTAAACCCCACCCATACTTTTCAAATTTGACTTGTTAGGCATAACTTCACAAATCCCTGTGTAGTTGCAGAGAGATTAATATCCAGCTGTTATATGCATTCAGACAATTACATAGCAATAAACATCTACAGCTGTCGGAAAAGTATGCTGGTCCAACTTGAAACAACCAATCTGGGAGTAATGTGGGTCTGTAGAGAACAGAACCATGGAAGCAGGATATTTCTCAGACTAAGTGAGCCAGATTTACTGAGCCCGGGAACAATGAAGTGTCTGTCTTTTTTCCAAGGATCCTGCCCACTTGTCTATCAGCCCACACAAAACATGAACAGCTGTTGTTAGACATCAGCAATTTGTTGTTATAGAAGCTTCTCTTCATTGCTGTTGTCTAACTTGTCTGTCAATGATAAATTGGATGTCGATTGTAAAGTACCTGGCTTCAAAATCTGATCGGAAATCTGAGTCAGATTTCATCGCCCAGTAGCCTCATGATGGTTAAATATGAATCTGCTTCTATATTTAAAGGATGTAAGTAACTGTAAGGTATTTCACTATTCATATTTCTGTGTTTTCCCTTCAGTTGGAATATTATGAGAAACTGATAAGGAGATCACTCAACCTAGATATTGTTGTGTTTAGAGGTCAAAGATAATCAATTCTAGAGGGGATCAGTCATGGTTGAAAGATAACCCCATAACAACTAAGAAGATGAAGATTTCAAGTATGGAGGTATAGATAGACTTAAGTTGTGGTTATGTTGCTGAAATGTTGCTGAAAATAGTGATTTTAAGGTAAGTGTGGGTTTCCACAGGGATCAATGTAGCTGCTATTCAATTCCTTCAGACACTTTCTTACTCAAGAATAAAGCCAATGCACGTTAAAATAAAATGTCCTACATGTGCAACACAGTGTTCCCAGTTGAAACAACTTGCAAAAGAAAATAATTCAGAATAGAACTGAAAAATCTATATAAATTAAAATCAGTTGACTCTCACCAGTCACCCTTAAGTACTACCTTTAATGGTTTCTATATCTCACCAGTAGCACTTGTGAAACTAATCTCGACTTGTTTCACGCTGTCTATGGCTCATGTTTAAAATGATGACAAATCCTGAGTATCATGTTCTTGTCCACTCTGTCTCTTATTTTCCACTCTGTAGACAAAGTCCTTCTTTATGAACAAAAGCAGAAGTTGCTGGAAAAGCTCAGCAGGTACAGCAGCATTTACGAAGAAAAAATCAGAGTTAACGTTTCAGGTCCGGTGACCCTTCCGGAGAACTTTAGGGTCACCGGACCTGAACGTTAACTCTGACTTTTTCTTCACAGATGCTGCCAGACCTGCTGAGCTTTTCCAGCAACTTCTGTTTTGCTCCTGATTTACAGCATCTGCAGTTCTTTCAGTTCTTCTTTCGTTATGGAGTTCAAATCCAGGGACAGCCTGGAAGTAAATGTTAAGTACATGGTGGTAGGTGGAATTCTTAGTGCAATTACATGATTTTCAGCTCATTGTATATGCCCAATTTCTGCAAGTTGAATGGCAAATCTTATGGGGCCACCATACTCATTGCTTCCAGGACCTTATGTTCTTGCGAGAACTTGTGTTTGCCACCGACTGTACCCCACCTTGCAGCAAGAAGATACTGGGTCCACAGTCTAGGCCTCATGAAAGGTTCTGACAAAGGCCATCCAGGACAGACAGATAGGTTGTCCTCCCCAGAGACTGCAAATATATGTGGTGCTGTCTACTCATTGCAAACTGACACGCAGTCTAACTGTGTCTGTGCGCAGGCATGTCAGATAGAATAAACATATGTAAGACTTAACACCACCACATGGACTCAATGTGTGACAGCCACTTCATGCTGTAAATCTTCTACGTTCCTGAGGAATGTGATGGCCTGGTTGTATTATCACTAAGCTATTAATCTAGAAACTCAGCTAATGTTCTGGGGACATGGGTTTGAATCCCACCATGGCAGATGGTGGAATTTGAATTCAACAAAACAAAAATCTGGAATTAAGGATCTACTGATGACCATGAGACCATTACAAATGGTCAGAAAAGTCCATCTGTTCACTTATGTCCTTCAGGGAAGGAAATCTGCCATCCTCACCTGGTCTGGCCTACACGTGACTCCAGACCCACAACAAAGTGATTGACTCTCAACTGCCATGTGAAATGGCCAAGCAAGCCATTCAGTTCAAGGGCAGCTAGGGATGGGCAATAAATGCTGGTCAGCCAGCTACAGTATGTTAGGTTTTATTAGTAGAGGGATTGAGTTTCGGAGCCATGAGGTCATGTTGCAGCTGTACAAAACTCTGGTGCGGCCGCACTTGGAGTATTGCGTACAGTTCTGGTCACCGCATTATAGGAAGGATGTGGAAGCATTGGAAAGGGTGCAGAGGAGATTTACCAGGATGTTGCCTGGTATGGAGGGAAGGTCTTATGTGGAAAGGCTGAGGGATTTGAGGCTGTTTTCGTTAGAGAGAAGAAGGTTAAGAGGTGACTTGATAGAGACATACAAGATGATCAGAGGATTAGATAGGGTGGACAGTGGGAGTCTTTTTCCTCGGATGGTGATGGCTAGCACGAGGGGACATAGCTTTAAATTGAGGGGTGATAGATATAGGACAGATGTCAGAGGTAGGTTCTTTACTCAGAGAGTAGTAAGGGCGTGGAATGCCCTGCCTGCAAAAATAGTAGACTCGCCCACTTTAAGGGCATTTAAGTGGTCATTGGATAAACATATGGATGATAATGGAATAGTTTAGGTTAGATGGGCTTCAGATTGGTTTCACAGGTCGGCGCAACATCGAGGGCCGAAGGGCCTGTACTGCGCTGTAATGTTCTATGTTCTATGTTCTATGTTCTATCCATGTCTCATAATTTTATATAATTCTATCAGGTCACCCCTCAGCCAGAGCAAGAATAATCCAAGTTTGTCCACATCCTTTCTGTAATGTAGTGAACAGAACTACACACAATGCTCCAAACATGGTCTAACTGAAGTTATATACAGATGCCCATGACGTCCAACTATTATACCCAATGCCTTGACCAATGAAGGTGAAGCGTATAGATAACACAGTGTGGAGCTGGAGGAACACAGCAGGTCAGGCAGCATCAGAGGAGCAGGCAAATTGATGTTTTGGGTCAGGAACCTTCTTCAGAAATGGTGGAGGTGGGAAAGGAGCTCTGAAATAAATAGAGAGTGAAGGGGTGGGGCTGGGGAAGGTAGGTGGGATAATGATAGGTGAGTGCAGGTAGGCAGTCGTGGGGATTGATCAGTGAGGTGAGAGGAGCGGATAGGTGGGAGAGAAGGTGGACAGGTGGAACACAGCAGGCCAGGCAGCATCAGAGGAGCAGGAAAGCTGATGTTTTTGGGCGGGACACTTCTTCAGCCACAGAGTGGCAAATCTATGGAATCCACTGCTACAGAAGGCTGTGGAGGCCAGGTCATTGAGTACATTTAAGACTGAGATAGACAGGTTCTTGATTATCAAGGGGATCAGGGGTTACAGGGAGAAAGCAGGAGAATGGGGCTGAGGACCTTATCAGCCATGATTGAATGGTGGAGCAGACTCAATGGGCCGAATGACCTAATTTCTGCTCCTTTGTCTTATGGTCTTATGTTGAACTGCCAGTCCTGCCTTCTGTCAACCAAGTTTCTGCGATGGCTACAACATCATATTTCCATGTACTAATCCAACTTTTAAACTTATCCGCCTTAGCTGTAGTGCTCCTTGTACTAAAATATACACTTCAGGCCCTGCTGTTCTTTCTATTAGACTTATTTGACTCAACCTCTACCTCCTCCTCAATCACTCCACATGCTGATCTGCTGCTCTGTTTCTCAACCCCTGCCAAAAGTGTAAAGCCTACCAAGTGGAACTAGCAAAACTTTCTGCAATGGTATTGGTTCCCCTCCAGTTTAGGTGCAACCCCTCCTTCTTGTATAGGTCCCTCCTGCCCTAGAAGAGATCCCAATGATCCAGATATCTGAAGCCTCCATCCTACATCAGCTCTTTAGCCACATATTTAACTATTTCTAGCCTTACTAGCACATGGCACAGGGAGTAGTCCTGAGAGTACAACCCTCAAGGTCCTGCTTTCCAACTATCTAACTAGCTCCCTAAATTCTCATTGTAGGACCTCATCTCTCTTCCTGCCTATGTCATTGGTACCAATATGGACCATGATGTCTGGTTGCTCCACCTCTGCTTTCAGAATGTTCCATGCCTACTCAGAGACGTCCTTAATCTGGCACCAGTGTGACAACACATCATCCTGGAGTCTTGCTCACAGCCACTGAAACACCTATCTGTGCCCCTTATAGAGTTCCCTATAACTATCGTTCACCTACACCTCCACCAGTCATACCTTTAGTATAAATGTATTGATGCAATCCTCAAAATGGCCAATCACTTCTCTTTTGTACTATAATCAGGAATAAAAGAGATGTTTCACAGGCATTGTTAATGAACTAAAAGTAATCCATTGATTACAGCACACATTTTATTCTTAGTAACAAACTTGTTAACACCTGAGCCATGATCCAGAATTCAAACTATATCCTCCTAATCCCAAATATAATCACACTCATACTTATTTTATCTGGTTGTGTGCAGTCCTTAGACCACCTTGGGAGTTGGAAATAAGTTGTGCATGTCATATTTGTCAACATATACCTGACTCTCATGCAACTTCTCAGCCCATTGATTGTTCTTCATGTCACAAATGCATTGCTGGGCCCTAACTACCCATCATTCACTGCGTAAGTAGGTGGCATTGCCAGGTCATGAAGGTACTTTGCTTCCACTTGAGGACATTGCAGCCCTTGATGTCACTGGTGTGAAGCCAGTCTTGGTTCATTACTCTGACGTTTTAACACTTGGCTGTCTTCATGGTAAGGATGGCAGTTGCCTCAGAGGCTCTGGGCCAGTAGAGTACAAAAGCAGGAGCAAATTATTGCAGATGCTGGAATCTGCACTGAAAACAAAAAGTGCTGGAAATCACAATGAGTCAGACAGCATACATGGAAAGATAGCAAGCTAATGTTTCAAATCTAAATAACTCTTCATCAGAGCTGCCTGACCCACTGTGATTTCAAGTATTTTTTGTTTTCGGAATACGTAAGTGCCAAAGTACGTGCTCAGACCTACATTAGATCATTGTAGCTATGAATATAGTGCAAAAATGGCAAGGCAAGAAGGGGAGAGGTCATCCTGATTTCCCTCTGGGTGCCCTTTCAACTCATGGAGTCAGGGAATGCCTTCAAGGAGGAAAGGCACCACTCAGAAACCCTAGGAGATTTATTCCCAGGACACATTAAAGTTGTTTGGCTCCTTTCACACACACACATATCCCAGCTCCCCCATTAGTGGCCCAATCACCATAGAAAGGTCAGCCAAGGACGGAAAACCTGCATCTGTGAAGGTGACCTGGTATTCAGGGTCCTCTAGCAATTGAGCCCCCAGACGCCATTCCCCAAAGTCAGTAGCAGTCATCAGGCTGCCTCCACCTTCATTAGGAATGTCAAGTCATCACATGAACATAGTGGTAGGCAAAAAATGAAGGTGTTTTGAGGATAGATGGGTGACATAGGTGTTCGTTCAATGTACGTAGTCTGCACTGTGTAAATATATCCATTTGCACGACATTAAAGTTTGCTGTAGTTTCAATATACCACTGAGGGTCAGTTAGTTCAGTTGGCTGGACAGTTGGTTTGTAATAAAAAGTGATGCCAATAACGCAGGTTCAATTACCATATCGACTGACATCACCATGAGGGTCCTCTTTCTTAACCACGCCCCTCACATGAGGCATGGTGACCCTCAAGTTAAACCACCATCTGTACTCTCTCTCCACTGACAATTGCAACTTTACCTTTGCCTACATCACTCGGTGCGCGCTGACATCGTCGTTTGAAGTGAAATGCATCAGAATGCAATTCTTATCTTCTGTCCACAAAGCTTTCATTCTCTCATATCATCAGCAATATGTATACCTCATTTTGTTCTCATAATTCACCAAAGCATATAGAAATTATTTGGGGATTGAAGCAAAGGCACATGAGACTGATTTCATGGATGGTGGCCTTGTTAAATGAGGTAAGAGTGAAGAGAATGGGCCTGCATTGATAACATTGGACTGGCACATAATGCTGTGGAAAATTCCCCTGGACACTGTAGAGACTCTTGCCCTCTCTTCCAGTGTACATCCAGATAATTAATGTCCACCGGTGTAACTGCTTAATAATATTTGCACCTCTCTGTAAGTTCCTTGTAGAACTGTTCCTCTACCTCCTTCCCAGTAGTTTTTGTTTACAGATTATACCAATTGCACTGTTTTTGTACCTTAGCTTTAGCCAAATTGATCAGCCTTTGATCTCTCAGAGATATCTTCTTTCTCCAGCACTGCAATGCTCTCTTTAATAAATACTGCCACTCCTCCCCTTTTCATCCTGTCATACCTTTACTGATTGGCTTTACTCCAGGAATATTTAATACCAAGACCTGCCTTTCTTTAAGCTTGGTCTCAGTTATAGCAACAACATTGTTAGCCGGATTTTCTGGGAAGTGACAACCTCACATAGACTCTGTGATCTCACTCCCACCCTTTTTATGGAAGAAGAAAGATCCACATTTCGCAGAGGAGATTCCAGTTAGGGCCCCCTCAGAAATGTGGGGCCATCCTTCCATACTGATAGTTCCCTCCTAGGATAGAACTGTTGAGGAAGGCAGGTGATGCCCATTTTCACAGTAACACTTAAGTAATTATGTTCAAATGCCACAAGACCTGGACAATATCCAGACTTGGGCTCAAAAGTGGCAAGTAACATTCATGCCACACAAATGTTAAGGCAATGACAATCTCAAATAAGAATCAATCTAATCAACTTCCCTTGACATTCAATAGTGTTACCATCACTGAATCCCCAATCATCAATATCCTGGGGGTTACCATTGATCAAAAACTCAACTGAGCTCCGCAATAAATAGAGTGGCTACAAGAGCAGGTCTGAAATGAGAGATATTGCAATGACTATCTCACCTGCTGACTCTCCAAAGCCTGTCCACCATCTACAAGGCTCAAGTCAGGAGTGTGATGGAATACTCCCCAGTAGCCTGGATGAATGCAGCTCCAACAATATTCAAGAAGCTTGACACCATCCAGGACAAAGCAGTCCACTTGATTGGCATCACATCCTCAAACATCCATTCCCTCCACCACTCACACGCAATAGCAACAGTGTGTATTAAGTACAAGATGCACTGTAGAAATTCACCAAAGATCCTTAGACCACATTTTCCAAATTCATGATCTCTACCATCTAGAAAGGCAAGAGGAGCACGCACATGAGACCACCACCACCTTCAAGCTCCATCCAAGCAACTCATTATCCTGACTTGGAAATATATTGCCATTCCTGTACTGAGTCAAAATCCTGGAATTCCTTCCCTAACGGCATTGTGGATCTACCAACAGAACGTGGGCTGCAGTGGTTTAAGAACAGTGCTCACCACCACCTTCTCAACAACAACTAGGGATGGGCAATAAATGCTGGCCCAGTCAGCAATGTGTATATCCCACAAGTCAATAATTTTATTTTAAAAGTCATTGGCTGTGTTCTGGTATTTAAATGTCCTGACAGTCACTTTGACAGCTGCTATCAAATGGTAAGAATAAAGGCAAGTGTGATGCTAGGATGTGGAGGGTAGGGTGCCAGGTTGCAGGGTGGTAAGGGCACCAGGGTACAGGGTGGTAAGGGGCCAGAGTACAGAGTGGTAAGGGGCTATGTGCAGGGTGGTAAGGGTGCCAGGGTACAGGGTGGTAAGGGGCCAGAATGCAGCATGGTAAGGGGCCATGTGCAGGGTGGTAAGGGGCTATGTGCAGTGTGGTAAGGGTGCCAGGGTACAGGGTGGTAAGGGGCCAGAGTGCAGAGTGGTAAGGGGCCATGTGCAGGGTGGTAGTGGGCCAGGATGCAGGGTACTAAGGGGGCCAGGGTACAAGGTAGTAAGGGGCCATGTGCAGGGTGGTAAGGGGCCATGTGCAGGCTGGTAAGGGTGCCAGGGTACAGCATGGTAAGGGACCATGTGCAGGGTGGTAAGGGTGCCAGAGTACAGGGTGGAAAGGGGCCAGATTGCAGAGTGGTAAGGGGCCAGGGTGCAGGGTGGTGAGGGCATCAAGATGCAGGGTAGTAAGGAGCCATGTGGAGGTAAGAAATCAGGTATATGAAGCAGCGTTTCAGGTAGGTCAGAGTGAGTGTGAGAAATCAGTGCCGGCAGTAGGTGGAAAGGGTGGGTGTTAGATCTGGAAGGGTTTAGGTTCAGCAGTGGAAGGGGGTGAGGGCACAGGAAGGCTGGGTGTCAGGTCTGGGGTGTTTAGGTCTGATTGTGGGCGTTAGAGGGAAGGGCTTTTACGTTTGGGTTGGATCCAATACAGGGGTGGGGTCAGGTGGAGTCGGATACCGGTGGGGTTGGGGGATAGTTTGGTCTGGTGTAGCTGAAGCGGGAACGGGATTTTGGGTCAGGTCTGGCATGATTGGAGGGGATGTGTTTGACCAGATGCAACCCAGTAATGTTCAAGAGGGTGGTCAAGTTGGAAGCAGTGGCCAGGGCATCAGCAGCAAGCTGGCAGCAGAAGGGTGGTATCAGAGCAGATGACAGTCAAGTCAGAGTTTCAGGGATGGATCAAGTGGTTTGGGGTAGGTGTAGTTAGGGATGTGGTAAAGACTGTCTTTTTATTTTTCTTTTTTTTATTTTTCTGTTTTTGTTTTGCTTTTTCTGCTTTTGAAAACATAGGCTGAAACAAGAAAGAACTGTTTTGAGACCCAGGGACTTACATTTTTAAAGGAAGGAATTCACACTTAGTAAAACCCTGTTTGTGTAGCTGTGGATTCCAGCAATGTACAGACAAACTGGAGCTGACGGGCTGTTTACAAATGAAACTGATTGGTGTGGAGTCAGGATCAGTTATCAATGACAAAAGTCTTTTGCCCGACAACAACCATGTGATTGGTTATCAGGTAGCTAAACAGATTGTGCAGTGAACAAGGCAGATGGAAGCTTTCTCAAACTAAAAGAGAAACCAGCAAGGACTGCAGCAACCAAAAAAACTCCCTCTCCCAGTAAAAGACTCAGTTAAAAAAAACTCTCCTCTGCAGAAAATCGCTATAAAACTGAGAAAACCACGTGTCTTTCCTTCAGCAAATGCTGACAGTTGTGACTATGAGTTGGATAAATCAGAGTTTTCATGAGTGAAACAGCTGTGTCTCATCTAAACCAGTAGAAGCATTCAAAAAAAAGGCGAAGGAGAAACCTTCAGATTAGCAAGAACCAACACAACGGATCTTGTGAGCAAAGACCTTGGAACTACTTTCCAAGTTTTCCCTGTTTATGTTTGTCTGCATGTGTAAGGGGGAATTTACAAGGAGTTTAGAGTTCTAATTGTAGAGTTTACTCAATTTAGATGAATTGTTTAATTGTAGCTAGAATCTAATGACCTGTATCAAGCTGTGTTTGAAAATCACATTGTTTGGGGATTTTGTGTACTTCTTTTAAAAACCTGGACTTGTGACGACTCCAGGATTAGCGGGGCTTGATTTCCAATACTCTGACTCAGTGAGGTGTGACAGGTGTACAAGTATGGGGTCAGTTAGAATACTTACTCAGGAATAAGACTATATATTTAGTAGTTCTACTTATCCTGAATAACTGTTTAATTTAATCAGAAGGGGTTCAGGCTAAAGGATGATAGACTTAAAACATAGGTGAGGAGAAATTACTTCCCTCATAGTGTCGTGAATCTGTGGAATTCATTACTCCAGAGTGCAGTGGATGCCAGGTCACTGAAAAAATTTAAGGAAGAGGTCATCAGATTTTCAATTAGCAATGGGTTGGAGAGTTATGGGGAGTGGGCAGGAAGGTGGAGTTGAGGTCGACCATGCTCATATTAAATGGCAGATCCACCTTGAGGGGTTGAATTGCCTACTCCTGCTCTTAACTCTTATGTTCTTACCCTGCAAATTCTCTGATTTAAATAGAGACATTCAGAACATTTCCGAATCTAGAGGTATTGCCCAGCAAAATCTTCGATTTCCCGGACAATTCCTTTGGAGTGTGTTCCAGTGAGGATTCTGCAGGGACTCCATGTGCAAAATAACAAATGTCTAGACATCAGAAAATCTGATCCAATGTTTCCACTTTACAATGTGCACCAGCATGGAGAAATCTTATTCATCATACTCTGTGCATTCACATATATGCCCAGTATCCCTAATTTAGTCATTTAATTTCAGCAACCTTTCTGTAATGTAACAGAGAAAAAGCATTGGGCTCTTGGGAGAGTTTTTCACTGTGAGACCCACCGTTACTTTTCACTGTATCTACCAAACCATCCTCATTAACCATTTACTATGTCCTTAGAGCATCCCTTTTGTCCAATTTCATCTCCATTTTACCACACACCATTTACCGGAATGCAGTAATCCAAAGTAGGAAAAATCAATTGGTGGAGAGCTGACTTTAAAGGGGCAAGAACAGAGCTGAGCAAGATCGATTCGGCCTACATGTGACTCCAGATGCACAGCAATGTGGTTGACTCTTAGCTGCACTCTGGGCAATTAGAGTAGAACAATGACTGCTGACCTAGCCAGCAATGCCCTCATCCCATAAATGAATAAAAACAAATCAGAGGCCAACAAAGTGATTTATACATGGAGGTAGGAGGTGTCACTGAGTATCAAATGAATACTTTACATCTCTTCTTACAAAAGATGAGGATGTCACCCAGGCCATGTGACAGAGGAGGAAACTCTGAAAAGTTCAAGATTAATAAGGACGAAGTCTTGGATGAATTGTTGGCACTTAAAATTAAAAAGAACTAGATGACATGCATCCAAGGATTTTGAAGAAAGTGAAAGAGAAATTATGAGGCACTGGCCATAATCTTTCAATCTTCTGTGGACTTGGGGATACTGCCAGACTACTGGAAGACTGGAGAATTACAAAGTTACGGCCTTGTTTGAGAAAGATTGTAAGGATAATCCAGCAATTACAAGCTAAATAATTTAACTTCATGGGTGGGGAGACTTCTAGAAACAATTATTCATGCTGGAATCAGTAATTGTGTGGGAAAAGGTAGGTTGATTAGCAAGAGTAAGAATGAATTTCTAAAGGGAATGTCATATTCTACTCACTTGCTGGCATTTTTGAGGAGGCAACAGAAATGCTCAATGAGGGTAATGCTGCTGATGTGGTACACAGGGATTTTCAGGAGGCATTTGATACAGTGTCACCCCAGTTTTTGAGGAAAGTTATAGGTCATGGTATAAAAAGAACAATAGTCGCATGGATATGTAACTGGCTCAGAGACAGTAAACAGACTAATGGCCAATGGTATCTTTCAGGTTGGAGAAAGGTTTGTAACGGGATTCCCTGGGAGTCAGTATTGGGGCCCTTGCTTTTCCTGATATATATTCAAGTTCCAGACCTTGGTGTGCAGGGGTCAATTTCAAAGTTTGCAGGTGACACTACATTTGGCAGAATTGTAAACCGTGAGGATGACAGTGTAAAACTCCAAAAGGACACTGACAAGTTGGTGGAGTGGGCAGATCGGTGGCAGATGAGGCTAAATGTAGAGAAGTTTAAGATGATGCACTTTGGTCAGAGAAGATTGGAAGACAATGTCAAATAGGGGGTACAATTTTAAAGGGGTACAAGAGCAAAGACATCTGGGAGTATATGTACACAGATCATTGAAAGTGACAGGACAGGTGGAGTGAGCAGTTTATAACATAGGAACTGATTTGGTTTGATTTATTATTGTCACCTGTAGCAAAGTACAGTGAAAAGTTTTGTTTTCCATGCAGTATGGGCACATCATAACATACAACGATCTTAGGGTGATTGAACAGAGTGAGGAATACAAAGTTACAACTGCAAAGAAGGTGCCCATAAAGCAAGATCAACATTAGATTTGAAATTTGAGAGGAACACAACAGGCCAGCCAGCATCTGGAAGAAAGGAGCAGTCAACGTTTCAGGTATTACCCTTCTTCAGGACTCCAGACCAACTGACCAACTACAATAACCCCCTGTGGGCATCCACCTACCTCCATCTCACCTACCCACCCCCCAGCCCCAACCCCCCTCCCTCTATTTATTTCTGGGCTCCCCTTCGCCTCCCCTTTGCCTCTCCTTTCCTGCTCCTTACATGCTGTCTGATCTGCTGTGCTTTTCCAGCTCCACATTTATTGATTCTAGCTTCCAACATCTGCAGTACAAACTGTCTTCATTATCAAAGCCCCTCCCTACCCTGGTATAAGCTCTTCCAACCTCATTTGTCAGGCAGAAGATACAAAAGCTAAAACACACATACCAACAGGTTTAAGAACAGTTTCTTCCCTGCTGTTATTAGACTTCTGAATGGACCTCTCAAATTAGGGACAGGTGTAGTACCCACTGCTGTTCAGGGAAAGGTACTGGGTTTGTGGAGGGGTTGGTGGGGAGTGTGGAGCTGATGAGGGAGTCGCAAAGTGAACAGTCCCTGCGGAAAGCGGACAGGGGTGGAAATGAAATATCTTTTTGGTGATGGGATCTGATTGTAGGTGGTGGAAATGGCAGAGGATGATGCATTGTATTCAGAGATTGGTGAGGTGGTAGGTGAAGACTAAGGCAACTCTATCCTTATTGTTGTTGGGGGGAGAGGGTTTGAGGGCAGAAGTGCGGGAAATGGAGAAGATACGGTTGAGGCTATCCTTAATTACAGAGGAGGGAAAATTACAGTCTTTAAAGTAGGAGGATATCTGGGAAGTCCTAGAGTAGAGCGCCTCATCCTGGGAGCAGATATGGTGGAGGCAGAGGAATAGTGAGTATGGGATAGAATTTTTGCGGGAGGATGGGTAAGAGGAGGTGTAGTCGAGGTAATTGTGGGAGTCTGTGGGTTTGAACAGCAACATGAAGTATAAATGGAGTCAATGGATGGACAGTTGGCTTGCATGATGGTCTGGGCTGAGTTCGCAACTTTCTGTAGCTTCTTACAGTCCTGGAAAGAGCAGTTGCTATACTAAGTCATTATGCATCCAGATAGAATGTTTTCTATAGTACATCTGTAAAAGCTGGTGAGGGTCATTATGGACATGCCAAATTTCCTTAGCTTCTTGAGGAAGAACAGATGTTGTTGTGCCTTCTTGACCATCACATCAATGTGTGTAGTCCAGGACAGATTGTTGGTGATCATCATTCCTGGGGAGTGCCATTTGATCATATTGATCTCATCTTGGACTCAACTCCACTTGTCTGCCTGCTCTCCCATTACTGAAAAAAACTATCTATCTCCTCCTTAAATGTATTTGTTCTCCCAGCATCCACACTCTGGAGTAGTGAGTTCTACAGATTCACAACCCTTTGAGAGAAGTAATTTCACCTCATTTCTACTTTAAATCTGCTACCTCTTAACATAAAAGTATGATATCTTGCTCTAGAGATAGTAGGAACTGCAGATGCTGGAGAATCTGAGATAACCAGGTGTAGAGTTGGACGAACACAGCAAGCCAAGCAGCATCAGAGGTTTCGGGCCTAGACCCTTCTTCAGAAATGGGGGAGGGGAAGGGGGTTCTGAAATAAATAGGGAGAGAGGGGGAGGCGGATAGAAGATGGATAAAGGAGAAGATAGGTGGAGAGGAGACAGACAGGTCAAAGAGGCGGGGATTGAGCCAGTAAACGTGAGTGTAAGTGGGGAATTAGGGAGGGGATAGGTCAGTCCAGGGAGGACGGACAGGTCAAGGGGGCGGGATGAGTCTAGTAGGTAGGAGATGGGGGTGGGGCTTGAGGTGGGAGGAGGGGATAGGTGGGAGGAAGGACAGGTTAGGGAGGCAGGGACAAACTGGGCTGGTTTTGGGCTGCGGTTGGGGGAGGGTAGATTTTGAAGCTTGTGAAGCCCACATTGATACCATTGGGCTGCAGGGTTCCCAAGTGAAATATGAGGTGCTGTTCCTGCAACCTTCGGGTGGCATCGTTGTGGCACTACAGGAGGCCCAGGATGGACATGTCATCTGAGGAATGGGAGGGGGAGTTGAAATGGTTCGCGACTGGGAGGTGCAGTTGTTTAGTGCGAACCAAGCATAGGTGTTCCGCAAAGCGGTCCCCAAGCCTCCTCTTGGTTTCCCTGATGTAGAGGAGGCCACAACGGGAACAGCAGATACAGTATACTACATTAGCAAATGTGCAGGTGGACATCTGCTTGATGTGGAAAGTCTTCTTGGGGCCTGGGATGGGGGTGAGGGGGGTGGTATAGGGGCAGGTGTAGCGCTTCCTGCGGTTGCAGGGAAAAGTGCCGGGTATGGTGGGGCTGGAGGGGAGTGTGAAGCGGACAAGGGAGTCACGGAGAGAGTGGTCCCTCCGGAAAGCAGATAAGGGTGGAGAGGGAAAAATGTCTTTGGTGGTGGGGTCGGATTGCAGATGGCGGAAGTGTCAGAGGATGATGCGTTGTATCCGGAGGTTGGTGGGGTAGTACATGAGGACGGGGGGGATTCTGTTTTGGTTGTTATTGTGGGGACGGGGTGTGAGGGATGAGTTGTGGGAAACGCAGGAGACATGGTCGAGGGCATTCTCGACCACTAGGAGTGGGGGAAGTTGCGGTCCTTGAAAAACGAGGACACCTGAGATGTTCAGGAGTGGAATGCCTCATCCTGGGAGCAGATGCAGCGGAGGCGAAGGAATTGGGAATAGGGGATGGCATTTTTGCAGGAAGGTGTGTGGGAGGAGGTGTATTCTAGGTAGCTGTGGGAGTCGGTGGGCTTGAAATGGATATCAGTTTCCAGGTGGTTGCCAGAGATGGAAACAGAGAGGTCCAGGAAGGAGAGAGAGGTATCAGAGATGGTCCAGGTGAACTTAAGGTTGGGGTGGAAGGTGTTGGTGAAGTGGATGAACTGTTCGATGAACTCTGATGCTGCTTGGCCTGCTGTGTTCATCCAGCTCTACACCTTGTTATCTGACATCTTGTTCTAGATTGCTCCACATGAAGAATCATCCTTTCTACATCTACATCTTGTCAATCTCCTTGAGCATCTTATATACCTCAATTAGTTCTCCTCTCACTCTTCTAAACTGTGTAGGCCTAAACCGCTTAATATCTCTTCATAAGACAAACCCCTCATCTCTGAAATCAATCTATTGGCCCTCCTCTGAGTTGCCTCCAATGCAACTATATCCCTCATCAAGTAAGGGAACCAAGATTGTACACAATACTCCAGGTGCCGTCTGACTTAATGCCTTGTACAGTTGTAGCAGGATTTCACTACTTTTACACTCCTTTCCTTTGGCAATAAATGCCATAATTTCATCTGCCCTCCTTAGTTATCTTAATAAAGCATACAATGCCCTCAGCCTTGTTAATGGGGGCATAGTAGCAGGGTGATGACGTTGAACTTGTATAAGACACTTGTTGGACCTCAGCTAGTTCTGGGTGCCTCATTACAGGAAGGATGTGAATGCATTGGAGATAGTGTAGAAACAACTTATAAGCATGGTTCCAGGAATACGAAATTCCATTTATGAAGATAGATCAGAGAAGTTGGAATTGTTCTCCTTGGAGAGAAGGCTGAAAGATTTGATAGAGGTTTTGAAAATCATGAGCCAGCTGGATAGTGTCGATATAGATGTTCCTGCTCGTAAAAGAGAAAAGGACACACCATAGATTTACACTGATGTACAAATGAAGCAAAAGCGATGTCAGAAAAAGCTTTCTCATACTGTGAGTGGTTAGAGCTTGGAGTATACTGTCTGGAAACATAATGGAGGCAAATTCAATCAATACATTCAAGAGGACTATGGATGATTATTTGGATAGAAATGGTGTGCAGGGATGGGGGAGAAAGGCAGGAACCTGGCATTAGGCATTAGAACTGGTGCAGGCATGATAGGCCTAATGGTCTCCTCTTTCACCATACCAATTTTGTGATTCTGGAACAATTCGCCATTCACCAGATGGCTGCCAAAAGACTGGGATCTTTTTCACCCACGCCATCTTTGAAAGTGCACACTGACAACTGTTGTCAATTTGACCTTGCTCCTCACCAGCAACATTCCATCATGGTCTTCTGCACTAAGCTTTCACCAACTGGAACCGGGTTCTGTCTGACCAACAAGGCTAAGCTCTGTCATAGACAAAGTCAGCTACATCCTCCCCAATGCATCCCCAGATCCTCAGCATCGGTTACATCGCCTCATTGCCTGTTCCAATTGGGCACAGCACAGCACACCAGGATGATGCAGCATACTCTGTCCAAAGTTTACTGGAGCGACCCTCCCAGATCAGCCCAGAACGATACCTTCTGCAGCCCCACCATCTGCATTGTATCTGCATTCCACATCCGTCAGGGGGTCACAGTGGAACGCCATTTTCACCCAATAACCAACACTGTAAGGCCTCTAGATCCTCAAACACACCAGGTATGTGAGAGTGCTGCAGGATGTAGGAGCTGTAGCAGATGCCAGGATAGCAATCACAGATCACCTCCACATGGAACCTCTTCCTGTTGATGAATTCCGCAGTGTTGAGATTTGGCCCTGTCAGCACCATGTCTGTGCAGTGATGGCTCCCTGCATCTGGGTAAAGCCAGTTATGGCTCTGAATCATACTGCCCAGGCTGCAACATGTGCACCAACTGCTGCATGAGCAGCATATTACATCAAAAAGTTAGAGTCTCAATCCACTCAAAATTTCTGAGGCCCTCTAGAATAAAGCCAGTGCTGACATGATGCCAAAAGGTAGTTGCTTGTAGCAGAGCAGTCCCTTGTGCATCACTATCGTCAGCAGTGGCTAGGACTCCTTCACAGCCCAATTTGCAAGTAGGCCTGCAACAGATCCAGTTTTGAGAATGTCTTACCCCAGTCCACTGAACAGGTCCTCAACGCATGAAAGTGGATATTGACCCACACACAGGGCTGGGTTGACTGTGACCTCAAAGTCACCACAAATCCTCACCATGCCATCTGTTTTTAAGACCAGGATAATTGGAGTGACCCATTTACTGGGTGGTTACTGGTTCCAATGCTCCCCAGGTTCACCAGTGTTCCAGTTCTGCCACCAATTTAGGCCAATTGGCTTATGGTACTGGATGCACCACCAGACTCCTTGGACAAGCCTCCCACTTCAACTGAAGTTTAGTTTCTACTTTCATTTTCCCAGGGTTCCCTTGAAGATGTCTTTATACCTGTCCAAAAACTCTTGCAACTTGGTTTTTGACTCCACCAGCCCATTAACCACGCCCCAATTGAACTTTAATTTCTGTAACTGTGAGCATCTGAATAATATGGGGTAGTCGCCTTTCACTACATAAAGAGGCAGTTCAGCATCCTGGCCCCTTAGCTGTACTTTTACCTGTGATTAGCCTTTCAGAGGCACCGCTTGTTCCATCTATGTCCCTCGTGTAGTCTTGGCAGGCTTTACTGGCAGTGCCTTTAACTTTTCCCTATATATTGAAACAGGAATCAGAAACACCAGTGCAACCATATCCAATTTCACCCTTACTATTTTCCCCTCTAAATTGGGAAGAACCCAGAAGCGATCAGCTTCACCCTGTAATGACCATACCCCGATGTTTAACCAGAACTCTGCTGACTCTGGGCCTTTTGTTTCCCCCGCAGATCCAGCTAACTTCCACTCTACTCCCCAGCTGGTGGTGTGTACATTATGCCTTGGCCTCAGGGCTGTTTCTTTCTGACTCCCCTTCTTTTGTTTGGGTTGTTCCAGGCAACTTCAGGCAATGAAGACCACTCACTTACATCTACGACACTGGGCTTCTCAAATACAACTTGATGACTCCTTGTGCCCACTCTTGCCATATCAACAGCACTGTTGATTTGATTAATCGTCATGTGTATTTATTACAAGTACAGTGAAAAGTGTTGTTTACTGTCACCATTCTGCGATGCCATCTTAAAACACAGAAAATAAACCAAAACACAGAATCTAGACCCAGAAAAATAAAATAGTAAAGTTCATCTTATAGTCTAACTCAATAGAGTTAGGTGGTCTTTGGAACAGCTCCTGCTTCTAGCCCAACCATGGGCCTGGATCTGGACCCCTCCGCCCCGATGCCTCGAGTCTATGCTGCTAAACCGACAACACTGCTGCAACCGTGCTTCGCCGCTGGAACAAAGAGTTCCCTCTCCCTGCCTCCACCAATGCCACTGAGTTCACATTGGGCCAACCTCACCAATGCAGCCACCACCTGTGCCACAGGATCCTACATGGGGTTCAAGCTTGCCACTGTCATGCCTCCGCTGTCAGGCACCCAGGTCTAACTGTGGTTCTGAAGCCTGCGAGTCTGGATCAGGGGATTAAGCCTGGGACTTGCTCCTCGCTTGGGCTGGGGTGGAGTCATGTTTGCCTCATCCTGGCATTACTGCCACCTCTGCCCGATGCCTTCTCCTTCATTTACTTGGTCTCACCGGTCCCCAGGCATGTCCCGCCATCTTCATCCACTATTCCACGCAGGATCCACTCTCGCTGTTGCCACCACAAATGCCACTGCAACCGAGACCAAAAGGCAAGAGAAAAGGCTTTAAAGGAAATAAAGCAAAAGTAAAAAGAAATAAAAAGAAGAAAAAAGAAAAGCAGGCGCAGAAGTGAACAAGTACCAGGCTCAATAGTCCGAATGCTGCCAATCTGCCACCAACCATCTTGGAACATCTACAGTTGGTACCACACTCTGCTGAGTTTCCGCTACTCCATGCATCCGGGTGTCATCATTCAGCAATGTTGTTTTGCTGGCAGCCAACTCCATCAAGGTAGCAATTTCAAATGTTGCCTTAAGATACAAGTCTCTCCTTGTTTGTAGCTTCCGTTGGATGGTTTTGTGTCGAAGGTCACAAACCAAATGGTCCCAGAAGGCATCTTAGAGGAAACTTCTGAATTTGCAATGTTCTGCTAACCTCTTTAAGGTGGCCAGTAATTGGGCAACGGCCTCTCCTTCATGCTGTACCCGTTTATAAAAACGGAAATGTTCTGCAATCATCAGTGGCTTCGGTGCACAATAACGCCCCAATACTTCACACAGTTTCTTGGTAGGTCTTCACCACAGGTTTCTCTGCACCAGACTCCCTAGAATTGTGATGGTCTTGCTCCCAATCGTACTTAAGAAAACTGGTAACATAATGCCTTCGGCCATTTTATTCGCCTTTAAATACACACTAAAACATTTGGTGTACAGCATCCAACGTTCTGTCTCTTCAATAAATGGCCCCACCACTCCAAATTGGACTGCCAGTTTGCTTTCCTGCCAGCAGGAAATTTTTTTCACCACTCGAGTCTAGTAGCCATTCGCAGCCCATGTCCCTCGATGAACACTCTCTGCATCAGCTGCTCCCTCATCAACTGTATTAGCATACCGTTCTTCCCTGGTATTGCCCGCAACCTACATCCCCTTGCAACCACTCTCCACAATGACTTCAGTAAACTCCCAGGTGAGTGCTCCCCACTTCAGCCGTCGACTGTGACCCAAGTCCTCTCATGACTGCCGTTTTCAACCTGCTCCCCAGTCAGTACTGCTTGTCTACAGCTCGAGTCCTCTCACAGCCGCTTCCCTTGATATTACCTCCACAATCTCAGCCCGTTTTTGAAGTCTGGGCGATGTCCATCCGCCTGACAGAAATAAAAGTTTTTTGCTGGATTCCACTCTCGTCGCAAGTTGTTGTGTTTGGGTTCACTAAAACCAGAAATAGAACACGAGCTAGACAGAGGGTAAACTAGAACAGGGAATACTTTATCATGCAACCTCTCAGCTGTACAACTGGTCCAAAACTGCCCCTCTAGCTCCCGCATTGGATCACCCAACCTTCTCTCTTAAAGGGGCAACACCACACAACTACATAACACTAGACACAATCAAACACTCAGTGCTGCAGCTTTCTGCAGTCTGTCCCCATTTAAAAAGGATTTAACGGGCCAACTGCTTTATACAGGAAAGTGATCGACTGTTCCTCCCTGTCCACCTGCCCAAGCAAAAGACCTTTTCATTAGAAATGGCAATGGCATTTGAATTGTCACAATCAATAAATAGAACATATGGTTTCCAGTAGAATTTTCATGATCCCATTTAATGTAAATGCTGCAACAAAGCACAAGGTCAAGCCAGATGGAAATAATTAACTTCCCAAATAAAATTTCACAGCTGGCTGTGGTGGAAATAGCCCTTACTCTTGAGCAACCAGAATACATCAATAAGGGCTACAACATCTGGAAATGTCTAGAAGACAGGAAACTGTCTCGGCTCCTCATAGACATGTGCATTCTCTGACTCACAGACTCGTGGGGCGAATTTCTTATCTGCTTGGCTGGGTGGGTGTCTGTAGGCAGCAGTGTAAAAAGCAAAAACTGCTGCCGTGTCAGCAATTGGCAGGATCCCACCTACCCAACATTTAACTTGAGTGTGCTCATTAATGAACTGGAAATCCCCATATGAAAGGAGATTTTAGCTATATTTAAAACCAATTACTTTTTTAACACAATTCTGAATTCAACTGTTCTTACATAGTAAGACAAGCTGAAAGGATAACACATTAACAGCGCTGTGTAATGGAAAAGTAGGAAACTTTTAGAGATGTATGACAATGTTTCTTTGCCGAAGTGAAATTGTTTTGATCAGCAGCAAAACCAGCAGCAGCAACAATTGCTCGTCAACCCACAGATGACAGTTATCTCTCTTTACTTCCTGTTCACTTGCCAGCCCTTTATCCATGCTAATATTTAAGCCCCTATACAATAATCTTCTCAAATGTCTCTTGGAGATCCAGTTACGCTACATCTACAGGATTCCCTTTATTCATCTTGATGTTACTTCCAGAAAGAACTCTTATACATTAGTTAAACATGATTTCTCTTTCATAAAACCATGCTGATTTTACCATTGTGATTTTTCAAAAAATCGTTCTAGAATCTCCTTAATAATGACTTCTAGAAATTATACTAGTTATATTGCTAACTAGCATATATTTTTCTGTTTTTTGCCTCCATCCTTTCTTGAAGAAAGGTGTTACACTTGCTATTTTGCAACTAAAGCAACACTTCCAGAAGCTAAGGAGTTTTAGAAGATTATAATCAATGTTTCTACTATATCTGCGGTCACTTCTTTTAAGATTCTTGCCCTTAAAGTAATAGTAGTGAACTGTCTTTTCAAAAATCTGCAGTCCATAGGGAGGTAGGGAAGGATTTTCAGCAAATTTAACGTGCAACAGTGGCAATATATTTCCATTTAAGGACAGTGTGTGGTTTGGAGGGGAGCTTGCAGGTGGTGATGTTCCCAATCATCTGCTACCCTTGTCCTTCTAGGTTAGTGCAGGTTTAGAAGGCTGTATAGAAAGAGCATGGTTGAGCTGGTGCTGTCCATCTTGTAGATGGTACACACTGCTGCTTCCGAGCATCAGTGATGGAGGGAGTGAATGCTGAAGGTTGTGGATGGGCTGCCAATCAAGTTGTATGCTTTTCTTCCTGGGTAGTATTGTGATTCTTGAGTGTTGTTGGGGCTGCACTCACCCAGGCAAATGAAGAGTATGCTATCACACTCCTGATTTGTGTCTTGTAGATGGTGGACAAGCCTTGGGAGTCAGGAGGTGAGTTACTCGCCTCAAAATTCCCAGATTCTGGCATTCTCTTGTAACTTGTATGGCTGGTCCAGTTCAAGCTCTGATCAATGGTAATCCCCAGCAATTTGATTGTAGGGGATTCAGTATTGGTGGTACCTTTGAATGCCATTGGGGAATGGTTAGATTCTGTCTAGCTTGAGATTCTCACTCCCTGGTGTTTGAGTTGTACCAGTGTATTTGCCATTTCACAGCCCAAGTTTGGATATTGTCTTTGACATACTGCATATGATCTAGGACAGTTTCTTTATCTGATGAGTCGTGAATGGTGCTGAACAATTATCAGTGAACATCCTCATTTCTGACATTATGATGGAGGGAAGGTCATGGATGAGGCAGCTGAGATGGTTGGTCCTAGAATTGGGGGTCTTGTGATACAGTGGTAAAGTCCCTGCCTCTGGACCAGGACGTCCAGGTTTGAGTCTCACCTGCTTCAGAGGTCTATAAGAACACATCTGAACAGGTTAGTTAGAAAATATTTAGCCTGAGACACTGTTCCTGTAGTGAGAGATTCCCACTGACTTCAGTTTTGCCAGGGTGCTTTGTGCCATTCTTGGTCAAATGCGACTTTGATGTCTACAGCAGTGGCCCTTACTTCATCACTAGATTTCAGCTTCTTTATCCATGGTTAGACTTCTCAACCTTTAGGTCTCATAGTTTTCCATCTTTCTTGGTGATGGTGTTTGTTTTACATTTCTCTCTCCCTTCATCTCTTGATTTTCATTTGGAATGCTAAATTGCACCTCATACATATCACTTACCACAAATGGACAGAAACTAGACAAGAAATTCCCAACATGGACGTCTGCATAAGTAGCTGGCAACTCCAACTCATTGCTTGCTCCTCTAGTTATCCCTGTTGCACACCTGGCACCAAATGTCTCTCTTCAGGTGAGCAGCTGCAAGTACTCCACCTCTATGGATGTTGACATTCAATATATGCCAGCATCTCCATGCCATAGAACATAGAATCCCTACAGTGTGGGAACAGGCCCTTCGGCCCAATAAGTTCACACAGATCCTTGGAGCATCCCACCCAGACCCATCCCCTTATAACCCACCTAAGCTACACATCCCTGAACACTACGGGCAATTTAGCGTGGCCAATCTGCCTAACCTGCACATCTTTTTGGACTGTGGGAGGAAACCCACGCAGACACAGGGAGAATGTGCAAACTCCACACAGACAGTTGCCCGAGGGTGGAATTGAACCTGGCGCTGTGAGGCAGTAATGCTAACCACTGAGCCACCGTGGTGCCCTATCTTCATTCCACTGACAGTACACTGCTGGACTATAATACTGCCATTCAAATTGCAACTGCAATTGAGTTACAACTGCATAGGCCCTGAATGGAAGGGCAGGCACCCAGCTCACAGACTCGACTATTCTGCATCTCAGGCTCCTCACTTGCTGTTTTAGCACTCACTTACATAGTTCCTGCCTGCATGCTCACAGTACCCCTTCCTGCCCTGTCCTGCCTTGCCCTCTTCCATCTTGCCCTCTACCATTTTACCCTCTCTCGCCTTGCCCTGCTATGACTTTTGGTGAATTGATGCCACAGCCAGTTTTTAAAGGCTCACAGTACTTCTTTCTTGTTGTACTGTTTTGTGCAGACACGAAGGGGGCAGCTTGTCACGCTTGATGGTAGTGATCAGTGCAGATGATGGGCATCTTGCTATATGGCACAGTGCCACATCAAGCTCACATTTACAACATGCACAGATGCCTATGTGACAAACATACTGCACATTTTTCAAACAAATAGCCATGTCTGAAAGTCAGTGGGGAGTAGTCCACATTCAGGAGGAGGGGTTTCTGCTGTCATTCAGTGGACTGTGCAGTCAGATAAGGGCAGTGTCCACACACAACCTTGGGAATGGTCAGTTGGCTACTCGGGTAGTCATGGTCAGAAGTTTGATCCCACTGCAATTCAGGGAGTGTCAGCCCTGAAGGTCTAATGTAAACAATCAGGGGACTGGCAAGTTATCAGTCAGTCAGAAAGCATTTGGGACTTGTCAGTCAAATGCTAGGGCTGTCCTTCAAAATTGGATGGGGGAGTGGGGAGAAGTCAATCCAGGAGGTCTGTTGATTGACAGTTATAGCAATTGAGGTAGAGAATGTTGTTGTATGTTGAAGCAGTGCCTGGCACACCACCGACGTGCCATGAGCAGTGTGAGCTTTTGGCTGCAGTGCCATTAGCTGGGTGAACAGCTACTCCAGTGCTTAACAGGGCATTTGGCTGGGCCTCCAAGATGGTGATAGCTAAAATAATTAGTCTTTTCCAGGATATCGGGTAGTGGTAAATTCTGGCTGCATCACAGTGGTGAATTCCTGCTACCACTGGACTTGAGGGGGAGGTGATTAATGAGGCAAGTGCAGGGAAACTCACTGGGCTTTGAGGGGGGGCATCCTTCCACAAAACTCAAAGAAATTACACTTAGTGAAAATATGGCAAGATTCAGCCCTCTTTCTCTTTAAAGGAATAACATTCACTTTAGCTACACTTTTCCTTTTGAAATTTTTATCTTAAATCTTAAAATTTAATTTTAAATCTTTTTCCTTATTTCTGTTTTTTATAAAATTAGAGCTAAAGTTCTCTCATACTCTTGTTGCTTTCCCTGTTCATCTTTCTTTGATAATTCTTAAAATCTACCATTATTTGACGTATGACTGATCTTCACAGAATTGTAGTGTTTCTTTCAGTTTAACTGTTTCTTATATAGCCACAGATGATGCTTCCTTCTCAAAGAGGAGAGATAGCAGTGACTAAAACGGTTGACAAAAGGACAGTAATGAGGAAGAATCTTAGCGCAAAGAATTAAGAAGTAGATTTAGTATGAATAGAGATTAGGAATAACAAAAGTTAAAATATACCAGTGGGAGTGGTTTATAAACACCTAACTGTATTTCTACCATTGGACACATCAGCAAGCAGGAAATTATTGGAACTTGTAACAAAAGCAATGTCATAGCTATGGTGAAATTTTAATCATCATACGGATTGGGCCAACCAAATTGGCAAAGGTGAGGTGGAAGAAGAGATTGTATAATACTTTCTGACAGTTTCCTGAAGCACTATATTTTGGAACATTTAGGGACAGAGATATTTTAGATCTAGTGTTACACAATGATGCTGGGTTAATTAGTAATGTCACAGTAAAAGATCCACTGAGAAATCTACATCATCATATACTTGAAGTTGAAAATTACATACTCTCATCATAAAAGGAATCTTATAATGTTGCAGCCAATAGTAAGTAATCCTGATGATTAGGAATGTTTTTAAAACTAGCAAACGGTAGCATAAGTTGATAAATAGGGACAAAATAGATGATGTGAGTAACTAATCAGCAGTACAGAAACAGATTATAAGAGCTTCCATTAGTACATAAAAAGGAACACTGCAGTTTAAGTAAGTGTTGGTCCTTTGGCGTGAAGACAGGAGAAATTATTGTAGTGAATGAGGAAGTGGCAGATATTGAACAAATATTTTGTGCATGTCTTCACTGTAGAAAACGTAAGTACCGCACAGAATTAGAGGCTCTGGGTGACACAAAATTAAGATAATTAATATCAGCAGAGGATTTAGGTGTTCTATTGCATGAGTCACAAAATATTAGTGTGCAAGTACTGCATAAGATCAAGAAGGGTAATGAAATGTCATCCTTTAATATAAGAGGGATAGAACATGAAAGTAAAGATGTTCTGCTTTCATTTAGGGCACTGGTGAGACCACATCTCAAACATTGTGTGTAGTTTTGGTCTCACAGAACATAGAACATAGAACAGTACAGTACAGGCCCTTCGGCCCACGATGTTGTGCCAAACTTTTACCCTAATCCTAAGGTCTATCTAACCTCCACCCCTACCTTATACTATCATCCATATGCCTATCTAATAGCCGCTTAAAAGCCCCTAATAAGGCCAACTCCACTACCCTGTCTGGCAATGCATTCCGCGTCCTGACCACTCTCTGAGTAAAGAACCTACCTCTGACATCTCCCCTATATCTACCTCCACTCACTTTAAAACTATGCCCCCTCGTAATAGCTACCTCCACTCTAGGGAAAAAGTCTCTGGCTGTCCACTCTATCTATACCTCTGATCATTTTGTACACCTCTATCAAGTCACCTCTCATCTTTCGTCGTTCTAAAGAGAAAAGCCCTAGCTCTCTCAACCTTTCTTCGTCAGACCTTCCCTCCATTCCAGGCAACATCCTGGTAAATCTCCTCTGCACCTTTTCCAACACTTCCACATCTTTCCTGTAATGAGGCAACTAGAACTGGACACAATACTCCAGATGTGGCCGAACCAGGCTTTTGTACAGCTGGAGCATAACTTCACAGCTCTTGAACTCAATCCCTCTATTAATGAAAGCTAACACACCATATGCCTTCTGAACAACTCAGAGAGTAGTAAGAGCGTGGAATGCCCTGCCTGCAAAAATAGTAGACTCGCCCACTTTAAGGGCATTTAAATGGTCATTGGATAAACATATGGATGATAATGGAATAGTTTAAGTTAGATGGACTTCAGGTTGGTTTCACAGGTCGGCGCAACATCAAGGGCCGAAGGGCCTGTACTGCGCTGTAATGTTCTATGTTCTATGTTCTATCCACCTGGGTGGCAGCTTTCAGGGAATTGTGGACATGAACCCCAAGATCCCTCTGCTCCTCCACACTGCCAAGAATCTTTCTGTTAACCCTGTATTCTGCTTTCAAGTTGGTTCTTCCAAAATGAATCACCTCACACTTTTCAGGGTTAAACTCCATCTGCCATTTCTCAGCCCAGCTCTGCATCCTATCAATGTCCCTTTGTAATCTAGAACAGGCCTCTGCACTATCCACAACTCGACCCACCTTCGTATCGTCCACGAAATTACCAAACCACCCTTCCACTCCTTCATCCAAATCACCTCCTTATTTAAGAAAGAAAATTAACATGTTGAAAGCAGTTCAAAGGAGGTTGACTAGATTGATACCTAGAATGAGAGGGTTTATTTTGAGAATAAGTTGGCAGACTGGTCTTGATTCCCCTGGGGTTTAGAAAACTGCAGGGTGACCTGATTGAAGTGTCTTAAGACATTGGATAGTCTTGACAAGAAGGACATGGAAAAGATGTTTTCACTTATGGGTTAGTTCTGAACTAAGGATCATTGTTTTAAAATTAGAGATTGCCCTTTCAGAATAGAAATTAGAAAAAAAATTATTCTGTTCTGAGGAGGGGTCACTCCACTCAAAAAGTTTAACTCTGATTTCTCTCCACAGATGCTGTCAGACCTGTTGAGGTTTTCCAGCAATTTCTGGTTTGTTTCTGATTTACAACATCCACAGTTCCTTCGGTTTTTATTTAGAAATTTATTGTCCCAGAGATAGTGCGACTTTAGAACTTTCTCCCTCAGAAGGTGATACAGGCTGAGTCATTGAATATTTTTGTGAAGAGGTGAATAGATTTCAGTCAAGCAGAGCTATCACGGGTTACCAGCGATATATCATAGAATCCCTGCAGAGACCATTCAGTCCATTGAGTCTGCACCGACCCTCTAAAGATCATCCCAGCCAGACCCACACTCCACCCTATCCCTGTAACCCTGCATCTCCCATGGCCAACCCACCTAACCTACATATTTTAGAATTGTGGGAGAAATGATTCAGTGACCTTATTCATTGGACCCGAAATATAACTCTGCTTTCTCTCCAGAGATGCTGCCAAACCTGCTAAGTTTCTTCAGCAATTTCTGCATTTGTTTCAGGTTTCCAGCATCCGCAGTCTCTGTCTCCAACCTGTTTTTGATTCTCAATCGGTTCTCTCTGTTTCTCTTAATTTGTTAGTTAATAAATCCCTAAATTCTTTGTAATTTGTTTGGCGATGCTGCAATTTCCTGGAACCGTTCAGCGGGGCTCATTCTTTGATCAAAATAATGAGTTTATTTTTGGAAGAGTTGCTCCTATTTTAATCCGAGACAGGTGTTCCATCTCCTGGGCGTGACCCGACACTAAAGGAACACATCGCTATAAAACGCCAAACGAGTGGATTGTTAAAGAAGTCATCGGAGATTTGCCTCTCGGGGTGAGTGTTTGTGTTTCTCAGGTATTGTAACTGTGAGTTTCCGTTCTTGGTTCGAACTGAAATGGGACTGGGTCTCCGGAGAAACGGTGCGGGGTGTCTGTTGAGCGGTGCCAGTAAATTTGGGGTCTCTGCGGGGATTTATTTGCAGGGACTTGTCGATCGTCTCGAGTGTTCAAACATAGTTGTTGATGAAATGCCTTCAGAGCTTAATTTTATCCCACGTGCGAATGATATTACCGAGTGTGACACAGGAATGAACCTCAAATCCTTTAGAACAGCTCAATCTAAGCTGGTTTTTTTTCAGAAATGACAACAGAAAATGCTGGAACACTCCGAGTGTACGCCAGGCAGCTTCTGTCGACAGAACCAAATGCTTCAGACTTTTCATCAGAACCTGGAGCAACTTCACAAAATAATTGGTTCGGAGCAAGTACAGGAAAAAGAAAGTCTGTGTGTGTGGAAGTGAGGAGAGATTATAAATGATGGGGTAACCTGATCCAATGAAGAAACGATGTAGTGGCGCAGGGGAATTCCAGCACCGGCTGCCTCTTGCCCAGTATGGAAGCTCTGACTGTGCTTCTCCCCTTCTGTCCGTGTTCTTCAGACATTCTTACACAGTAGGAACTAGTCTGACTTTTGGGAAGGAAACCTGGTGGAAAACATTCGGATGTCTTACAATTAGGATTTAGGATACAAGGTGTGCCGTGTTAAAATATGTCGATTGTCCGGAATACGAACTTTCGAGTTTAATAACCTTAATTCTTTTCCAACTCCAAACCTATTACTGCATAAATATTTGGACAATTAACTGTTTCTCTCCCACATCTGTCTCAGCTACTAGGCGTTCACCGCGTTTTCCGTTTTAATTTTAGATTTCTGCATGCAGAGAATTGTGTTTCTGTTTATTCGGGATAGCTCCTGACTATATGCAATAAATTTAACTGGTACTGCCTGAAGATCCACCATCTACAAGACACACTTAATATAAGATCACCGCTAAAGAAATGGATTCAAACTGGACCAGAATCTTTCTCTTATCTGGGCTGTTTTGGAATTTATCACAAGGTGAGTATCAAGTTGCCGCTTAGACTTTTCTTGGCCTGTAGAGAGCTTTTGGTTTAAGAATGTCAATAAGTATTTCATACCGAGTTTAAATATTTGGATGTAATTTAACCACCACCAGTCATTTTTAAAAACAAGTTATTCACTTGGGGGATGCAGGCATCACTGCCTGGGCCTTGACCCTCATTGCCCCTTGAGAAGGTGGTGGTGAACTGCCTTCTTGAACCACTGCGGTCCATGTGCTGTAGATAGACCCACATGGTGTGAGGGGGGATTTTGACCCTTGAATGAAAGAACAGCAATATATTTCCTGTTATCAGGATGGTGAGTGGCTTGGAGGGGATCTTGCTGGTGGTAGTATTTCCATCTAAATATCTAACCTTCAATTTCTATTGAAGGTATTGTTATGAAATATGTTTTGTATTAAACAACAGTTTCAAATGCTTTCCTGTAATATCCACAAACTCCATGAACAGGAAGTGCTTCTTCCTGGTTCATTGTTATTTATCTTTCCTATCCAAGGCTGGTACCTTGTCTCTTGGGTTAGAATCAACAAGCCAGACCTATGCTAACATCTTCTAGCGTACGCATTCTTTTAATTCTAAATTTGTTTAAATTTTCTGGTAATTGGACTGTTGCTTAGTGGGTTCCAACACTTCAAATGCACAGCTAAATATTTTCTCGATTCATCAGAGGCTCTGCCTCCAACCTTTTCACGTAATAACTTCCAAATTCCTACCACCATCTGCCCTTTCCCCATAACAGTTGATTCCCTGGCTGATCAAGAATCTATCTATGTCAGCCTTAAATACACATAGTGTCCGCCACACAGCCCCAGCAGATTCTCCCTGTAATTCATTGGCCAAAGTTGAGCAAAGGAGCAACAACCATGCATTTATAAAGAGCCGCTAATGTAGAAAATGTCCCAAGCCCTTCATAGAGGTGCGAGTGGGTCTGGTCAGACGTGTTCTGGCGGCAACAGGGGAGATTGGGAAGGTGGCAACTTCAGCAGCAGTATTGGCATCATGTTCCAACGTGGGAAGGGCAAGCATGGGGGAGGTTTCCCAGTATCTGCAGCAGCAGTGTTGATCAAGCAACTAAGGTCTCCCAGAGAGTGAGTTTAAGTGGAGGAATCATCAAAGACTGTTGAACTTTTGACTTAATTGAAACTAGAGAAGAAAGGAATTAAGAGAGACCTTAATGTTAACTATCACTTTATTTCTTTATTTTTCTATTTATTCTATGAAGGTAATATTTAGCTTTTTAATTGTTTCTCTTACTACTTTATACCTAGTTTTTTGTACCGAGGTACCTTTGTATTTATAAACTGCAAGAACTGCGGATGCTGCAAATCAGGAACAAAAACAAAGTTGCTGGAAAAACTCAGCAGGTCTGGCAGCATCTGAAGGAGAAAACAGATTTAATGTTTCGGGTCCGGTGACCCTTCCTCAGAACTAATGGTGGCTGGGAAAACGTCAGTTTATATGCAGAAAATAGGGAGGTAGGTGGGGTAGGGAGCAGGACAGACAAAGGAGTTGAAAACGATCAGGCCTTGTTACCACATAGCCTGCCATTACACACCCCCTGTTGTTAGTCACTAACAGTCCCCATTAATAACTATTCACCCTCCCAGCCTGATCATTAACAACTCCTTTGTCTGTCCAACTGTCTTTCTCTCTTTTAGGGCTCTATCTTATCGTTTACTCCCTACCCCACCCACCTACCTATTTTCTGCATATAAATTGATGCTTTCCCAGTCACCATCAGTTCTGAGGAAGGGTTGCCAGACCCAAAACGTTAACTCTGTTTTCTCCTTCATAGATGCTGCCAGACCTGCTGAGCTTTTCCAGCAACTTTACCTTTGTATTTATGATGGCACCATGTGAGGCAGCGCTATGCACTTTTCTCTGTACTCCCCTACTTCTGTACTTGAGTACATGTGACAATTAAAAAATAAATCTAAATCTAAAACAAAATCAGCTAAACAGCTGGTTAAAAGCGTTAAAGCTCCTGGTTTGGTAGAGAGTCTCAGGTAATGAAGGGAGTGAAGAGGGCAAGAAAGTGAGAATAAGTGAGTGCGGGTTGCCCAATGATGGGGAAAGTTATGTCAGGGGCAAACAGAGGAGTTGGAGTCATGGAGAGAAGTCAAAAATGTGGAAGAAGTAATTTGAGGAGTTTCAGAGCTTTGACGGTTTTAAAAGTAACCTTTTCAAAAATCATCAATGGATGTGAGAGTTGCTAGCTAGACCAGCATTTATTGCTCATTCCTAACTGCCCTTGAGAAGGTGGTGGTGAGGTACATTCTTGAACAGCTGCAGTCCATTTGCTGTATGTCAAGCCACGATGCTATTAGGGAGGGAGTTCCAGGAGTTTGACCCAGCAACACCGAAGGAACAGCAATATATTTCCAAGCCAGGGTGGTAAGTGACTTGGAGGGGATCTTTCAGGTGGTGGTGTTCCCATGTATCCACTGCCCTTGTCCTTCTAGATGCAAGTGGTCAAGAGTTTGGAAGGTGCTGTCTAAGGATCCTTAGAATTTCTGCAGTGCATCTTGTAAAAGGTACACTGCTACTGATCAACGATGATGGAGGGAGTGGATGGTTATGGATGTAGTGCCAATAAAGCAGGCTGCTTTGATCTTGATAGCATTAAGCTTCTTGAGTGTTGGAGTTGCACTCATCCAGACAAATAGGAAGTGTACCATCACACTCCAGATTTGTGCCTTGTAGATGATGGACAGGCTTTTTGCGGTCAGGAGCAAAGTTATTCACTGCAGATTCCAAACATCTGACCAGTCTTGTAGTTACAGTACTTGTATGGCTAGTCTTGTACAGTTTCTGGATATTAGTAGTGTCCAGAATATTGAATTGGAGGATTCAGCTAAAGTAATGACATTGACCATCAAGGAAAGATGGTTAGATTCTCTCTCCCTCGTTTGAGATAGTCATTGCCTGGCATTTGTCTGGTGTGAATGTTACTTGCCACTTTTCACCCAAGCCAGGACATTGTCCAGGTCTTGCTGAATTTGATCACAAGTTGCTTCAGTATCTGGGGAGTCACAAATGGTGCTGAACATTGATTGCATAATGAACATCCTTACCTTTAACCTTTATGGAGGGTATGTCATTGATGAAGAAGCTGAAGATGGTTGGGCCTAGGATACTCCTCTGAGGAACTCGTGCAAAGATGTCCTCGATCTGTGATAGCCAACCTCAAACAACAAAAATCATCATCTTTTGCACCGGATATGATTACAACCAGTGCAGAAATTTCCCCTAATTCCCATTGACCCCAGTTTTGCTACTGCTACTTGATGCCATACTTGGTCAGATGTAGCCTTGATGTCAAAGGCAGTTATTCACACTCTCACCTCTGGAATTCTGCTCCTCAATCCACATTTGAGCCACAAGTGTAGTGAGATCGGAAGCTGAGCAGCCCTGGCAGAACCTAAAATTGTGAGTGAGCAGGTTATTGCTAAGCAAGTGTAGTTTGATAACACTGTTGAGGACTCCTTCCATCACCTTGTGTAGATTGAGAGTAGACGGATGGGGCAGTAATTGACCAGTGTGGATTTGTCTTGTTTTTAGGGCACAGGACATTCCTGGGCAATTTTCCACATTGTTGAGTAGACTTCAATGTTTGTAGACATACTGAAACAGCTTGGCTATAGGCATGGCTGGTTTTGGAACACTTCTTCAGTAGTATTGCTAGCTGTCAGCCTTTGCAGTATCCAATCTCTTCAGGTGTATCTTGAGATGGAATGAATTACTGATCCTAACAAGACTTGGTGGACATCTACAGAGAACAGGTGAAATGGCAAGAGCAGACACCCATTTACCCAACTTGTGTGGTGATAGGGTGTGTGTGTGTGGACTGGGTGAGGAGTAAATGTGGACACTGGGTGAGAGAGCTATGGGTGATTGAACCAAGGTGTACCTAAATGTCATATTGACCCCTTGCTTTTGCATTGTCCCTCTGGTAGGTTGTTAATTTGTAGAGAAATGTATTTACTTGCTCTTTCCTAACTAAAGGTGTTTAATCCCAGTGAGAATGCTGACAAGAAATGACTTTGGGATTTGAAACCTCTTCTTAACACAAATGTTGACCTTCTTAGGGCTTTGTTTATGCAGAACTGATGAATTTACTTTATTCTTTCCCTCTTGTACTATCTGTTTTTAAAATGGCCAATAACTTATCAGTGAAGGAAAAAGCTCTCTGGCAGATATTTATTTCCTACCCAATAGTATAAGAATGTTCTAATCATGCTTCTAAATAACATTCTAGTTTGTAGCATCTGTCTTTTCACTTGTGCTTCTGCTTGTGAACACAGTTCTGGGAATATAATTAACATTTTCAGGATTGTGCATTACAGTATTAACCAATTTATGACAGGGTTGCAATGAATTAATTTTAAAATGGGCTTAACATGAAATATCAAAGATTTTCTTCTCAAACCCTCCCTGTTTGTGACAGTTTTATTCTGGTAGATAAAAATTAGATTAAAAAGAAATTAAAGGATTCAGAAAGATAACTTATGTATTTCAGGATATTTAGGCAGGTAAGTGAAAATATCATTATCAATGTCATCAGTGCAGCTTGATGGACACTCAGTAATTCTATCATATGCGGTTGTAATCCTGGCCTGCAGACACTCATCCAGGATGACACATGCCATCAGAGATAGTAGGAACTGCAGATGCTGGAGAATCCGAGACAACAAGGTGCAGGGCTGGATGAACACAGCAGGCCA
>NC_063364.1:35460035-35540209 GCF_021869965.1 Rhincodon typus | reverse complement strand
CCGTGACTCCCTTGTCCACTCCACACTCCCCTCCAGCTCCACCACACCCGGCACTTCTCCCTGCAACCGCAGGAAGTGCTACACCTGCCCCCATACTTCCTCCGTCACCCCCATCCCAGGCCCCAAGAAGACTTTCCACATCAAGCAGATGTTCACCTGCACATCTGCCAATGTGGTATACTGCATCCGCTGTACCCGGTGTGGCTTCCTCTACATCGGGGAAACCAAGCGGAGGCTCGGGGACCGCTTTGCAGAACACCTACGCTCGGTTCGCAATAAACAACTGCACCTCCCAGTCGCGAACCATTTCAACTCCCCCTCCCATTCCTCAGACGACATGTCCATCCTGGGCCTCCTGCAGTGCTACAACGATGCCACCCGAAGGTTGCAGGAACAGCAACTCATATTCCGCTTTGATACCATTGGGCTGCAGGGTTCCCATGTGGATTTCACAAGTTTCAATCTTTCGCTTCCTTGTACCGCATCCCAAAACCAGTCCAGCTCATCCCTGCCTCCCTAACCTGTTCTTCCTCCCGCTTATCCCGTCCTCCCAACTCAAGCCGCACCTCCATCTCCTACCGACCAACCTCATCCCGCCCCCTTGACCTGTCTGTCCTCCCTGGACTGACCTATCCCCTTCCTAACTCCCTACCTACACTCTCCTTTACTGGCTCCATCCCCGCTTCTTCGACCTGTTTGTTTCCTCTCCACCTATCCTCTCCTCTATCCCTCTTCTATCCGCCTCCCACTCTCTCCCTATTTACTTCTGAACCCCCTTCCCCTCCCCCTTTTCTGATGAAGGGTCTAGGCCCGAAACGTCAGCCTCTCTGCTCCTATGATGCTGCTTGGCCTGCTGTGTTCATCCAGCCCTGCACCTTGTTGTCTCGGATTCTCCAGCATCTGCAGTTCCTACTATCTCTGATTCAATCACTATGCACATGTAAATTCAAGGTTGACTTGATGACAGGGTACTGGCCTCCGTGGAGTTATTTCACAACCATTCTTTTCAAAGAAGCTGAAGATTCAAAACAAAAAAATCCATTTTCTAAAAAATCATTATTTTTCTGTCTTTAGAAAATATGAAAAATTGCAATTTCTTTGTTTTGAACATGCTGATCATTTTTCAGTAAAGCAACTGAGTTTCAATTAAGTATATCCAACATTGAACTGTGTTGCAGGCTGTAAAATGAGATGTACAATGGGTCGTGTAAATGCAGAGTGCAGTCGATGCATGTGTGAAGATCATCTACTTTACGGTTCTGTACGTCTTGAAGATGGCGCTCCTGCCTCTAAGGCAACTGTCCAGCTGTGGGGAGACTCTAATCAAATCCTGACAGTCTGTGATGAAAAGGGAAAGTTCAGGATTCCTGGTCTTTGCCCTGATGGTAAAACGGTGTTAACAATTAGGAAGGCTTATTATGGAACAATGCTTCATATACTGAGCGTAACCAACAGCAAAATGTCTACCGTTGAAGTGAAACTCAAGAGATCTGGTAAATTATTTCTCCGAATATAAATTGTTTGAATTGCACTGTATCTCATTAGACACAAAACAGTAAAATATATTCTACATTGATCCAAATCTTCCCATCTGGGTTGCAGTCCCTATTTCTGACCTAGATGGGACAAAACATTACAAAAACACAAGTTGCTGGAAAAGCTCAGCAGATCTAGCAGCCTCTGTGTGGAGAGAAATCAGAGTTAACATTTTGGGTCCAGTGACCCTTCCTCAGAACTGATGGTAGCTAGGAAAATGTTGGTTTTATGCTGAAGATAGGTTGGGGGGAGGGGGTAAGGAGTAAACAATAGGGGGAAACAGAGCCCAAAGAAAGAGAAGAAAGTTGCCCAGACAAAGGAGTGGATAACGATTGGCCTGGGAGAATAAATAGCTACTAATGGGTCAATAATTAGCTAACACTGGGTTGAGTGTAATAGCAGACCATGTGATAACAAGACCTAGGGTGTGGGGGTTGGGGTAAGGACACGGGAGAAGGTGTCTTAAGGCCTTAAATTGTTGAACTTGATATTATGCTCCAAAGGCATGGTGGCTCAATGGTTAGCACTGCTGCCTCACAGCAGTAGAGACCCGGGTTCGATTTTACCTTCGGGTGACTATCTGTTTGGAGTTTGCACATTTTCCTCGTGTCTGCGTGGGTTTCCTCCAGATGCTCTGGTTTCCTCCCACAGTCCAAAGATGTGCAGGCTAGGTGGATTGACCATGCTAAATTGCCCATTGTGTTCAGGGATGTGTAGATTAGGTGGGTTATGAGGGATGGATCTGGGTGGAATGCTCAGAGGTCGGTGTGGACTTGTTGGGCCGAAAGGCCTGTTTCCACACTGTAGGAATACTATGTCCTATGTACATCCAGAAGGTTGTTGAGTTCCCAAGTGGAGAAAGTTATCTTCTTGCCCTTCTGTGTTATTTCGAGTTCCATTCTCAGTGATATGCCTGTTGATACAGATACAGTCTAACAAATTATGTAGAGACCTTCAGAGTGAATCTTTACAGAAATGAAACCTCTTTTTGCAGCAATGGTTACTGTAGCCCAAGAAGTACGATCAGGAGCTGCCGTTGAAGGGGATGAGAACCAGTAAATACCTTTGTCAGCATTTACTGTGAACCAGGAAGAGCAGCAGTGCTTTTGCCAACATCCAGACCCTCCTGATCATATTTCCCCATACACGTGCAAGGAAGTATTCAATGCCAGACTCAACAGCAGCCTATTCCCCTACCTCCTGATCACAGCACACCCATCCTTTAGTTTGTCCAATTTGTTTCCGAGGATCCCTGGCAGTATTTACAGTATTCTAGCTGTGGTCTGACTAGTACCTTGCATAGTTTTAGCAACACCTTCCAATTTTTATACTCCATTCCTTTGTGATATGAAGGGAACATTCCATTTGTCTTTTGTAGACTTTTTAAGTTCTCTTGATAGCTTACTTTCCTATCTATCCTTGTCATCTGCAAATTTAACTACCATACTCTCACTTCTTTCCCCCAAGTTATTAACAACTGTAAATAGATGAGGCCTCTTCACCAATGTCGCCTCTTCACATTCTGACTTCTTATTTTGTGAAATAACTTTTGATGTGGGACCTTATCAAATGCCTTTTGGAAATTCAACTGCATTGTATCTACAGGTTCCCCTTTATGCATCTTCCTTATTGATCCCTTTAAAAATGCTAAATTAGTCAAACATACTCTTCCTTTCACAAACCCATGTTGATTCTGCCTGCAACAAAAAACAGAAGTTACTGGAACAAAAACAAAGTTGCTGGAAAAGCTCAGCAGGTCTGGCAGCATCTGTGGAGGAGAAAACAGAGTTAACATTTCGGGTCTAGTGACCCTTCGTCAGAACTGATGGTGGCTGGGAAAACGTCAGTTTATATGCAGCAGATAGGGAGGGGGTGGGGTAGGGAGTAAACGATAGGATACAGCCCAAACAGAGAGAATAGTTGGACAGACAAAGGAGTTGTTAACAATCAGGTTGGGTGGGTGAATAGTTGTTAATGGGAGAGAGAGAGACAACAAGGTGCAGAGCTGGATGAACACAGCAGGCCAAGCAGCATCATAGGAGAGGAAGGCTAACGTTTCGGGCCTAGACCCTTCATCAGAAAGGGACTGTTAGTGACTAACAACAGGTAGTGTGTAATGGCAGGCTGTGTGATAACAAGGCCTGTGTGTGGGATAGGGGGTTAGGACATGGGAGAGCTAAGCCTGACTGTATTATGATTTGCAAATGCACTCCTACTACCTCCTTAAGAATAGACTCCAACAGTTTTCCAATGAAGCTGTTAGGTAAACTGATCTGTAGTTTCCAGCTTTCTGTCTGCCTCCTTTTCTTGAATAGAGTTGTTACTTTTGCAATTCTCCAATCTGCAGAGACTTTTCCAGAATCTAGGGAATTTTGGAAGATCACAATCAATGCATCTCCTGGCTCTGTAGCCATTTTTATGATTTTGGGATAAAATTCATCAGGTCAGGAAACAAGATAGCCTTTAGATCTAATAGTTTTTCTATCACATTTTCCTGGAGATTGTGGTTATTTCACATTGTTCCATTCCATTTAGTTCCTCATTTCCCAGTACTCTTGAGTTTTCTTCTGTAGTGAAAAAAGACACAAAATACTGCTGAATGTTTCTATCATTTCTTTGTTTCCCATTATTAGTTTGTCTTTAAGGAACCTGCTCTGGTGGTCACCTTCGAAAATTCCAGACTCTGGAACAGTTCTTACAGATTGGAAGGTACCTCATGTAACCCCAGTATTTCAGAAGGACAGCAAATAGAAAGCAATGAACCATAGGCTGATTAGCGTGTCATCCGTACTGGGAAAAATACTAGACTCCATTAGAAAAGATTCCATAGAGGAGCACTTGGAAAATGGTGACAGGATCAGACAGAGTCGTAATGGATTTATGAAGAGGAAGTCATGCTTGACCAATCTACTAGACATTTTTGAGGACGTAACAAGTAGAGTGGGTAAGGAGGAGCCATAGATTTGGTTTGCTTGGACTCTCAGAAGGCTTTAAATAAGGTCCCACATAAGAGATTATTGTGTAAAATTAAAGTGCATAGCATTGGGGGTTGTGTACTGAAAAGATAGAGAACTTGTTGGTAGACAGGGAATAAAGAGGTCTTCTTCTGAGTGGGGTACTGCATGGATCGGTGCTTGGAGACCAGATATTCAAAATATATGATTTAGTGAGGAAACTATGTGTTGTATCTTTTGCGGATGACAAAAAAATGGACGGAAAGTGAACTGTGAGGAGGATGCAGAAATGGTTCGGTGTGATTTGGACGGGCTAAATGAATCGGCAAATGCTGCATAATGTGAATAAATGTGAGGTTACCCAATCTGGTATTAAAAACAGGAGAGCACATTTATTGTCTGAACAGCAATAGATTGGGAAAGGATAAGGTGCAATGAGACCTGGATGTCCTTGTACATCAGTCGCTGATAGCAACAATGTAGGTGCAGCAAGTGGTGAAGAAGGCAAATGGTATGTTGATTTTCACAGTGAGAGAATTTGAGCACAGGAGCAAGGGTGTTTTACTGTAGCTGTACAGAGCATTGGTAAGACCGCACCTGGAATATTGTGCAGTTTTGGTCTCCTTATCTGAGGAACGATGTTCTTGCAATTGAGAGAATGCAACAAAGGTTTACCAGACTGATTCCTGTGATGGTTGGCCTGACAAATGGTAAGCAATTGATTGGTTAGGACTACATTCATTAGAATTTAGAAGAATGAGGGAAATCTCTTAAAAACCTACAAAATTCTAACAAGATTAGACAGAGTAGATGCAGGAAGCATGTTTTTGATGACCGAGAACTCCAGAACCAGAGTCGACAGTCTCAGGATAAGAGGTAGACCATTTAGGATTGAGGTGAGGAGAAATTTATTCACCCAGGGAGTGGTGAGGTGATGGATTTTTCTGCCACAGAAAACTGTTCAGGCTAAAACATTGAAGACTTTCAAGAAAGATGTAGATATAGTTCTTAGGACTAAAGGGATCAAAAGTTATGGGGGCGATAAAGTGGGAACAGAATGCTGAGTTGGCTGATCAGCCATGATGAATGACGGAGCAGGCTGAAAGGGCTGAATGGCCTGCTTTTCACTTTGGGGGTGCAGTGGCCTAATGGTATTCTCAGCAGATTAGTAATCTGGACACCTAATAATATTCCGGGAACCTGAGTTTGAATCCTACCATGGCAGATGGTGGAATTTGAATTCAATAAAAATCTGGAATTAATATTCTAATGATGACCATGAAACCTTTGTCAATTGTTGTGGGGAAAATAAAACTATTTAGCTCATTAATGTCCTTTGGGGAAAGAATCTGCCATCCTTACCTGATGTTCATATGTCTGCAGACCCACAGCAATGTAGTTGAGTCTTAACTGCTCTGTGGCAACTAAGGATGGTCAGTAAATATCCTAGCCAGTCATGTCCACATCCCAGGAACAAAATGAAACCTTATATTTAAAATAAATAAATATAAAGGTCTTTCATTTCCTTAGTTCAGCCAGGGAAGGAATTGGAAGACTTGGACAAAGTACCTGTATAACCAGGGAACAATTAATGTAACTAGCAATTGAAGATACATTCAGTCTGGGATTAATCTCAATTTACTGTGATTGTTCAATCTTTACTAAATCTTGATCTTTGCGCATTACAGAGAAACCATATATCAGGAAGCACCCATCAAACAAAGTCAGGCATGAGGGGCAAAGTGTAATGTTCTGCTGCAAAGTTCAGTGCAATCCCCCACCAGACAAGTACTTCTGGTAAGAATCCTTTTTGGTAAATTTCTTATTTGTATTTTTAACTCTTCTTGACGTCTTCTCTCCATTTCTCTGTAAACTCTCTATCTTCCTCCAATTGGATGGGAGGCAATATCCCAATGGTATTACCACTGGACTGTTAATAGAGACCCAGGTAATGTTCTGGAGAGTCCAATTTGAATCACACCACAGCTGATGGCAGAATTTGAGTTCAATTTTTTCAAAAAAGCTGGAATTGTTGTTGATTGTCCGAAAAACCCATGTGGTTCACTAATGCCCTTTAGGGAAGGAAACTGGTTTGGCTTGCATGTGACTCCAGACCCACAGCAATGTGTTTGACTCTTAACTGCCCTCTGGGCAATTAGGGATGGGCAATAAATGCTGCCCTAACCAACAACGCCCTCATTCTGTAAATAAAATTTTAAAAATTGAACTTTTAAGAACTTAAGCAGAGCCACTAATGTTGAAGTAAACACAGGGATGCACTAGACAGTAGATGCTTTAGAGAGTTTGATGAGGGTGATACAGAGAACAAAAAAACAATACAGCACAGGAACAAGCCCTTCAGCCCTCCAAGCCTGTGCTGCTATGTTTCGCTCTTCCATACTAAAACTGTCCTCACTTACAGGATCCATATCCCTCTGTTCCCTTCCTATTCATGTATTCATCCAGGTGCTTCTTGAATGCTGTTATTGTGCCTGCTTCCACCACCACCTCTGCCAACATGTTCCAGGCACTCACCACCCTTTGTGTGAAAAATTTGCCTCACACATCTCTCTTTAACTTCTCCTCTCACACATGGAACCTGTGTTCCCTAGTAATTGACCCCTCCATCCTGGGAAAAAGCCTCATATTTTCCAATCTATCCATGCCATTCACAATCTTTTAAACTTCTATTAGGTCACCCCTCAACCTCCTGCATTCCAGTGAAAACGAACCTAGTCTATCCAACCTTTCTTCATAGCTAAAATCCCCTCGACATCCCGGTAAACCTTTTTCTGTAACCTCTCCAAAGTATTCACATCCTTCTGGTAGTGTGGCGATCAGAACTGTACACAATATTCCAAGTGTGGCCTAACTAAAGTTCTATAAAGCTGCAGCGTAACTTGTCTATCCTTACACTGAATGTCCCTTGCAATGAAGCTAAACATGCCATTGGCCTTTTTTTTCAACCTTATCTACCCACACTGCCTTCAGTGATCTGTGGACCTGCATGCCCAGATGTCTCCGCATATCAATACTCCTTAGGGTTCTGCCATTCACTGTATAGTTTCCACCTGTACATGACCTTCCAAAATGCATCACCTCACATTTGTTCATATTCAACTCCATCTGCCATTTTTCTACCCATGCCTCTAACTGATCTATATCCTTCTGTATCCTCTGACAATCCTCCTCACTATGCGCAACTCCACCAACCTTTGTATTGTCCGCAAACTAACTAATTCGACCAGCTACATTTTCCTTTCGTTCATTTATGTAGACCACGAACAGCAGAGGTCCCAGTACTGGTCCCGTGGAACACCACTGCCACGGCTCCATTCCGAAAAGCATCCTTCCGCTGCTACCCCCTGTCTCCTAAGACTAAGCCAGCTCTGTATCCATCTTGCCAGCTCACTCCTGATACCATGTGACTTCACATTTTGTACCAGTCTACCATGAGGGATCTTATCAAGGCTTTACTGAAGTCCTTGTAGACAACATCAACCACTTTTCCCTCATCAATCATCTTCGTCACCTCCTCAAAAAACTCGATCAAGTTAGTGAGGCATGACCCCCCGCCCCCCCGCCCCAGGTGATGGAGGTGAGGGATAGGGATGAGGGTGGGGGAGGTGAGAGCTGAACTCAGAATGCTACCATTTTGTCATAGAGGTCAATTTTGACAGGAATTTCCAGAGTGCTACCTCCTTCCACATACTGCTTTCAAGAACCAGGAGTAACAGCATAAAAATAAAGTACAGCAGATGTTGTGAATCTGAAATGAAAACAGAAAATGCTGAAAGTACCATAAAGGCATGCCAACATTTGTTGAATATATGAAACAAAAAGAAAAGGCTAGAGAAACTCAGCAGGTCTGGAAGTACCTGTGGTGAGTGAAATACAGGTAACATTTCTTCAGAACTGAGGAAAAGCCATACTGGACTGAAAATATGAACTCACAGCATTCTCAGTGTTAGTTTCAGCATGGAGCCAGCATCTTTGTCTTCAGCTGAAAAGTCCTCTGTGTTGACAATTCACTTGAGGTTTAGGAACAATGAGGAATTGAATGACCAAACTGTGAGTTGGTCTTAAGGGCTTCATTCAACATGAAAATATTTATTGTCATTCTGTGATGTTCTGTATGAATACAGAGACCAGGAGGCAACTCCTCTCATCATTGTTTCCATGGGTTGGAAGCAGAAAGTAGGCTTCAAAGAGGGTTAAATATCATCCAGTGTTTCGTTGTGGGGAGCCAATGGCCTAATGGTATTATCGCTGGACTGTTAATCCATAGAACCAGGTAACATTACTGGAACCTGGGTTTGAATCCTGCAATGACAGATGCTGGAATTTGAATTCAAAAATGACTGGAATTAAGAGTCTAATGATGATCATGAATCCATTGCCAATTGTCGGGAAAAACTCAACTAGTTCACTAATGTCCTTTAGGGAGGGAAACGGTCATCCTTACCTGGTCTGGCCTACATGTGACTCCAGATCCACAGCAATGTGGTTGACTCTTAACAGCTCTCTGGGCAATTAGGGATGGACAATAAATGCTGCCTGGCCGTCGACACAGTCATCTCATGAATGAATTTAAAAATTGACCTAGCATTAATAGTGATGTAATAGGCCACCATCATCTAAAGATGGACACCTCTTTATTACTCACCCCTCATCCAGTCTCCCTATTGTCTTTCCTTTACTAAACTTTCCTAAGGTTGTTGGATTTCTCCATCTTCTTTCACCTGTATCCATTTTATTCATTTCAGAGGGCAGTGAAGTGTCAACCACATTGTTGTGGTTAGAGGATTTTAAAGGACATTAGTGAACCAGAAGGCTTCTTATAACAGTGATTATGTAGTCAGCATTAGATGGGTTTTTTTTTAATTAAATTCAAATGTTACCATCTGCCAGTTAAAATTCAATCTCACATAACAAAGGGCTATTAACCTTGGGAATTGATTATAAGTCTAGTGATCTCCCCCATCAGGAGTCTTCATAAGTTACAATCCAAACTCACTTTTGGTTTAAGTTTTCACCCCTCTATCTTGCTTACTTTGATTGTCTTTGGATTACAGGCTGAATTTTACTAACATCACCTAAGTGTCAATTTCAGGGAATTTCATGGAGATTTCCATCTGTGAGCTCTGGCAATTCATCTGACACAAACCTCCACAGCTCACCATACATATGTTTGTACCATACCTCTCTAAAATACCGCACTCACATTGTATCTTTCACTTGCAGTGGACATACTCACCATTGCCTGCTCCTTTGGGATTTTTGCCACTGACATCATATTTAAAAGACCAGCTGTGCAGCAGGTCAGCTGTGGCCAGTATTACAACCAGACCCAGGATGAGAACCCCAGTCCATTTCAGGTCCACACTGTTTACTGAAACTGTCTGAAACCATTAACTCTTGGATGAAGAGGGATTAGTTGGGTTCCTCCTTCATTTGTCCACCCTCTCAGTTGGATACAAGGTTAAATTTAAAAATGATCCCTTCCCTTATGGATAACTTTCTCCCAGAACCAAATGAACTCATGCTTTAAAAGGATTCAGTTTAACCAGATTTTAAAGAATTAACAATGACTTAGCAACACACATACACATCAATTAGAATTAAGAAATAAGTCCAAAAAGTTTAAAAAATATATGGAACAGTCTTTGAATTGTTTGCAAAAAGTGGAGAGTTAAACATTGAGGCTGTTGCAGTGAAGGCTGTTAGTGGCGACCAAGTTGACAGCTGAGCATTCAATTTCACAGTCGCTAGTTTCACAGATTGTTTGAGATGCTGTAGTTCCAATTACTTTTGACCAAGATAGTCAGAATGTTGGAATTCTAAGAGTCCCTTTGTTGTCATTTCCCTTTTCCCTTTTTTTAACCAATTTGCAGCTCCCTGAGTAAGAGAGCTCCGTTACCTGCAACATAAGGGTAACTAGGGATAGATCTTCAACTGTGACCACCACAGTACACTAACGCTCCATAAGACCCTGAGATATAGGAGCAGAATTAGGCTATTTGGTCCATTGAGTCTGCTTTGCTATTCATTCCTGCCTGATATGTTTCTCAACCCCATTCCCTTGTGTTCTCTCTCTAACCTTATATCGCCTTATTAACTCTATCTCTGTCTTAAATACACTCAGCGACTTAGCCACCACAGCGTTCTGCAGTAATGAGTTCCACAGATTCTCACCTTCTGGCTAAAGAAATTCGTCCTCATCTAAGTTCTAAAGGGTCTTCCTTCACTCTGAAGCTGTGCCCTCGGGTCCTAGTCTCTCCTATTTTAGTGAAAACATCTTCTCCATATCCACTCTATCCAGATTGCTCCCCTCATCCTTCTAAACTGCACTGAGTATAGGCTGAGAGTCCTCAACCATTCCTCATATGACAAGCCTTTCATTCCTGGGATCATTCTTGCAAATGTCCTCTGGACCCTGTCCAAGGCCAGCATATCCTTCCTTAGATATAGGGCCCAAAACTGCTTACATATTCCAAATGCAGTCTGACCAGAGCCTTGTACAGCCTCAGCAGTACATCTATGCTCTTGTATTCTAGCCTTCTTGAAATGAATGCTAACATTGCATTGACTTCCCAACTGCCAACTGAGCCTGCATGTTAACCTAAAGAGAATCCTGAACTAAGACTGTCCCTTTGCACTTCAGATTTCTGAAGTCTTTCCCCACCTGTTCTTCTTGCCAAAATGTATAACTTCACACCTTGCCACCTTGTATTCAATCTGCCACTTCTTTGCCCATTCTCCTGGCCTGTCCATTACCTTCTGCAGCCTCCCTGCTTCCACAACATGGCCTGTCCCTCCACCATATGTCATCTGCAAACTTTCATGAATAGTTACGGGCCTAACACTGAACCCTGCGGAACTCTGCTGATCACCGGCTGCCATCTGAAAAAGACCATTTTATCTCCACTTCTATCTTCTGCCAATCAACCAATCCTCTATCCATGCCAGTACTTTGTCCCTAACACCATGGGTTCTTATATTATTTAGCAGCCTTCTGTGTGGCACCTTGTCAAAGGTCTTCTGTAAATCCAAATGGCTCATACCCATTGGCTCTCCTTTGGCTAGCTTGCTCATTACTTCCCCAAAGAATTCTAACAGATTTGTCAGGCATGAACTCCCCTTGATGGAGCCATGTTGACTCAGGGCTATTTTACCATGCACTTCCAAGTATTCTTCATTCTCATCCTTAATGGTGGACTCCAAAATCTTACCAATGACCGGGATCAGGCTATCTGGCCTCCCTCCCTTCTTAAACAAGGGTGTGAGGTGAACCATTTTCCAGTCCACTAGGACCTTCCTGACTCCAGCGATTCTAGAAAGATCACCATCAGTGCATCCACAATCTCCTCAGCAATCTCCTTCAGAAACCTGGGGTTTAGTCCATCATATCCAGGTGATTTATCCACCTTCAGACTTTTGAGCTTCCCCAGCACCTTCTCCTTAGTGATGGCCACTACATTCACCTCTACCTCATGACTGTCTTGAAGTTCTGGTATACTGCTAGTGTCTTCCACTGTGAAGTGGTATACCAAGACTGGTATATGTGAGATATTCACTCCCACAACTAATTAAAACTGGCATTTTAACCCCTTTCCTTGTGTTTTCCTCTTTGAAGGATACACAAAGTTTGGAATGTAATCCGTAGGACATGACTTTCTGTTGAACAGAGAGTCATCAGGCCCTTGTTATGTTTGTAGTCACAAGATCACAGTCCAAACTGTTTATTTTTAAGCTTCTTTCACATCAGAAGGTGTGATATTCCATTTTCCTCTCCCTTCCTCTCTTCTCCCTCTCCCCTTTTAGCCCTTTTTAAAGATTACATTTCAGAATTACAAGTTAGAAGTACCCACAGTACTTCAAGATAGGATAACTCTGAGTGACCAGACCCTTGACTGATTTCTGGATTGGCTGCACTTAACCTGCAGAACTGACTATGGCCCACTCCCTGAGTGATACTGAGTCTCTGACTTTGAACATCCCAGTTGGCTGACAGGCTGTGACAAAGTCCGTGGACTGAGATCAGACAATGCTCTTGACTCTGTGGTGACATCCCCTGACTGACGACAGTCCCCCTTGTCTTGACCAAGGTCTACTCTCCTTAAACCTTGAGAGATGGCCATTAAGTGCCTGCCCGTGCATTGTGTTTGCTGTGTAAGCTGCTAGCATGTGCTGCGGGTGTGATGTTGATGAAGCACAGTACCATTTGGCAATATGTCCACCTCTTGTATGATCCTTGCTGACAACCATGACTAATTGCTTGGCTTTGTGGTTCCATTAAAAGGCAAGCAAGGACAGACGTATTGTAAGCCTTTAAGTTCTAAATGAGGTGGCAAAGTGTAAAAAGGCAAGGAAAAGTAGAGTCACTGGGAGTGTCCAAATAAGTGTGAAAAGGGTTAGTGCTAGCAAAGCAAGTGAAGAGGTCTGAGATGTGAAACCACTGAAACTGAAAACTCAACAGGTCTGTCAACATCCATGGAGAGAAACCAGAATTAACATTTCTAGTCCAATGACCCTTCTTCAGAATTAACAGCAGCTGGGAAAAGGTGGTATTTATCCTGATGATGCAGACTTGGGGGTAAAGGAGTGAATAGATAGGTAGAATAAGAAGGGGAAAGATTAAAACGGAAATCTCATCAATAAGAGAAATGAAACTTCTTCAAGGTGGACATACCTCAAAGAGATGTAACAGTGAACTAAACACTAAAATAAAACAAAGAACTGCAGATGCTGGAGATCTGAAACACACAAAAACACTGCAGATCTGGCAGCATCTGTGGAGAGAAAACCGAGGTAATGTTTCAGGTCCAGAGACTCTTTTTCAATGTTACCTTGCTGCAATGCATCAGATCCCTGTGAAGGAGTCTGGCAGCAACATTACAATGAAAGGTGTCAGTGAGCTCCAAAGTGCAGTGTTGAAGTGGAGAACTGTATTCCAAGTGAGTTGGAGATGTACCATGAAAATGTTTTGAGGCTGGTACATGTCCAATACCACCCTGTCTAGACAGGTCAGTGCCCATGGAACATGCCCTGAGATGCTGGGGACTGCACACCAAGCTGGGAGGCTCTGAGGAGCAAATGCAAGCCAGGTGCCCACTCTGACTTTCATGGTGGAAATTGTTGCCGACTAGTTTCTCTCCGCTTCATGGGAAAAGAGCAATAGAAATGATGTGAGGTTATCTGCTAATGAGATGGTAATACATACAAATAGGCTTCTTGCTGCCATCGGCCCTCCCACCAAGGTCCACCTTCAGCAATGCCCCGTCAACCCACCCCCACCGATCTCCCCATTCTGTTGCCAACACCCAACATGGATTCATCTATGGCAAGTCAGAATGGACTCTGTGGACTGAATGGCCTCCTGTGTTTTAAATGATTCTTTGCTTCCATAGCCATCCAATATGACCCAGATCAAAGGCAGCAATGGGAATTTGAAATCCTTGGATCGCATTGTGCTTTCCTGTTCAATTTAAATTCTTGTGTTTCTCTCCCTTTAACTTCTCCTCCACTCCTGTCTTTGCAGGTATCATAACAGCTCCCTGTTAGATGTGAAGACACATGGTTATCACAGTTCTCTCGTGTTAAGGCACCTTCAGCCACAACATGCTGGGCAATACTGGTGTCGAGCTAGTAACATTGCAGGCTCTGTTAAATCCAAGCCAGCAACACTGACAGTGATAGGTAATTAAACAACTGAATTCATTTCAATAACAGCTAGATATCATTTTCTGACTTAATTACCTTGTTGCCTGTATTGGGATCTAAGTAATTGGTTAATGCTTGAAATCAACTCACACACGTAACCCTCTTTCATGCACAATTGGGAGGATCACCTGAATGGACAAAATGCCACAGATGATTTGGTGATGGGAGAAAAAAAGAATGCAGTAGATCAGAAGAACAGGCATACCTGCTGCAAATAGATTGCAGCAGTTCAAGAAGGCAGCTCACCTTCTCAAGGGCAACTTGGGATCATCAATAAATGCTGGCCAGCCAGCAACATCCACATTCCATGATAAACAAGTTATATGAAATCATTCCTGACCTCACCACATACTGATCCACGTGCAGTCAATAGATTTACTTTTCAAGTGTAGCCATAGGAATGTGGTGACCACAAGTAGATCCCCAAACCTACAAGTCATAGAATCCCAACAGTGTGGAGAAAGGCCATTCAGCCTGAGCCCACACTGACCCTACGAAGAGCATCCCACACAGACCCACCCCATCCCTGTGACCCCAGATTTCCCATGGATAATCCACCCAGCTGACACATGACTGGACACTGTGGGCAATTTAGCATGGCCAGTCCACCTAAACTGCACATCTTTGGACTGTGGGAGGAAACTGGAGCACCCGGAGGAAACCCACGCAGACACAGGTAGAACATGCAAACCCCACACAAACAGTTTACTGAGGCTCGAATTGAACCCAAGTCCCTAGCACTGTGAGGCAGCAGTGCCAACCATTGACCCATCATGCCACCCCAAGTGCTGCCATAATGTGATAATGATCAGAGAATCTGATTTCACGGGCTTGGTTGAGGGATAAATATTGGCCAGAGCACCAAGAACTCGCTGTTTTTCTTTGAATAATGTCATAGAAAATGTTGACACTGACCTAAGAAGGCAAGCTGCAGCCTTGCTAGAGATGAGCTCTGTTAATCCAGGTCTCCCTCAGTGCTGGCCATCCAACAACGCAGCTCTCCTTCAGCAAAGGCAAAAAAAGCCTGGAAGATAAGTTTGTATAAAACCTTTGAAACTTTTTTTCCTTGGAACATCATGTCCAAGAAATAACTTCAGATTCAAAAATATAAATGACTTTGTAATATCATAGAATTGAAATGGTATAGAAGCAGCCATTCAACCCATCATATTTGTGCTGGCCATCATAAGGAACAGCTCATATTCCACCCTTCCTGAGCCCTCTCCTCTCAGACCTGCATATTCATCCTAATCAGATAATGTGAAATGTTTGGAAATTGCAGTCAAGTTCAAAGCACTGAAGGTGGCCACTTTGCCCATTGTGTCAGCCAGCCAAGAAACCTAACTCTTCTACCAATCTCTTAAAATCCATGTTCCTAAGTCACTGACTCTCTGCTATGAGAAGTAGGTCCTCCCATGTACTCTGTTGAGGCCCCTCACAACTTTATACATTTCAATCAAATCTTACCTCTTCAAAGAAGAAGAACCTCCAGCCTATCCAATAAAGCTCATTGCTGCAATTTTCCATCCTGGCCATTTCCTTGTAAATCTTGCATATAGCAAGAACTGCAGATGCTGGAGTCAGAGTCCATACAGTGTGGAACTAGAGGAACACAGCAGGTCAGGGTTTTAGACCCAAAACATCGACATTTTCCTGCTCCTCTGATGCTGCCTGACGTGCTGTGTTCATCCAGCTTCACTGTATTGACTCCTTGTAAATCTCTTCTGTCCCCATTTTTAGTGCAATTAATTTTTGCGATTTTAAATTAGTGCCAGTTTGGCCCAGTTAAGGCATGGTCACCTCTGAGTAATGAGTTTGGGGGTCAGCACACTAATTTGGAATGACATGTCAATGCAGGACTGAGAGTTTACATATCAACAATTTCAACTTCTTGTGATCAGGTGGGTGTTGAAGCTATTGTGGCATTTTATAAAAGAAGGCAGTGAATGTTCATGTGATGGTGACCAGAATTTCACCCTCGAAATACAGCACCAAAAAAAGGACTGAGCTTTCTATGGAATCTTCCTGTGTCTGCCTGACTAAGAGTCAGCATCTCTGAAATGCTTTGAGATTCTTCACGGAGATGTGACATAAAATAAACATCCAAGTTTAATATCAATGTTTTTGTTTTGACAGCTCTTGGTGCTCCTTCATGCAATCCCAAACCTGAGAGCCACTTAATACGGCTTCCTTATGACTGCTACCAGAATCTGACTCAGTCATTTTACTACAATGTGGGAAAATGTCCTGTTGCAGCATGCAGTGGAGAGCATGATCCAGAGCCACGATGCAAAGACACAGCAGCTTATTGCTGTGGGACAGTGAAGCTAGAGGAAAGGAAGATCTCCTGCACCAACTATATGCTTCCAATCAAGGTGGTAAGCAGGTGTGGCTGCCAAAAGTGTGTTGAAACCAAGACAATTGTCCGTGGCCATGCACTAGCTGCTGATAATGGTGAAGCCATGCGGTTTGGACTGATTTTCATGAGTGGAAAGAAGATTAGTATGACTGGGTACAGGGGAACATTTTCCATTCAGGTTCCTGCAGACATCGATCGGCTAGTACTTACCTTTGTAGATCGGTATGACAAGTTTGTGAACACAACAAAGATTCTTCCCTTTAACAAAAAAGGTGGTTCTGTCTTTCATGAGATTAAACTTCTAAGGAAGAAGCCAGCAGTCACATTGGATTGTTCTGTCAGCAATACCATCCCACTGGGGGCAATAGAAAGCCAAAGTCCCATAGCGGAATTGGAGATTCCTCCCAACTCCTTCTATAGACAGAATGGAGATATTTACAAGGGGTTAGTCAAAGCCAGTGTAACATTCCTAGATCCAAGGGATATCTCTTTAGCTCCAGCAGCCCAGAGTGATCTGAATTTCATTAATGAAGAAGGTGACGTTCTTCCTTTGAGGACATATGGCATGTTTTCTCTTGATTTTATAGATGAAGCAACTAAGGAAAGCCTCAGTGCAGGACAAGTGAAGGTTTTTCTGGACTCTGCACAGGTTAAAATGCCAGAACACTTGGAGAAAATGAAGCTGTGGTCAATGAACCCTGAAACGGGCTTCTGGGAAGAAGAAGGTGATTTTACATTTATTAGAAGTCGACGAGGTAAGCGAGAAGAGAGAACCTTCCTGGTGGGCAATATGGAGATTCGAGAGAGAAGACTTTTTAACCTTGATGTCCCTGAAAGCAGAAGGTGCTATGTGAAAGTTAGAACATTTCGAAGTGACCGCTTTATGCCAAGTGATCAGATGGAAGGTGTTGTTGTGTCACTTATTAATGTGGAACCCATGTCAGGCTTTTCCTCTAATCCCAGAGCTTGGGGTCGGTTTGACAGTGTCATTACTGGTCCAAATGGAGCTTGTTTGCCAGCTTTCTGCGATGACCAGCAGCCAGATGCCTATTCCGCCTACGTGACAGCAACTCTAGGAGGAGAAGAACTTGAGGCAGTGGCATCTTTCCCAGAAATGAACTTAAATACAATAGGTGTTCAGCAGTCTTACCTCAATAAGCTGCAGTACAGAAGATCAGATCATGAAGATGCCAACGTTAAAAAGACAGCTTTTAAAATAAATGTAGCCAAACCCACTCCCACTGTCCCAGATGAAATGAATGGTCCTATTTACCCTTATGAAAACTTTAAAGAATGTGAAGAGGCTTCATTTAGTGCAGGCCATTTCCGCTTTTACAGAGTCGAAGGAGACAGTTATGTTTATAACACTGTACCATTTGATGAGGATGACCCAATGAGTTGGACAGAAGATTACCTTGCTTGGTGGCCAAGACCATTGGAATTTAGGGCTTGTTATATAAAGGTGAAACTCCGCAGCCCTCAAGAGATCACAGTGAGATCTCGAAACACAGGAGGAACTCATCCTCAGACAGTTGGAGAAATTTATGGCATTCGCGATATGCGAAGTACTCGTGCTCTGGACCATTTGGGCATCTCTGCAGTTTGCTTGGAATTCAAGTGTAGTGGAATGCTCTATGACCAAGAACGCATTGACCGCACATTAGTGAAGATTATCCCTCAAAGTAACTGTTACAGAGAAAGTGTGAACAATATGTTACAGGAATATCTGGTCAACCACCTTCCTCTTGCTGTCAACAATGACTCCAGTGAATTTACCATGTTGGCTCCACTCGATCCCCTTGGCCACAATTATGGAATCTACACAGTAACTGATCAAGATCCAAGGACAGCTAAAGAAATAGCACTGGGGAGATGTTTTGATGGAAGTTCAGACAGCGTATCCAGAGTCATGAAGTCTAATGTCGGTGTAGCCTTGACCTTTAATTGTAATGAGAAGCAGGAGAGTCAGCAGAGTATGTTCCAAAGTCTGCAGAACTCCCCAGGAGACCCAGTGCTGAACAACATGAGCATGGGACGAAGAAAGAGAGGAAGAGGTCAGAGAGATATTTTGTTTGGTCTTCATCTATTCAATAAATACAGAAAGCAGAGAATAGCTCCACCCAGAAAGCAATGGCAGAAGAACCTGCAGTTCAGTGGCCTAGATTAAACAAACCCTTCCCAACAAACAGCCTCACTTGAGAAACTTGATTAGCCAGTTATAAAATCAACACTTCCGGAAGAAGGAAGTCAATTCTGTTAATCCATTGAACTAGGAGATTATTCATCTTTTCTTTTTGAAATGCATAAATAAAAATCCTATTTATTTCCAGTGGTATTTCAAACCTACACTTTATCATTTGGGTCAAGGTTCTAGAGACAGAAGATTTTGTGTCACTTAAGAGTCATAGAGATACGCAGCACAGAAACAGAGCCTTTGGTCCAACTCGTCCATGCCGACCAGATATCCTAAATAAATCTAGTCCCATTTGCCAGCATTTGGCCCATGTCCCTCTAAACGCTTCCAGATGCCTTTTAAATGTTGTAATTGTACTGGCCTCTACCACTTCCTCTGGCAGCTCATTCCATACACGCACCGTTGTCTGTGTGAAAACATTGCCCCTGAGATCCCTTTTAAATGTTTCCTCTCTCACCTTTAAACCTATGCTCTTTAGTTTTGGACTCCCCTACCCTGGGGAATAGACCTTGTCTATTTACCCTATCCATGGCCCTCATGATTTTATAAACCTCTATAAAGTCACCCCTCAGCCACCGATGCTCCAGGAAAAATAGCCCCAGTCTATTCTGCCTCTCCCTATAGCTCAAATCCTCCAACCCTGGCAACATCCTTGTAATTTTTTTCTGAACCCTTTCAAGTTTTGCAACATCCTTCCTACAGCAAGGAGACCAGAACTGAATGCAGTATTCTAATAGTGGCCTAACCAATGTCCTATACAGCCGCAACACACCTCCTTACTCATATACTCAATGCACTGACCAATAAAGGCAAGCATACCAAATGCCTTCTTCTCTATCCTATCTACCTGTGACTCCACTTTCAATTAACCATGAATCTGCACTCCCAGGTCTCTTTGTTTAGCAACACTCCCCAGGACCTTACCATTAAGTGTATAAGTCCTCCCCTGATTTGTCTTTCCAAAATGCAGCACTTCAAATTTATCTAAATTAAATTCCACATGCCACTCCTTGGCCCATTAGCTCATCTGATCAAGATCCCTTTGCACTCTGTGGTAACCTTCTTCGCTGTCCACTAGACCTCCAATTTTGGTGTCACCTGCAAACTTACTAACCATACCTCCTATGTTCACATATAAATCATTTACTTAAATGATGAAAATCAGTGGACCCAGCACCAATCCTTCTGGCACACCACTGGTCCCAGGGCTCCAGTCTGAAAAGCAACCCTCCTCCACCACCCTCTGTTTTCTACCTTTGAGCCAGCTCTGTATCCAAATGCACTTACAGTATACTCGCAGGAAAAATATATTGGAAACAAAATTAATCACCTTTAAATATAATTCATAGCTTGAATCTGCTCCAAACTTAGTTCTTTTGATGCTATTGTATTTTGCGTATCGTTAGTATTTTAAAATGTGCACCCTTTTGTACAATAAATTGCTTCCATTTCAGATTACCTTAACATGATTATTGTGTTAAGATTTATTTCATAATACAATTTTATTTAATTTGAAAGATTTATTCATGTTGAAAGACTATAGAAGCTGAGATTGTTCTCCTTAAAACAAGGACAGTTGACAGGTGATTTAATAGCATTGTTCAGAAGCATGAAATCAAGAACGTTGAAGCAGGAGTAGGCTATTCAGCCCATTGAGCTTGCTCTGCCATTTAACTAGATCTTCCATCTCAACATCATGTTCCTGACCTATCATGATCTGCACTGATATTAATGATATCTAAAATCATGAATGATAGGTCAAATATGGAGAAATGATTTCAAGTGGGAGGTCAGTAACCAGACACAGATTTCAAAGTAATTAGCAAAACATTGAGAAGTGACAAGAAGATTCATTTCTTTACGAAGCAAATTGTCATTACATGAAAGAACTGAAACAATGCTGGATACAGAATCAATAAAAATTTTCAATTGAATTGAAATTGAACAAATATTTCAAAACAAATATTTGCAAAGCTGTTGGAAATGTTAAAAGGAGTGGGACTCTTTTAATCAATTTAGAGACAAAAGGAATATCAAAATCCATCCAAGAAATATTCTGACTCTGTTGGGAAGAAAAATGCAGTCAACAGCTATAGTGAGTCCCGTGAAACCTGAAAAAGAAATAATTTGCTGGCATGACTTAGAGCCAGTAGAGGAAGAGCTCAGCATACTAAACATATAAAAATAAACTACTTTTGGATCAAGAAGCTCATTAAAATTAAAACCAACTAACGGCATTGGAAAATGATGGTACTAAAGAGGGGCATATCTCAAGGAGCAGACAGTTGTTCTCCCAAGGTTTCAAAGGATGAAACTGAAGATATTGCAGGTGCCCAAATATAATCTTACAAAGTTTCATAACTCAGGAGCTGTTCCTTTAGGTTGGAAAAAAGTGAATGCCACTGCTATTTCAGAAAGGTGAAGAAGACAAAAACAATTATAAAGTGACTATATCTAACAGAAAATTACTGAAATTCATAATTAATGATTGAGTAACTTGAACACTTTGAAACCAGCCTTCTGATCAAAGAGAGGCAGCATGGATTTGGAAAGTGTAGGTTGTGCCTCATGAAGGTGATTGAATTTTAAGAGGAGTGATTAAAATGGTGGACAGAGAAATGCCTTCTGGAAGTCAATATAGAAAGTCCATCATAGGATATAGGAGATGGCAGCAGACTGTTCACACTATTGAGCTTTTTTTTATTCACTTATAGGACATGGCATCACTGGCTGGGCCAGCACTTATTGACCATGCCTAGTTGAGAAAGTAGCGGTGATCTCCCTTCTTGAACTGCTGTAGTCCACCTGCTGTCAGTTGACCCACAATGCCATTAGGTAGGGAATTCCAGGATTTTGACCCAGTGAATGCTCTACCATTCAATACAATTATGAGCTTTACTCCACTTTCTTGCCTACTCCCCCTATCCTTTGATTCACTGAGATCTCAAAAATCTGTCTGCCCTAACCTAAAATGTATTGAATGTCTCAGAGCCTATCACATTCCACATCCCATTGTGGATATTTCAATGAAATCATCTATCATCCTTCTAATTTCCAGCAAATACATTGAGTCCTCACTTCGTGTCATTGTTACAGTGCTGAAAGTTGCAAAGTGAAATAGGTTGTATAACAGGTTCCCATTGAGACCAATGTAATAATTAGAGTTAGGTTCCTTTGAACATTACTTGCTCAGAAATAAACAACGTACAGATTGAAATGCTGCACCATATGAGTACAATGTTGGGTATTTCTCACTAAAATAATTTGCAAAACAAAATCACTAAATATTAAAAATGTAATGTTAGGTACCTTGGGACCTTTCTTAGCAGAAAACAACCTTTTATCATTTCAACTCAATGTTTCACATTCCTAAATGCTTACATTCATAAATAAAATAATCTTTAAAATAAAATAGTCACCCCTCAGCCACCGATGCTCCAGGGAAAATAGCCCCAGTCTATTCTGCCTCTCCCTATAGCTCAAACCCTCCAACCCTGGCAACATCCTTGTAATTTTTTTCTGAACCCTTTCAATAATGTAGAAAATTCACTCTAAATGTAATTACTATAAAGAAATGATGAAATTAAACTGACCTGACAAAGTTTTAATTTACTCGACTCCATCTGGTGGTTGAGGCTGGTCAGTGCAGGTAGAATAACTTGCAACAAACAACTTATTTCAAGTTCATAGTAGTAGCCTGGAGAAAAGCAGGTACCAGGGCTTTGAAGGCAGCAACAGAAGATAGGCGAGGGACCTGTGGTCGGGGGGTGGGGACTGAAGTCAGGGGCACAAACTGGAGAAGCCAGAAACTCAGCCAGGACTGAAAGGGGTAGCGGAAACTTGGAACAAAGCAGGTTTAGAGAGCAGACAGGCAGCAAAACAGGAAATCTGTGACAAACAGCATTAAACTGAAACTCAGTATACTAAGCAAACATACTGTCACTATTTTATCAATTATATAAAAACAAAATAATGTTAATTTTAGATGGGGACTTACTGTAGAGCTCCAATTTATTCAGCCTGTAATTACAGAGCTACTCTGTCATTCAATCTAGTGAGTAAAGAGATCAAGTGACTATTCATTAAATTTGAAAGCCAAGGAACTGAAGACAAATAATTCAGAAATTAGCTGAATTGTAGGTGACATAAAGTAGGCACAATAGGCAGAGATTCTCATTGGCAGAACGTGTGAGTGTTTCCTACAGAGTCTGTGTTAGGATCTCAAATATTCCCAATCATAGATTAAGGACTTGAGTGATGGGACAGAAAATCATATATCCAAATGTGCTAAGCTAATGACACAAAAATAGACAGAATTGTAAGGAGTATATCTGGCAGCATAATGTTACAAAATAAATATAGATTAAGTACAAAAATGGGCAGAACTGTGGCAGTGGATTTCGATTCCGACGCAGCAGCGAGCCACATAATTTTTAATTTTTGAACAAGTGTCATACTAGACTTGGAACATTAACTCTGTTTCTCCAGCAATCTTGCTGGATTGTTTGTTCCTGCTTGCATGGTCAGATCCCTGGAATCCTCAGAATTTCACAGGAGGAACGTAGGGGGATTTGGAGCTGTGGAGGGGACCTCTTGTCTGGAGCTGTCGTTCAGGGTCGGGTTGTGATGGATGGAGCTGCCAAACCACCTTATGGAAGGGAAACTGGGAGGGCATTGCTGAGGATCAGCTTCTTGTTGGGGGTGTACTGGATTGCCAGAGTGTACAGGCCCGAATAGGACCCCTGCAGCCAGTTTAAGCAGGTACTCTTGGCTGGTCAAGGACAGCTAGCCTGGGCAACGACTGAAAGCTGAGGTAGGCAGGAACTGCATCTGGTTGCTGTGGGAAGGTGGTGGAAAGGTGCCCAGACTCTGGCCATGAAGTTAATAGACCAGAAAGCCATCAACCTCAGTGAGCCACCAGTAAAGGCTGGGGGCTCCCAGACACTCCCCCAATGGGTAGTCGGCTTGGTGGTGCACGTTCCTGCCAATCTCAGAGACTTGTGATACTGTCTTGGCACAGCTGGGCTTGAAAAGCATTTTCAACAACTTATGGAAGTTTTCTTGTTTGCAGTCATTCATTCTGGTGGCAAGACTTGATTTTTTTTAAAAGTTCCCTTTAGGGTCAGTTAACTTTAGAAATCCAAACCCCATGCATTATTTTCTTGAAATGGAGCTATATATAACATTGATTAGACACAGCTGGAGTACCGCATGCAGTTCTGGTCTCCACACTATAGGAAGAATGTGATTGTACTGGAGAGGATGCAGAGGAGATTCGCTAGGATGATGCCCAGACTTGAGCGATTCAGCTATGAAGAGAGACTAGAGAAACTAGGGTTGTTTTCCATATAGCAGAGAAGGCTGGTGGGGTGTACCTGATTGAGGTGCACAAAGTTCTGAGTAGCACAGAGTCAGTAGATAGAGAAAAATACGTCCTTTAGTAGAGGGGCCATAAACCAGCTGTTACTGGTTGAAGGCAAGGAGCAGGAGATTTACAGGGAAAATGTTTTTACCTAAAGGGTGGTGGGCAACTGGAACTCACTGCCTGAAAGGGTGGTAGAAGCAGGAACTCTCAAGACATTGAAGAACTATGTAGATGAGCACTTGAAACACCACTGCTTACATGGCTACAGATGAAGTGCTGGAGAATGGGATTAGATGTTTGATAACTGGCACGGACACGATGAGCTGTAAAATCTCTATGACTCTAAATGGCGTAGAGTAACGCAGGCAGTGAGTGGTACAGGGGAAGGGGATGGAGTATTGAGAGGTGGAAAGTGATGAGAAAACAATAGAAAGAGACAAAAAAAAAGACTGTGGGAGAGGCAAAGAGGGAAAGTAGGCCTTATAAGGAAGAAACCTCAAGTTGAAAATCATCTCACCTCTGATCTCCAATTCATGGTGAATTCCACTGAGGTCAGTTCAGAGTGTACCCCACCAGCAGTGACCCAAGGTTATCATTAGTTAAACTGAACAGCTGAGCTCAGCTCCTGTTAACACACTTTTCCCTGGCAATCATGAATTACAGCTGATTCTTCTCTCTCTAACTCTGCTTCATCACCAAAAGGCAAGTATTAATTTAATCATTTAATTTTGCTGTTTGGCATTTTTAATTGTCAGTTCTACTACTCATTGAAGTTATCAATTTGTTGCTTTCGAATTTTCTTTGATGAAAATCACATTTACTGTTATGCATTGACTCTGGACCCCATTAAGTCTCATGGCTTTAGGTTAAACATGGGCAAGGAAACGTCCAGCTGCTTTGTCCTGGATGGTGACAATCCTCTTGAATGTTGTTGGATCAGGGACACAAATGCCAGGCAATGACCATCTCCAATAAGAGTCAATCTAATCACCACCTCTTGATATTCAATGGTGTTACCATCACTGAATGTCCCACTATCTACATCCTTGGGGTTACCATTAACCAGAAATGCAACTGGACTCACCACAAATACACAGAGCAGATTACAGGCGAGGAATATTGCAGTGAATAACTCACGTCCTGACTCCCCAAAACCTGTCCCCCATCTTCAAGGCACAAGTCAGGAGTGTGATGGAATACTCCCCAATTGCCTGAATGGGTACAGCTCCAGCAATACTCAAGAAGTTTGACACCATCCAGGACAAAGCAGCCCCCGCTTGATTGGCACTAATCCATATTCATTCACTCCCTGCACCACCGACGTTCAGTAGCAGCAATGTGTACCATCTACAAGATGCACTGAAGAAATTCACCAAAGATCTCAGACAGCACCTTTCAAACCCATGACCACTTCCATCTAGAAGGACAGGGCCGCAGATACATGGGCACACCATCACCTTCAAATTCCCCTCCAAGACACTCACCATTCTGACTTAGAAATATATCACCGTTTCTTCACTGTCACTATGTCAAAATCCTGGAATTCCCTCCCTAAGGGAATTGTGGGTCAACCTACAGCACATGGACTGCACCAGTTCAAGAAGGCAGCTCACCACCACCTTCTCAAGGGCAACTAGGTAACAAATGCTGGCCCAGCCAGCAATGCCCATGTCCCATGAGTGAATAAACAAGTTATCGAGATCACTAAAATCTCACGCTGTTACAGGCAGACTACGAGTTTTAAAATATTCCCAACACTCTAGCTATTCTCACCACCTGCTGTAAACTGATTGTGATTTAGTTTCCCTCTTTTCTAAAAAGAAATCAATGGGATTTATTTCCGCCACAATGCTTATTGTGGGCTCTGAATTTGCAAGGATCACAGTAACATAGGGGAAATCTCATAAACACAGCTTACAAATATGCTGGGAAATATAGATTGGAACTGATAAAGAGATTGTTCGATTAGCAACAATTATAAAATAACTGACGGAGACCAGTTTGTCAATGTCCTTGCTTCTAAGATAAAGTTCAAAAGTCCAAAGTTGGAGTCAGCAGTCTGAAATTCCTTAGTGGAGTTGGATTAATTGATTGGCCAGTAGTTGAGAAATTGTAGGCAGATTTTTTTCTCTTTAAAAATGTCTTTATAAGTCTTTTGAGGAAGTTTGATTTTGACTTGTGGTTCACTCTTTTGAAAACAGTAGCTTTACTTGTAACGAGCTCATATACAGATTGATGCCTGCTTTTTACAGGCTATTGACTTTTTCTTTGTAGCTGAGACTTGGGGGTGTAAGTTTTGTCGGAAGATATAAAGTGGAGCAGTGCTGACCCCTTAAATGTCTACAATTTCAAAATTATCATTAAAAAGGCAATACTGGGTGCAGTACTGTTATTTTATGTGACCACCCCTCCTGTCGGCAAGAGAAATGGTTACCAATAAAATTGTTGGAGGTACTAATTGGCAATGATAGATTGGGGAATGTTAAAGGGGTGATGGTGGAAAGACAGTGGCAAACATTCAAAGAGTGCATGGGTGAAATGCAACAATGATTAAATCCTATCTGGCACAGATGTAAAACTGGAAAGACAGCCAAACCATGGCTTACAAGGAAAGTAACAGAAAGTGTAGATCCAAGGTAGAGGCTTACAAATAGGCCAGAGGAAACAACAGACCTGAGGAGTGGGAGCAGTTTGAATTCAGCAAAGGAAAAGAAAGGGATTGATTAAGAAAGGAAAAATAGAGTACGGGAGTAAGCTTGCAAGGAGCATAAAAACTGATTGTAAAAGTCTCTATATATATGTGAGGAAACAGGATTAGTAGAGACAAATGTAGGCCCCTTACAATCAGAAACAGGGGAATTTTATAGTGGGGAACAAAGAAATGGCTGACCAAGTAAATACATACTTTTGTTGTGTTCACAAAGGGAGACACATGTTGAAATGTTGGGGAACAGAGGGTTTAGTGAGTGGAAGGAACTGAGTTTTAGTAGTGAAAGGCTGTTGGGGAAATGGATAGGATTGAGGGCAAAAAAATTCCCAGGGTCTGATAATCTATATCCCAGAGTATTGAAGGAAGTGGCCCAGAAAACAGTGGATGCATAGGTGGTCATCCTCCAAGATTCTATAGACTCTCGAACAGTTCGTACACATTGGAGGGTAGCTTATGTAACCCCTCTATTTAAGGAAGGCAGGAGAAAACTGGAATGATTGACCAGTCAGCCTGATGCCTGCAGTGAGTAAAATGCCAGAGTCCATAAAGAAGATTTAGTAGCAAAGCACTTGGAAAACAGTGGTAGGATTGGATAGAGTCAGCATGGATTTACGAACGGGAAATCATGCTTGACAACTCTAGAATTTTTTGAGGAAGTAAATAGTAGAGTTACTAAGGGGGAGCCAGTGGATGTCATTTATTTGGAATTTCAGAAGGCCTTCAACAAAGTCCAACATTAAAGATAAGTGTGTAAAATTAAACCACATGGGATTGGGGAAGTCTACTGACAGACAGGAAACAAAGATTAGGAGTAAACCAACCTTTCTGTGAACAGCAGGCAGAGACTAGTGGGGCATTGCAAAGATCAGTGCTTGGACTGCAACTATTCACTATATGTATTAATGATTTAGATGAGGAAACAAAATCCAATATCTCCAAATTTGCAGATGACACAAAGGTGGCGGGAAGGTGCCAGATGATTGGAGGTGACAAATGTCATTCCCTTGTTCAAGAAAGGGAATAGGGATAATCCTGGGAATTACAGACCGGTCAGTCTTACTTCTGTGGTGGGCAATTTATTGGAGAGGATTCTGAGAGATAGTATTTATGACTATTTGGAAAAGCACAGTTTGATTAAAAATAGTCAGCATGGCTTTGTGAGGGGAAGGTCATGCCTCACAAGCCTTATTGAATTCTTTGAGGATGTGACAAAACACATTGATGAAGGCAGAGCAGTGGATGTGGTGTATATGGATTTTAGCAAGGCATTTGATAAGGTTCCACATGGTAGACTCATTCAGAAAGTAAGGAGGCATGGGATTCAGGGAAATTTGGCTGTCTGGATACATAACTGGTTGTCCAATAGAAGACAGAGGGCGGTAGTAGATAGAAAGTATTCAGCCTGAAGCTTGTTGTCCAGTGGTGTTCCGCAGGGATCTGTTCTGGGACCTCAGCTCTTTGTAATCTTTATAAATGACTTGGATGAGGAAGTGGAAGGGTGGGTTAGTAAGTTTGCCAATGACACAAAGGTTGGTGGAGTTGTGGACAGCCTGGAGGGCTATTGTAGGTTGCAACAGGACATTGACAGGATGCAGAACTGGGCAAAGAAGTGGCAGATGGAATTCAACCCAGAAAAGTGTGAAGTGATTCATTTTGGAAGGTCGAATTTGAATGCAGAATACAGGGTTAATGGCAGCATTCTTGGCAGTGTGGAGGAACAGAGGGATCTTGGGGTCCACGTCCCTAGATCCCTCAAAGTTGCCACCCAAGTTGATAGGGTTGTAAAGAAGGCAAATGATGTGTTGGCTTTCATTGGCAGGGGAATTGAGTTTAAAAGCTGTGAGGTAATGCCACAGCTCTATAAAACTCTGGTTTGACCACACTTGGAATATTGTGTTCAGTTCTGGTCACCTCATTGTAGGAAGGATGTGGAAGCTTTAGAGAGGGTGCAGAGGATTTACCAGGATGCTGCCTGGACTGGAGGGCAGGTCTTACGAGGAAAGTTTGAGGGAACTAGGGCTTTCTTCACTGGAGCGAAGAAGGATGAGAGGTGACTTGATAGAGGTTTACAAGATGGTGAGAGGCATTGATAGAGTGGATAGTCAGAGACTTTTTCCCAGGGCAGAAATGCCTATTACGAGGGGGCATAATGTTAAGGTGATTGGAGGAAGGTATAGGGGAAGATGTCAGAGGTAGGTTCTTCACACAGAGAGTGGTGGGCTTGTGGAATGCGCTGCCGGCAGTGGTAGTGGAGTCAGATACTTTAGAGATTTTTAAGCGACTCTTGGATAGGCACATGGAGGATAGTAAAATGTAGGGTATGCAGGGGAGATTGATCTTAGTAGGATAATAGGTCAGCACAACATTGTGTGCCAAAGGGCCTGTATTGTACTTAACTGTTCTATGTTCTATAAAGTGAGCTGTGAGGATGCAGAGATGCTTGTGTGATTAGACAGGCTAAGCAAGCAGACAAATGCATAGCAAATGCAGTAAGTGGATAATGCAAAAGAGTGCCAGAGCATGGTGACTCCTTGTAAGCTGTCCCTAGCAGATTGTTTCCTCACATTGATCATATTCATTCTAATCTCTTAAATCTCAGAGTTATCCACTGTGGTAGCAAAAACTGGAAGGCAGATTATGATGTGAATGGCTACAAATTGAGAGAGGGGAATGTGCAACAAGGTCTGGGTGTCCACCAGTCACTGAAGGTAGGCATGCAGGCACAGTAGGTGGGCAGAAAGGCAAATGGGATGGTGGCCTTCATAGTGAGAGTATGAGAGTACAGGAGCAGGGATGAATGTTGCAATTATATAGGGCCTTGATGAGACCATTCCAGAATATTGTGTGCGGTTCTGGTCTCCTTACCTGAGGAAGGATGTTCTTGCTATTGAGGGAGTGCAGCAAAGGTTTACCAGGCTGATTCCTGAGATGGTGGCACTGGCCCACATGGACAGGATGAATTGGTTAGGATTATGTTTGCTGGAGTTCAGAAGAATGAGGGGGAAATCTCATAGAAATCGATAAAATTTTAACAGGTCCTGACATGGTGAATGCAGGAAGAACGTTCCCAATGGCAGGGAAGTCCAGAACCTGGGATCACAGCCAAAGATAAGGAGTGAACCATTTAGGACTGAGATGAGAAGTTTTTTCACCCAGAACTGGTGAGCCTGTGGAACTCTCTGTCATAGAAAGCAATCAAGGCCAATACATTGCATGATTGCAAGGAATTGGATATAAAACTTGGAGCAAAAGAGATCAAAGGATATGGAGGAAAGGCTATGGAGTCAGATAATCATCCAAGATTATAACGAATGGCAGAGCAGGCTCAAAGGACCAAATGGCCTATTCCTGCTCCTATTTTCTATGTGTGAATATTTCTAAAATAAAGATATGCATTCCACACTGCCAAATGCCTCTGACCTATTCCAGGGGTTAAATGTAAAGGTATCAATGCAACCTGTAACACTGGTGTAACTTGCAATTCTATTGTGTAAGGGCTTTTTCTTCTTCTTTTGACAGATGCTTGTCTCTATAGCAGGTAATACACAATAGCACTGCAGACCCTTCAAGATTATTCTGCCATTCAATATGATCAGGGTTGACACTCTATCTCAATGCCATGTTCTTGCTTTCTCTCCATATCCGTTGATACTTGTAATATCCAAAAATTTATCAATCCCTTTCTTGTATGTAATCAGTAACCCAACCTCACAGCCTTCCATGGCAGGATCAGAGAGGCCTCAGTGTGCGTGTCCACCCATCCCTTAAGGTATCACAACATGTGGACAAGGTGATTAAGGAGGCATATGGGCTAATTTCTTTTATTAGTCAAGACATATCGTGTAAGAGCAGGGAAATTATGCTGAAACTGCAAAGCCAAAACTATTGTAAGCAGTTCTGGAATCCTTATTATAAGAGGGGTGTGATATTGGAGACAGTGCAGAGGAGATTTACCAGGATTTTGCCTGGGCTGGAGTTTTAGTTACCAAGAGAGATTGAATAGACCGAGGTTGGTTTCCTTAGAGCAAGGAGACACAGGGGGACATCATTGAGATGTACAAAATTATGAGGGACATACACCGGGTAGATAAGAGGAGATATTTCCCCTTGATGAAAAAAAATCAATGACTGGGGGCATAGATTTAAGGGAAGGGGCAGGATGTTTCAAGCTGATGTGAGGAATTTTTTTTTTCCCACTGAAGATAGTGGGAATCTGGAACTCAATGTCAATAAGAGAGTGGTAGAAGCAGAAACCCTCATAACATTGAAATATTTAGATGCACACTTGTAATGCTAAGGCATACAAGGCTATGGGCCAAATGCTGGAAAATAGAATTACATTAGTTCAGTGGTTCTTTTTGACCAGCACAGATTTGATGAGCTGAAAGGCCTTTTCTGTACTGTAGACTTCTGTGATATTTTTATTTCATGACTAATCCCCTCTTTTGACCTCAAAATGTAATCTGTTTCCACGTCTTACTCAATTCATCTGTTAGTGGAATCCTACCCATGACTCAGACTTGACCAATCCAATTCTCTCACTAGCCTGAACGGTTCATATCATCTTGAACTCTGCCACCAATGTTCTGTCTCTCACCAAGTTCCACTTACCCATTACTCTTGTGATTGCTGACCTACATTGGTTTCGGTTACTCAGCATCTCAAATTTAACCTTCTAACTGATTTAAATCATCTATTGCCTCACACATCCACACCTCCAAATGAGGTTCTCTAGTGGTTCCTGACTTCCCCATCATTGGTAGCCTTCCTGCTAACTGATCAACTCTAGGCTCTGAAATTAGTTCTTCAAATCTTTATGCCTCTTTACGCTTCTCCTTTAAGCTGTTCCTTGAGACACAAAACTGAAGTTTCCAATACAATTCCTATTAGCCCTTTCTTTGATCCTGTGTCAACTTACATTAATCATAGAGACACAGTACGCAATATATGCATGCAAGCCATTGCCGTTATTAGCTTTTGACTCAAAGTAACTAATTTCTGATGAAAGCTAACCAATATTTAACGATAGATGGAAAACATTTGTCTGTAATATCAAATTAAAATGAAAACACAATGTCTGTATAATTCACAGCATATTGACAGTAGGATCACAGAATGTAATTAGGAATTTCATTTGACATTGCTGTGGCTCATGTTAATGTTTTTTAATGATGCTAGAAGTCACTTTTCCGACCAAGTTATCGAATAGTTTTGTCATGCTCGAGATTCAGCTGTTGATCCACTGCAGCACCAAGTCTCTGCCTTGCTTCTTGAACCACCAGGCACAGCTGACTTTGAGTTAAGGTATGCAGACCACCCAAGTCACAGTATTACTTGACATATAAAATGAAGCATTTAAAAAGCACTGAGGTTTAATTATACAAAACAGAATCATTTAAATTATTAACATCAAGTGACATTCCAGTTCTTTTGGACAGTTTTGCTTTGGGCTTTTTTTCAGGTTTGTGGGTTTGAAATCTAGTCGCTGTTTGATTTATTTTACTTCCTTTTCGAAAGTATGGATGGAGGTACCCATTATAAAAATCAGCAGCCGAGAGAACCTTCTTCAGCACCACCAGCTTGAAGCCTGACCAGCCATTCTAGAGAGAAACATGTTAACGATTAACTAATTATTGCTGAAATATGGTTTTATATAAGGTTATAGAGAGACAGACCATTCAGCCCAATCATTCCCTGTAGGCACTTATATTCCACTTGTATCTCCTCCCATTGCTCCTCATCTCAATTTATCATGGTAAGCACCCATTTTCTCCTCTTCTCATTTGCATAGCATCCCCCCGCCCCACCTCCCATTTGGTGTAATTTGCAAATTTAGAAATTATGGTTTTGATTCCAACTTAAATGATTAAATGTCAATTTGAACAGCAGTAGTCCCAGCATAGATCCTTGTGGGACACCACTTCCCATCTCCTGCCATTCTGTATTTTACAGATTTTTACCCTTTTACTCCAAGCATTCTGGCCTGAAGCTAGATATCAATGACTGAAGGGGGACACTCCACAAATTTCCCTAACCTCAATGATAGAAGAGCCCAACTCAGAAGTGCAAAAGACAAGGCTGAAGCATCTGCAGCAATCTTCAGCCAGAAGTGCCAAGTGGATGATCCATCTCAGCCGCCTCCAGTGGTCCACAGCATCACAGATACCAGTCTTCAGCCAATTCAATTCATTCCATGTAATATCAACAAACAGTTGGAAACACTGGATACTGCAAAGGCAATAGTACTGAAGATTTGTGCTCCAGAACTTGTCAGTCTCCTAGTCAAATTGTTCCAGGACAGTTACAACACTGGCATCAACCCAACAATGAGGAAAATTGCCCAGGTATGTCCTGCACAAAAAAGATAAATGCAACCCGGCCAATTATCACCCCATCAGTCTACTCTCAATCATCAGTAACGTGATGAAAGCTGTCACTGACAGTGCTTATCAAGCAGCACTTGCTCAGCAATAACCTGCTCAGTGACGCCCAGGGCCACTCAGCTCCTGATCTCATTACAGCCTTGGTTCAAACATGGACAAAAGAGCTGAATTCCAGAGGTGAAGTGAGAGTGACAGCCCTCAGCATTAAGGCTGCATTCAACCGAGTGTGGCATCAGGGAGCCCCAGCAAAACTGGAATCAATGGGTATCGGGGGCAAACTCTCACCTGGTTGGAATCTTATCTGGCACACAGGAAGATGGCTCTGGTTCTGCTTTATCATTTAATAAGATTATGGCTGATCTGATTATGGACTTAGCTCCCTATCCCCATCTACCTCCAATAATCTTTGAATTCCTGGTTAGTCAAGAAATATAGTTTTACCTTGCAACGCACCAGAAGTGTGTTTGATTCCTTGTGGAAGTGGATAGTCCCAGGGATTAATTGTTCCGGTGTGAAAGCTACAAAAGGAAATGTTAAAAACAAAATCATTGCAATTCTTAAAAAGGTATCCCTGGATTATTGTTAAAGAGAGAAAAAGAAGATATCTGCCTCGGAACATTTGTTCTATAAAATTTAACATCTAAAGAGTGACGTGTAACCCAAGACAAAGCTAGTTCCGAATTTACAAACATCTGCAGTGAATTGTTAAAAAGGAAGCTGACAAGGTAGATCATGGCAGATCATAACAGATAGGTACAGAAAAAGATGCAAACACAATACATGATCAGACTGGTTAATGGATGGTAAGGGTTTTGTTATTAAACCAGTAGTGAGGAGACCTGAACCAATCCAGCTTGATAATAGGCCTCTGCATCATAAGTTCAATTCTCCAACTAACAGTTCAGAGTTTAAATTCAGAAAAATCACCACATTTTCTTAAACATACTGGGTCAGTAAAAGTGACAATGGAGTTGTCATCTTGACATAATCCTGCTGCCCTTTCTAGGGACACCAACCCACACCACTCCAGTTGCTTTTTAATGGCCTTTTCAGACTACTGAGTTGTCCCAAAATTATTAATTGAAATGAGAGTCCCTACTTCAAGAATATGGCTCACCCCTACCTGCTCAGCAAAAATGAGAAAACGTCAGCCTAGTCAATGTGACCCAGCTCCCAAAATTTAATCACTTCAAAAGTGTCTGTGAAGAAAAAAGGGTAAGTGTGTGCTTCCAATGAAAAGCTTCAATTTCAACTGGAAGACGTGAATTTTTCCAGTGAGCAAAACAAAGGCAGGAAAAAGAACACTTAGGTCAAGATAGGTCCACATGATTGAACAAAAAGATAAAAAAAAGAGTTTATATCTGCAGTGCTTTACACAAGCATTGGATATCAGAATGAATTGTTCGAAATAGCAGTCACTGTTGTAATGTTGGAAATGCATGAACCAAATTGTACACAGCATGATCCCACAAACAGCAACATGAAAATGGCCAGTTCTTTTTGTCAGAATAATGTTGTGAATTCCGTTTCATCTACTAAAGCAGACAGATGGCTCAACATCCCATCTGAAAGAAGGGCCTCCAGCAACTGCCATTTCTGGTAGAAAATTCCAATCCTTTACCAACTTTTGTGCATTGAAGTAGTTCCTTACATAACTCTTCAAAAAACTGGTTCTAATTTTTAGGCCACTGTCTCCTGGTTCTAGACCCACCAATCAGCTGAAATATAGTTTTTTCCCTATCTACCATACAAATTCCTTAAAATATATTAAAAGCTGTACTCAAATCTCTACTTAATCTTCTAAATACCTGGAAAGACAGCTTTAATTTGTACATTCTTACCTCATAAATTGAGTTAACTCCAGCTAAGAATGATAAATTCTTCCTAAGGTATAGTGTAGGGAACTGTTCACAGAGTGGCAGGTTTGGTTAAACCATGGCTCAACTTCTACTTACTTGTATTACTCAAGTTAAAAATGCCTGCATTCAATTAATATTTTTGATTATCTTTGCTCCAACACTGACGCAGTCAAGATCTACATACATCAATTGCATCCCTAACCTCACCACACCAATCAGTCTCTTTGAATCTCTGCTGCTTTCCACCATTTAGCAAGTGTTATCCTTGAGAGACATACACTTGGCTATGCTGGTCATTTCACCTTCATTTGTTGAACCTTTGCTGATTCACTTAATCAGTATCCATTATAATTTTATGCTTCCACCTGCACTGTTTATAATGTTGCCTATCTTTGTAACAGCCATATTTTCATTTTGCTTATTTGGTCACCTAAATAGTAAAAACAAAAGAAAGTTGAGGCCCCATAGTGGATCTTTTCTTATTCATTAGTCACTTTCTACCAATTAGAAAAATCTACTCACGGTCCTTACTCTATTTCCCAGTTTTCAGCTCATCTCCTAAACACATTAATAAATTGCCTTCACTTCCATAAGGTTTATCTTTGGCTCCTTATGAAGGACTTCATCAAGTTTCTGCTCAATACTTAAAATCACCTCTTCAAAAATATTCAATCATGTCCGTGAACTTTCTCAGTTCAAAATTTCTAAGCAATCTGTCACTCTTCCTTTAATTATAGGTTTGAATAATTCCCAACCACGTTCAGGTCAAGTGGTCCATAAGTCCCCCATTTCTTTCTCTCACTTTTCTTAAATTGCAAAGTAACTGGTGTCCTAAATGTTTAACTCTATCAGACAACTATGTTTTGTAATATCCCTCTAACCCAAAGAAAAACAAACTTCTGAAGGGTGTGTGGTGAATTCCTAGTAATCAACTCAGTTCACAGGAATGTCCATGTGGTTTACAGTTGCCATAGGGATCAGTGCTAATAAGGCAGAGTAAACCAAATAAAAACTTAGATTAAAAAATTAAGATACCGAGTGGCATTTTCTTGCACCTCTCACAAAAGTTCACAGAATAAACAAAAAGGCTGATGCTAAGAAACAGGCAAAAGAGAACTAGAACTAGAACAGCAATAGTTCTTCCCATTTGCTGGGAAATGAAATGCAGAAGTAAAACTACAGGAAAACAATTTTATCAGAGCCAACTAAACAGTTGAAAGGGGTCAGATACAGGAATCTCTGGAATGCTGGATTGTCAGGTCCTAATGCCAGAGAGAGGATTTATTCACAAATTACTGGTGACATTGTATCTGGAAAATTGGACTGAGTGGAACACTGGAAGTTTAGAGCTCATGTGGTGGGGTGTGGTAAATCTCTATTGGAGAGCTAGGAGTGAATTTGAGACTGTCTGTTTAATACTACATATACTGAGTAGCATAGTGTACAGTAAAAGCATTTTTGTAAGTCAGTTAGTTAATGCAAAATTTACCTCTCTTTAGTTTGACATATCGTTTGCCTGTTAGTTATGTTTGAAATTATGATAATTTTCATTTGAATGTTACAGTATAAGTTGTAAAAAATTAAGTTTTGTTCTTTGGTTACTTCCATTGGGTCATTTAGGAAATTCATCTATTCTCAAAAGACATCAGTCCCAATGGAGATCATAACACATGCAATTGTCCAATCTTCGGGAATGGTTATTGAATTGAAGAAACTTTGAAAGTTCATGGTTAGCACACCTGTAATATTTTCACCCGTTTCTGTCAAAAGCCTTAGATGAAAACAACGTGGTCCTGAGGATTTATCACTATTTGGGGTCATTCTTTGCTTACTCTAGTTTTGGTAAGCCTCCAATCCCAACTCAAACATTAGTTTCTCTAGAATGACCAGATCTCTCATCTCCTCTTCTATAGATACTGATACAATGTAATTAGTTAACATGCCTGCCAATTCCTAGTTTGTCATAATGTCATCATTAACAGTTGTTAAAGGATCCCACTTTGCTCATAACCATTATGACCTCACTTCTTGGTGTTGACTTTTATATCCCTTTGCAGGTTTCTTTTCATATTCCTTTTCTATGTTACTTTTACTTTGTATCCTATCTGATCTACTGAGTACTTCCAGTATTTTCTGATTTTATTTCAGCTATACAAATCACTGGTGAGGCAACAGATGGTGTTATTGTGATCAATTGTGCACACCTCATTTCAGAAACAGAGTATTGCCTTTGGAGAGAGCGCATCAGATTTATCAGAATGGTATCTGGACTGCGAGGGGTTAATTAGGAGTAGTTGCTAAGGTTGTAGTACTTAGAAGGTTAAGAGATGATCTCAAACAATCATAGAATCCATACAGTGTGAATGCAAGCCATTCAGCCCTTGATTTGACACCAAGCCTCTGAAGAGCATCCCCCCCAGACCCAACCCACTACCCTACCCCTGTAACCCTGCATTTCGCCATGCCTAATCCACTTAGCCCATACATCCCTTGACACTATGGGCAATTATGGCAATCCACCTAACCTGCACACCTTTGGACTGTGGGAGGAAACCAGAGCACCCAGAGAATATGCAAACTCTGCACTGACAGCGCTGTGAGGCAGTAGTTCTAACTACTGAGCTCTATGCCACCCAAATCTGACAAAGCTTTGTTAAGAAAAATAGAGCATGTACAAGATGTTTCATTGATTGTGGTGTTTTGAATGAGGCATAGTCCAAAATTATGAGCTAGCAGTTTCAGGAGCCACTTCTTCAGGCAAGACCATAAGAACATAAGAAATAGCAACAGGAGTAGGTTGTTTGGCCATTCAATAGGAGCATGGCTGATCTGCTATTCCTCACATTCACTTTCCTGGCCTTTTTGATTGCCTTACTGATCAAGAATCTATTTCAGCCATAAAAAATACACAAGGACTCTGTCCCCACACCTCCCGATGGCAAGAAGTTCCAAAGACACTCAAATAAATTCATCCTCATCTCAGTCTTAAATTGGCATCCCTTTATTAGGAGTTTATAGCCTCTGATCCTACACTCTCCCATGAGGGGAAACATCAGCATTTACCCTGTCACACCTCTTAAGATTCCTATGTGTTTGAATGCGACCACCTCTCATTCGTCTAAACTCCAGTGAGTAGAGTCCTAATCTGTTTAACCTTTGCTCAGAAGGCAACAAGGGATCATATTTGTGAACCTTCTCTGAGCTGCCTCCAATTAAATAATACCTTTCTTTAAATAGTAGGGCTAAAACTGTTGACGGTCCTTCAGATGTGGTCTCACCAGCACCTTGTACAGTTACAGTAAGATTTCTCCACTCATACTCCTACCCCATTAAAATAAAGACTAAAATTCCATTAGGGCAAAAGCCTGGAACTCTGTTCCACAAACAGCAACTGATCAAACATAAATTTTTAAGTCTGAAATTGACTGATTTCTGTTAATCACAAGTATTAAGAAAAGCAGGACAAAGACAAGTGTTATGGAATTAGTTTGCAGATCAGCCATGATCTTGATGATGGTAGAACAGCTCTGAGGAGTTGAGTGGTCTCTTCCCCCATGTCTGTAAAGTTTTGGTCCTATGAATAAACAGCACAATGAAGTTGGACAAGTTAAAATCAGGTGACTGGCAGAGTCAGTCCGGCCAGCCAGCCTCTCTCTCAAGGGATAAATTTTAAAAACCATTAGGGCAGTTCTTAACCAAAAAGTATTCTGGAAAGATAATCTGCTTTAATGATATTTAGAGATACATATTGGCCAGGACATTGCACAGAACTCCTTGGTTCTTATTCAAAAACTGCAATGGGATTTTTTTTGCGTCCACAAGTTCATTCTCAATTTAATGTATGATCCAACAGTATCGCTTCTGACAATGCAGCACCCCTTCATTCTACACTGGAACGTCAGCCTAGATTGTGTGTTTATGTTTCTGGAGTGGGACTCAAACCTCTGTCTTCTGACTCTGCGATATGATCGCCACACTCTCAGCCATTATTAAATTTCAGGATCATTTGCTAATCAAATCTTCAGTGAGAAGGCCGAGCTACTCATCAACCTAAACATCAAACTGAAGATGTTGTTTCTTTTTAAATTACCATTATAAATAACCTACCCAGTGAAACAGGAATTTCTCGCACATCCACTAAATCCAATAGCTTCACAGTTTTGTCCATCCACAGTGTTCGTAGAGGAATCTACAACATTTAAAGTTAACAATACTATATTGTTAATCAGCATGCTACAATATTGTGATTAAACAGTATGTACTGCTACATTCTCATTAGCTTAAACTCTTTTGTTTCTTCTCCCCAATTTTATATTTTTCTTCTTCCATTTCATTTTCTTAGTTCATTTTGCCAGAGACTATCTCAAGTCTCATCAATTCTGCTCCTTAGCTTACAGGGGTAAAACAGCACTCCACTTGTTCCAACACTATCATCAAGGTTGAGAACTTGTGTAAGCAAGGAGCAGAGACTGCTATGGAGATTGGATCATCAAATATATGCAACACGAAGTAAGTCAGGTCATCTACAAAAGATTCAAGGATATGGTGGAGGCAAGATGTGGCAGGGCAGGGGCTACAAGGAAATGGAATTGAGAACACAGTCAGATCAGCCTCATTTTTACTCAGTGGCACAGCAAACTTGAGAAGATAAACAGACTATTCTTGCTCCTGTTGCTTATGTTCATACATGCGTGCAAACGGCATTGACAGGATGTCTGAGCAGATTCCAGATCTCTCAAAAAATGGTAGGTCAAGCTACGGACAGCAACAGTAAAACACCTCTTTGAAAACAAAGATAATTAAATTCCCTTTTCTTTCTGAACTAAAAATAATTAAATCAGAGCTGTCAGTAAAATACCTTGGTTTATTTTGGATTGCTTCCATTAATTAAACTGACAATGAGCTCAAATCTCAGATGCCTTTGGCATCCTTGCTAAGCACTTACCCTGGATCCTATTGCTCGATATATCTGATCAAGCTCCTCCCATGTCTGTTCCTGCCAATTCACCCAACTCATACCAACATTAATCTTAGGAGCTGCAAACACAGGGAGTTCACAATTAAAATTGTTTTGCATCAATACAGCCAGATGAGACTCTCTACATCTTTCTGGAATAAGATGATTAATAATCTTAAATTTAGTGCGATTTCAACTGCCGTATGCTTTAGAATTAAATTAGTTGAATAATTCAGTAAATTATGAAGAAATTATGCAGTAATTATTGGGTAGAGTAAACTTTTCCACATGTGGGGACAGACTAGGAGCTAAGATAGGACCAAGAAATCAGGAAATTCAGGAGAAACTTCATAAACAGGTAATGATGGCAACTCTGACATTGCTATCACATGGAGTAGTTTAGGCAAACCACACTGATGTCTTACAAGGGGAATCTGGAAGAGAAATGAAGGAGAAAGGAACAGAGGTTTACACAGATAGGTTGAAATGAAGAGGGATCAGAAGAGCTTCACAAGAAGCATCAATGTTGCTGAGGACAAAACAGTTAACCTCCGATTTCTGTATTGGAAATTTCTTTTCACTCACCGAATGTAATACCCTCCTTGGATTGTTCCCTTGCATTCTTGACAAGTTCTGGAAGACTTTCCAAAGTTGAAAGAAGCTGAAACAAATAAATACAAGTGATTTTAGATTTGGAGGGAAACCCATTTCTCCACAGGACGTTGGTTTGAGTTTCACTGATGTGAGACTATGAAATTAATTGCATTTTACATCACAGAACAAGGACGTGACAAAGTACCCTTGCCAATTCTCCAAAAGGACTAACTACTTCTCCCACTGTCACTTCCCTGTCCATTTAATTACTTTTTCTGGTGACACTTAGCAGGCCAGACAGTATCAGTCGAGAGGAAAACACATTTGTTTCAGTTCAATGACTTTTACATCCTGGTGGGGGACTGGATGGAAGTGCAGAGAGACTTGACAGCCTGGTGAAATATTGCTCCTCTTGAAGGGCTTCACTATTGTTTCATTTTCTCCAAGTTTCAGAATTTGAGCAGTAGCTGGTATTACTATGGCACAGTGATGGAATTGAAGGAGTCATGAATGGCACATTGATAGATGTCACTACCCCACAGCTGGGGAGAGACCGTTAGAGTGACAACCAAACAGCCAAAAGGAAATGGCAGGAACATCCAAGTGCATCTCACTTTGTAACCAATTTTCAGACAATACATGATTGTGAATATAGATCTGGGAGGATCAAATGAATAATGGAGGGGGATGGTCTCAGCAAGTGACCAGGGAGTGACTTGGGGATCCCGATAAGTGAGCCATGGAGGGAGTCCTGGTCAGTGACCTAGGGGAGGGGGGGTATCTCATTGAGTGATCCTGGGATGGGGGGCATGGTTCCAGTTAGGAGTGGAGGTCTCAGTGAGTGAGGTTCAGACCTGGAGCTGTACACACTGAAGCCACCCAAGAGGTTGTGCAAAATACTCAATAATAGTAAGTTTCTGTGAAGCAGTGAGAGATCGAACCTTCATCAATCTTTAGCTCGGCTTAGCAAGGTGTCTCAAAAGCTTTGCAATAAGTTTGCATTTTAATGGTTTCATATCCAAGTAAAATTGGGTCAGTGCCACTATAAATGTAACTGGTTTAAACACAGTTCAAACTCATTTTTGAGCCTGCTTTGCCTGTTTGTTTTTTCAACTTAAATATACCTTAGAGATCTGAAAGGACTGATTCTCAATTGCATCTGGGGTCATTTGCAGCTTGGAGACTGCAATCTCTGACCACCCAAACAATTTATAACAATATTCCTTCACCAATCCATGACTTTGCAGAATCTTTCCTTAAGGGAATAAAAGTGTGGCACAATCCAATGTTACAGATTACTTTTGAACTGCACCAGGGGAGCAAAGAAAGTGGGTGGCAGTGGATGCCATGGTGCTGAGGGCAAAGGCTTTCAGAAGGAAGGCAAGCCCATATGGTAAGGAGGAGAAAGGGCTAACTTAAATGTGTGTCTAGCTGTGTGAAGCCAAACAAATAATATTTATTTGTTACTTAACCTCAGAAAATGTTTGAAATTCATTCCACTGATAAACAGTCACCAAATTTTGAACTAGAAACTACCATTCCAGTTCATAAACTACAAATTTGAAGTATTTAACGTCAACTGTGTCACTTCAGGTCCTTCCATGACACCATTTTGGAATCAAATTGTGGGAAATTTGTTCGCCATTAATTATGAAAATCTTATTTATACATTTCAAGTTAAAAGGTTTAATAATGTACATGTATGCATGCAATCTTTAGTATTTGTGCTACTATATCTATCTGAAGAAAACAAAATGCATCTCAAATGCAGAAGAATTGTTAGTGTGTAACTGCAACATCTAGTAAAGGATTTAGTGAGAATGAAAAAGAAACTCCTGAAAATGAAAATGTAGCCCTTGAGAACACCCCACAAAGAGTACTAACTAAAACTTATCATGGGAAGTTCAACTACAAACCTTTTGCTACTTCTATGTATCATCCTTGTACTCAGGCCATGTCAACATGCCAAAAAAACAAAGCTGCTGGAAAAGCTCAGCAGGTCTGGCAGCATCTGTGAAGGAAAAGATAAAGTTAACGTTTCGGGTCTGGTGAACCTTCCTCAGAACTGATGGTGACTGGGAAAACGTCAGTTTATATGCAGAAAATAGGGAGGTGGGTGGGGTAGGGAGTAAACGGTAGGACAGAGCCAAAAGAGAAAGAAAAATAGTTGGACAGACAAAGGAGTTGATAACGATCAGGCCTTCTTACCACATAGCCTGCCATTACATACCCGCTGTTGTTAAGTCACTAAAAGTCCCCATTAACAACTATCACCCTCCCAGCCTGATTGTTATCACTGTTATTCCCTTAAGGAAAGATTCTGCAAAGTCATAGATTGGTGAAGGAACATTGTTATAAATTGTTTGGGTGGTCAGAGATTGCAGTCTCCAAGCTGCAAATGACCCCGATGCAATTGAGAATCGGTCCTTTCAGATATCTAAGGTACATTTAAGTTAAAAAACCTGAACCATTAACTCTATCTTTTCCTTCACAGATGCTGCCAGATCTGTTGAGCTTTTCCAGCAACTTTGTTTTTGCTCTTGATTTACAGCATCCACAGTTCTTTCAGTTTTTATGTCAACATGCCCATCTACCAGTGAATACTAAAAGTTTAATTTGCCACAGAATCTACTGCAGCTAATTTGCGTGTGAAAGAAAGCTCAGAAAGCCCAAGATTTCGGGTGCAACATTTATATGTATTTCAAGTTTTATCTCTAGTTGTGGCTGCGTTGTTGGGACCTTGATGACATCATCGAAATTCCAGTGAGGAGGACAGCGCCAGAGATGAGCAAGAGATAACAAGGTGTAGAGCTGGATGAACACAGTAGGCCAAGCAGCATCAGAGGAGCAGGAAAGCCGACGTTTTGGGCCTAGACCCTTCTTCAGAAATGGGGGAGGGGATGGGGATTCTGAAATAAATAGGGAGAGAAGGGGAGGTGGATAGAAGATGGATGGAGGAGAAGATAGGTGGAGAGGAGACAGACAGGTCAAAAAGGCGGGGATGGAGCCAGTAAAGGCGAGTGTAGGTGGGGAGTTAGGAAGGGGATAGGTCAGTCCAGGGAGGACGGACAGATCAAGGGGGCGGGATGAGGTTAGTAGGTAGGAGATGGGGGTGGGGCTTGAGGTGGGAGGAGGGGATAGGTGGGAGGAAGGACAGGTCAGGGAGGCGGGGACCAGCTGGGCTGGTTTTGGGATGCGGTAGGGGGAGGGGAGATTTTGAAGCTTGTGAAGTCCACATTGATACCATTGGACTGCAGGGTTCCCAAGTGAAATATGAGGTGCTGTTCCTGCAACCTTCGGGTGGCATCGTTGTGGCACTGCAGGAGGCCCAGGATGGACACGTCGTCTGAGGAATGGGAGGGGGAGTTGAAATGGTTCGCAACTGGGAGGTGCAGTTGTTTAGTGCGAACCGAGCGTAGGTGTTCCGCAAAGCGTCCCCAAGCCTCCGCTTGGTTTCCCCGATATAGAGGAGGCCACAACGGGAACAGCGACATAGTTTACCACATTAGCAGATGTGCAGGTGAACATCTGCTGGATGTGGAAAGTCTTCTTGGGGCCTGGGATGGGGGTGCGGTGTAGGGGCAGATGTAGCACTTCCTGCAGTTGCAGGGAAAAGTGGCGGGTATGGTGGGGCTGGAGGGGAGTGTGGAGCGGACGAGGGAGTCACGGAGAAGAGTGGTCCCTCCGGAAAGCAGATAAGGGTGGGGAGGGAAAGATGTCTTTGGTGGTGGGGTCGGTGATGAGCAAATTCTTACTTTGAACATGAGCCAGCAGAATGCTCTGAAATCCTCAGTACTGAGTGCTAGATTGGCAGGTGGAGGGGATGGAGATTTTAGCAAAGGATGCCCAGCAATGTCTCCTCCAGGAACAAAAACAAAGTTGATGGAAAAGCTCAGCAGGTCTGGCAGCATCTGTGAAGGAAAAAACAATTAACGTTTCAGGTCCAGTGACCTCAGATCCTTTGGTAGCTGGGAAAATGTCAGTTTATATGCAGAAAAAAAAGGGGAGGGGGTTGGGGTAGGGAGTAAACAATAAGATAGAGCCTAAAGAGAGAGAGGAGCAGTTGGACAGACAAAGAGTTGATAATGATCAGGCTGGGAGGGTGAATAGTTGTTAATGGGGACTATTAGTGACTAATAACAGGTGGCATGTAATGGCAGGCTATGTGATAACAAGGCCTGGTGTGTGGTGTAGGGGGCTAGGACATGGGAGAGTTTAGGCCCCAAAATTATTGAACTCGATATTGAATCCCGAGGGATGCAGGGTTCCCAAGCGGAAAATGAGGTGCTGTTCTTCCAGCTTGTGTTGAGTTTCGCTAGAACACTGCAGCAAGCCTGAGACAGACATGTTGGTCAGGGAACAGGGTAGTGTATTAAAGTGGCAGGCAACTGGTAGTTCAGGGTCTTTTTTGCGAGCAGAACGTAGATGTTCTGCTAAGCAGTCACCCAGGCTACACTTCCTCCAGTACAGACTCAGGCTTTCCTCTTGACAGGTTGCACTGACTCTGTTTTGAATGTGTTCTTGCTTTTATGTTGCGGTGTCCCTTAGACCTTAATCAATTGTGAGCGAGCATAAGTTAGAGACTTTTACCTTCTGCGAAATTTGCTTAGATAAACATTTTGACGACTCAAACAATTAATACACAAGGGCACATCGCAATAGCAAATTCAAAATTGATATAGCTAACACATTTTCTTACAGCTCCAGTAGTTCAAAATTTAACACCCCTAGAACCCACATCTTATTTGGCAAATTTTCTTCCCAGTTCCTCTCAATAGATCACCAAATTTTAACCTCATTCAACTCATTTCCTTGGCCATGTTCCAGCTTTGACTTTTCCACGTTTCAGTGGACGTCTTGCTATTTCATGGACATTCTCAGTCCATTATCTCATTTCACTTTCTCGAACTAGACCCTGTACCCTTTCTCCTCTTGTTTGGCTCAAAATCAATATTTTCTCAGAAATGGTGTGTTCTGGTCAACATTTTTACATATCTGATTATTTATATTTCTATAAATCATTTAAACTATATACTTAATGGTCAAATCAAATCAAAAAATTATTTTCACAAAATAAATTAGACTTGCAAGAATCCAACGTATTTGGAGGCATTGGGAAAACGAACATTTTTGACAATTGTTATACTTCCCATACTTTCACCCATGGGCTCACCGTGGATGTTTTAGTATTCACTACCTGTCAGAAATTTAAGAATTGAAAGTGAATAGGCAGTGGAGTATTCTGTTGCAATTATGTCTATGTTTCTGGCCTGCATTTTCACACTGGTTGGGAATAGTTAGGATTAAAACTGGTCTTTTGCACTTCGTGCTTTGACTTTAATTGAAGTCAATGATTCATACAATATTATCTTTTTGTATTTTCTTCACTAACCATCTGAAATGAATCAAACTTTAACTCTACTGCAGCATTTGGTATAAAGAGTTCTGTCAGAGGGACCAACTTCTTATTACAAAATATTTTAGTTTCAGGTCCATGCACATATTTTAGTTTCAGGTCCATGTAACTGGATAATTGCATTAAATCAATACATAATCTGGAAACTTGGAAATTGCTGACAGGTGAAAAAGGAAGCTTTTGCACATCATTCTTTAGTCTATTGTGATGGAACAACACTGCAAATAAGCTAATTTTACACATGTATTGAAGTGCAAGGCAGTGAAACTTTATCTGATTCAATTAGTATTTGGTCATCAATTGTTGAACCGGATCCTTAGTGTTTTGTGTTGTTAAAGTCACTTCAACTGTTATTCTGAGGGTTGTATTTCCATTAATTGCTGGAATTTGGTTATGTTATGGTTGGCCTTCTCAAGTGCACAAAGTCCAAATATTTTACCATTTCAGCCCCTGTTTCTGCCAAGATCACTCCCAATTCATCAGCGGTACATCTTGGAGGAACAGCACATTCTTGCTGCATTACAATGGGGCCAACATCGAACCTAAAGGCACAAAACATCAGTCACCCACACAACTACCAACAGACATGATCTCTTTGCATATCATATTACTTGTATGTGACAGCTCCTAGTTAATCAGCTGGAATAGGTATATTCTGGCACATACAAGAGACTGCGGTGGTGGCCAAAATGTCACCCATCACCTGCAGAGCAGCTTGTGTCCCATTTCCCCTCCCTCAAGAAAACCTGCCAAAATGATTTTCAAAGGAGAGTCATATTGGAGCGAAAACATTAACTCTGTATCGCTCTCCAGATACACTGCCTGAGCTGCTGAGTTTTTCCAACAATTTCTGTTTCTGTTACTGTTACTGTTGAATTAAGACAGGGCTTCATCACACTGTAGGACCTTAGAGGAAGAATCCTGCCAAGAGCTGCCAGACAATCAAAGGCCAGCAGCACAGTATTGTTACCCGTGGAGCAGAGGCTGATCCTAACACTGCACCCACCCGAGACCCAGGATCAGGTCAGAGATGAGTGATGACAAGACATGGTTGTGTGGGAGGCAGTCTGTTAGCAGGGGCAGGGGAATGATTGTCAATGGACAATGGACAATCCTCAATCCCAAAGCCAGCCCACTTGATCAGACACTGAGTGCCTTTGTGTAAGTGCTTTCCTCCTTGCCAACCACCTCACCAGGATTTCAGGCTATGTCCATGGTAAGACCCCATCCGCAGTTAAATGAACATCAGCATTGGCAGGATGAGACCTTTGAGGGAACATTTAATGCCCATTTAAGGGCCTCAATTGGCAGCAGGGTGGGCAAAAGGGCATTCTCCAATCCAATTAAGTGAACCCCCAACAACAAATTGGACTCAGGAAAGACATCAAACTCTGCCCTATGTGTGGACTTGGAAGTTAGTTGGGAAAAAAGATGGTTTAATACTGTACAAAACTAATCAAGACGGGTGCTGACAAGACTGGGGGCAGTTTACTGTTGAAAGGTACAGTTCACAGCAGAAGACTGTTCTGAGGCCCAGCATCACAGACATCCACAAGGATCTTCTTGGCTGGAGACTTTCCCTTAAGATTAAATAAATCAGGTAAACGCTCCATCATAAAACAAATGATTTGGTCTCTGAGGAAGAAGCTCACGTGGGCAAAAACAGCATTTTCTAATTTGACACCAAGGTGGATTGAAATCTCAAACGTGAATATGTTTGTGTGTAGTAAAGCACTGACAAAACCTAACTTGAAGCTATGCTAATAACTTATTAGCAAATTGTTATTTATGTAATCTTTCTGAATTGACGTGCACAAGAATGATAAAGTAAGGGATAGAAGAAAACTATCTGCTGAAATTGTGGCAAGGCACTGAAATACTGACATTAAAGCAAAGGGACCATTTTCGAAATTATGCTGAGACAGCCGAGTTACAGCAGAGCATGAAGGACATGGACATATTTAGGCATTATTCAGTGTTAGCATATGCAGTTATAACACAAATGTTGAGGTACTAAAAGTAAAACTACACATTCATAGGTTTTCTCCTATTTTCAAAGAGCAAAATGAAAGTTTCAATGAAGTTTGAATGTTTGGGAGCCACGTAACCCCCCCCCAACTATAAGCAAATCGACAGTTTATTGAACCATGTGGTATCTGTGTTCAGGCATAACATATGCAATAAGATATAATCTTCAACATATTACAGGATGATCTCAGTGACTACAACAGAGTAAGAGTAAACATAAGAAATTGGGAAAGGCCATTCACCACTAAGCCATTCAATACAAGCTCAACTGATTGAAATGTGATCTTAACTTCATTTTCCTATTGCTTGGACTGATTGCATGAGTTCCTTTTGCAAGGAAGTGTTTTAAATGTTTAATTTGTGTAAATCTAATTTAACTGTATTTAGTTTGTAGTTGGTATTAAAGTGCACTCTACAGTTTAAATTCATGTGGTTGAGAGCTTGGAACATGTTTATTTTCAAGGGTTCCATTGAAAGAGCAACCAAATTAAGAACAGGCTAAAACTGGCTTCTTGTCAACTAATTCAGATGGGCCCTTTATGTTGGGCCGATGTTGCTATGAAGTAGCCAACTAAGTGCAATTTAGCACTCGAGAATATGACTTATGCTCTGTGCTCCAGGAGGCAGTTACATGCTTTAGATGAGGTCACTCAAACTTGTTCTGCAATCAAGGACAGGAAGAAGCTTACAAGTGAAACAATAATGGGAACCAAGGAGCAGCTCTCAAGAAGAAATGTCTCTGCTTTTGTCCAACAGTTGCAACATTATTGCAAGCCGTCTGGGTGAGAGCAGGGACTACAGGGAAGATGGGCGAACTGACCACGACACCACGAGCCATCGAAGTGGGGGTGGGGGGAGAAAGAAACAGGAACATAGTAGTTGCAGGATCAGTATAATTAGGGGGAATAGACACTATTCCCTGCAGCTGTAAGCAAGAGTCCCAAAGGCTGTGTTGCCTGCCAGGGTGAAGAACACCTCATCAGGCTTGGGAAGGAAGTTGGTGAGGAAGGGGAGGGATCCAGTTGTCATTGTCCACATTGGAACTGACGACATTGAAGGACTAAAAAAGAGATTCTGCCTAAAGATTTTTGAACTGTTAACACCTAAACTAATAAGCAGAATCACCATGGTTACATTATACATTAACAATCAGGAAGAAGGAACTGAAGGCTTTGTTGCTACGTTTGCAGGCACACAAAAACAGCTGGATGGACAGGTAGTATTGAGGAAGCAGGGAAGCTGCAGAAGGAATTGAACAGACTAGGATAGTACACAAAGAATTGGTGGATGGAATACAATGTGGGAAAGCATGAGATTATGCACTTTGGTAGGAAGAATAGAGACACTGACTACTTTATAAATGGGGAAAGGCTTCAGAAATCTGAAGCGCAAAGGGACTTAGGAGTCAGAGTTCATGATTCTCTTAAGGTTAATGTGCAGGTTCAGTTGGCTGTTAGGAAGGCAAATGCAATATTAGCATTTATTTTGAGAGGGCACAGTAGGGATGTACTGCTGAGACTGTACAAGGTTCTGGTCAGACCGCATTTGGAATAACGATGTGGAGGGGCCGGTGTTGGACTAGAGTGGACAAAGTCAGAAGTCACAACGCCAGGTTATGGTGCAACAGATTTGTTTGAAATTACACAAGCTTTCGGACTGCAGCCCCTTCGTTCGGTATAGTGAGAGAGCAGAGCACAAAGACACAGAGTTTGTAGGCAGACAGATCAAAAGATCATAGAACTGGAATGAATGGAGTGTCAGATAATAGGTCACCTGCAGGCGACCAAGAGTGTTAGATGGTGAGTAAAGTGTTTATAAAGTCAATGTCAGTGCTGTGCTGTCATGACAATCATGCAGAGTGATAGGAATGTACAAAAGGTGACATCTCTGGTCAGACACGGAAATGTAGGTATGAGACCTTGTCCAGAATCTGTCTCGGAGTTATAACCTGGAAGCAGACTGGTTTTATTCGGAAAGCAGGCATTTATAAAATGTCACACTGACTGACTGTGACTACAGACAGACAGACAGAGCGCGCGGGAGCAAGACAGGCAGACAGGGCGTGCAAGATGGAGTGAGAGCGTGTGCGACAGCCAGAGAGAGGGCCAGAGAGAGAGACGTTACAAAGAACAAAGAACAAAGAACAAAGAACAAAGAACAAAGAAAATTACAGCACAGGAACAGGCCCTTCGGCCCTCCAAGCCTGTGCCGATCCTGTTCTTTCATCTAAACCTGTCGCCTATTTTCCAAGGATCTGTATCCCTCTGCTCCCTGCCCATTCATGTAGCTGTCCAGATACATCTTAAATGACACTATCGTGCCCGCCGCTACCATCTCCGCTGGCAACACGTACCAGGCACCCACCACCCTCTGCGTAAAGAACTTTCCACGCATATCTCCTTTAAACTTTTCCCCTCTCACCTTGAAATCGTGACCTCTGGTAATTGAGTCTCCCACGCTGGGAAAAAGCTTCTTTGTATCCACCCTGTCTATATCTCTCATGATTTTGTAGACCTCAATCAGGTCCCCCTTCAACCTCCGTCTTTCTAATGTAAATAATCCTAACCTACACAACCTCTCTTCATAGCTAGCACCCTCCAGACCAGGCAACATCCTGGTGAACCTCCTCTGCACCCTATCCAAAGCATCCCCATCCTTTTGGTAATGTGGCAACCAGAACTGTACGCAGTATTCCAAAGTCCTATGCAACTATAACATGGCCTGCCAACTCTTGTACTCAATACCCCATCTGATGAATGAAAGCATGCCGTATGCCTTCTTGACCACTCTATCGACCTGCGTTGCCACCTTCAGGGTACAATAGACCTGAACACCCAGATCTCTCTGTGTATCAATTTTCCCCAGGGCTTTTCCATTTACTGTATAGTTCGCTCTTGAATTGGATCTTCCAAAATGCATCACCTCGCATTTGCCTGGATTGAACTCCATCTGCCATTTCTCTGCCCAACTCTCCAATCTATCTATATTCTGCTGCATTCTCCGACAGTCCCCTTCACTATCTGCTACTCCACCAATCTTAGTGTCATCTGAAAACTTGCTAATCAGACCATCTATACCTTCCTCCAGATCATTTATGTATATCACAAACAGTGGTCCCAACACGGATCCCTGTGGAACACCACTGGTCACAGTTCTCCATTTTGAAAAACTCCCTTCCACTACAACTCTGTCTCCTGTTGCCCAGCCAGTTCTCTATCCATCCAGCTAGTACACCCTGGACCCCACGCGACTTCACTTTCTCCATCAGCCTACCATGGGGCATCTTATCAAGCGCCTTACTGAAGTCCACGTATATGACATCTACAGCCTTTCCCTCATCTACCAACTTTGTCACTTCCTCAAAGAATTCTATCAAGTTGGTAAGACATGACCTTCCCTGCACGAAACCATGCTGCCTATCACTAATAAGCCCATTTTCTTCCAAATGTAAATAGATCCTATCCCTCAGTATCTTCTCCAGCAGATTCTCCACCACTGACATCAGGCTCACCGGTCTATAATTACCTGGCTTATCCTTGCTACCCTTCTTAAACAAGGGGACAACATTAGCAATTCTCCAGTCCTCCGGGACCTCACCTGTGCTCAAGGATGCTACAAAGATATCTGTTAAGACCCCAGCTATTTCCTCTCTCGCTTCCCTCAGTAACCTGGGATAGATCCCATCCGGACCTGGGGACTTGTCCACCCTAATGCCTTTTGGAATACCCAACACATACCCCCTCCTTATGCCGACTTGACCTAGAGTAATCAAACATCTATCCTTAACCTCAACATCCGTCATGTCCCTCTCCTCGGTGAATACCGATGCAAAATACTCATTAAGAATCTGACTCATTTTCTGACTCCTCGCATAACTTCCCCCCTTTGTCCTGGAGTGAGCCAACCCTTTCTCTAGTTACCCTCTTGCTCATTATGTACAAATAAAAGGCTTTGGGATTTTCCTTAACCCTGTTTGCTAAAGATATTTCATGACCCCTTTTAGCCCTCTTAATTCCTCATTTCAGATTGGTCCTACTTTCCCAATATTATTCCAAAGCTTCCTCTGTTTTCAGTCGCCTAGACCTTATGTATGCTTCCTTTTTCCTCTTTGTTAGTCTCACAATTTCACTGTCATCCATGGTTCCCTAATCTTGCCCTTTCAATCCCTCATTTTCACAGGGACATGTCTGTCCTGCACTCTAATCAACCTCTCTTTAAAAGCCTCCCACATATCAAATGTGGATTTACCCTCAAACAGCTGCTCCCAATCCACATTCCCCAGCTCTTGCCAAATTTTGCTTTAGTTGGCCTTCCCCCAATTTAGCACTCTTCCTTTAGGACAACTCTCGTCTTTGTCCATGAAAATTCTAAAACTTACGGAATTGTGATCACTATTCCCAAAGTAATCCCCTACTGAAACTTCAACCACCTGCCCAGGCTCAATTTCCAACACCAGGTCCAGTATGGCACCTTCCCGAGTTGGACTATTTACATACTGCTCTATAAAACCCTCCTGGATACTCCTTACAAATTCTGCTCCATCTAAACCCCCTAACACTAAGTGAATCCCAGTCAATGTTGGGAAAATTAAAATCTCCCATCACCACCACCCTGTTGCTCCTACATCTTTCCATAATCTGTCTACATATTTGTACCTCTATCTCACGCTCGCTGTTGGGAGGCCTGTAGTACAGCCCCAACATTGTTACCACACCCTTCCTATTTCTGAGCTTTGCCCATATTGCCTCACTGCTCGAGTCCTCCACAGTACCCTCCTTCAGCACAGCTGTGATATCCTCTTTGACCAGTAATGCAACTCCTCCACCCCCTTCACCTCCCTCTCCATCCTGCCTGAAGCATCTATATCCTGGGATATCTAGTTGCCAATCTTGCCCTTCCCTCAACCATGTCTCAGTAATAGCAATAACATCATACTCCCAGGTACAAATCCAAGCCCTAAGTTCATCTGCCTTACCTATTATACTTCGCGCATTAAAACAAATGCACCTCAAACCACCTGTCCCTTTGCGTTCATCATCTGCTCTCTGCCTACTCTTCCCCTTAGTCACACTGACTTCATTATCTAGTTCCTTACAGGCTTTAGTTACTGCCTCCTTACTGTCCACAAACCTCCTCATTTGGTTCCCATCCCCCCGCCACATTAATTTAAACCCTCCCCAACAGCGTTGCAAAAGCACCCCCAAGGACTTTGGTTCCAGTCCTGCCCAGGCGTAGACCGTCTGATTTGTAATAGTCCCACCTCCCCCAGAACCGGTCCCAATGTCCCAAAAATCTGAACCCCTCCCTCCTGCACCATCTCTCAAGCCACTCATTTATCCTGCCTACTCTTTCATTTCTATTCTGACTAGCACACGGCACTGGTAGCAATCCTGAGATTACTACCTCTGAGGTCCTACTTTTTAACTTGGCTCCTAACTCCCTAAATTCTGCTTGTAGGACCTCATCCCGTTTATTACCTATATCATTGGTGCCTACATGCACCACGACAGCTGGCTGTTCACCCTCCCCCATCAGAATGTCCTGCATTCGATCTGAGACATCACTGACCCGTGCACCTGGGAGGCAACATACCATTCGGGAATCTCGTTTTTGACCACAGAACCGCCTGTCTACTGCTCTTACAATCGAATCCCCTATGACTATAGCCCTTCCACTCTTTTTCCCGCCCTTCTGTACAGCAGAGCCAGCCATGGTGCCATGAAGCTGGCTACTGCTGCCTTCCCCTGGTGAGCCATCTTCCCCAACAGTATCCAAAATGGTATACCTGTTTTGGAGGGAGATGACCGCAGGGGACACCTGCATTGCCTTCCTGCTTTTTCTCTGCCTTTTGGTCACCCATTCCCTTTCTCCCCCAGCAATCCGAATCTGCGGTCTGACCAATTTGCTAAACGTGCTATCCACGACTTCCTCAGCATCGTTACAGTCAGTGTGGAATCTTATAAGATCATGCTTTCCGAATAAAACCAAACTGCTTCCAGGTTATTACTCTGAGACAGATTCTGAACAAGGCCTCATACCTACAATTCAGTGTCTGACCTGCAATGTCACCTTTTGTATATTCCTATCACTCTGCCCGATTGTCATGCCAGCACAGCACTGACATTGACTTATAAACACTTTACTCACCATCTAACACTCTTGGTCGCCTGCAGAGACTTATTATCTGACGCTGCACTCAGACCATTTGTATGATCTTTTCATCGCTCTGCCTATAAACTCTGTGTCTGTGTGCTCTGCTGTCTCACTGCACCTGACACAAGGGCTGTGCTCGACAGCTTGTGGTTTCAAATAAACCTGGTGGACCGAAACCTGGTGTTGGGTGACTTCTGCATTTGGAATATTCAGAGCTTTGGGCCATATCTAAGGATGGATATCTAGCCTTGGAGCAGACCCAGAGGAGGCTTACAAGAATGATCCAGGGATGAAAGGCTTGTCAAATGAGAAGTAGTTGAGGAATCTGGGTCTGTATTCAATGGAGGTCAAAAAAGTGAAGAGGGGGGCTTTCACTGAAACCTATAGAATATTGAGAGGCTGGAATAGGGTGATTGTGGAGTAAATGTTTCCACTAGTAGGACAGACTAGGATCTGAGGGCACAGCGAAGGGATGACCTTTTGGAGCTGAAATTGGGAGGAATTTCTTCAGCCAAAGTGTGGTGAATCTGTAGAATTCATTGCCACAGAAAGTTGTGGAGGGCAAGTCATTGGGTATATTTAAGACAGGGATGGATAGGCTCTTGATTAGTAAGGGGTTTAAAGGTTACAGGGAGAAGGTAGGAGAATGGGATTGAGAAATGGCTGGTAGAAAGGCAGAGCAGAATCGATGGCCAAATGGCCTAATTCTGCTCCTATAACTTGTGATAATGATCCAAGATAACCACCTGCACAATGGGCAAACTGGCACAGGGCAAGTAATGGGACGGAAACAAAACAAAGCAACTATATGCCAGTTAGCTGAATATCTGAAATTGTTAGAGTCTATTATAAAGGATGGAATAGCAAAGCATTTCAAACAGAGAAAACATGGCTTCATACAGGGGAAGTCATGACTGACAAATTTATTATAATTCTTTGAGGCAGTAACCAGCAGGATAGATAAAGGAGAACCAGTGGATGTAATCTGTTTGGATGTACAAAAGGCATTTGAATAAGGTATTGCACGGAAGGCTGCTTAATCAGATAAGTGCCCATGGTGTTAGGTATAGCATATTAGAATGAATAGTAGATTGGATAACTATTGAAAAACAGAAGATGCCAAGAATTGCAGATGCTGGAGTCAAGAGTCAACACAGTGTGGAGCTGGAGGAACACAGCAGGCCAGGCAGCATCAGAGGAGCAGGAGAAGTTGACGTTATGGATCGGGACCCTTCTTCTGAACTCTTCTGATTTACAATACTGTTATTTACAATATTAATGATTAGAAGGAGGGAAGTGAATGCATTATCGCCAATTTTGTGGCTACCAAAAAATAAGTGTGAAGACAAGTAGTGAGGATGACATAAGGATTCCATAGAAGGATATAGACAGGTTAAATGAGAGGGCAAAAGCTTGGCAGATGGAATATAATGTTGAAAAATGTGAAGTTATGCACTTTAGCAAAAAGAATAGAAGAGTTAAATACTCCTTAAATGGAGAAAGACTGCAGAAAGATGTAACACAGAGGATATGTGGACCTTCTTGCATAGATCACAAAAAGCCAGTATTCAAGTTTGGCGAGTAGTGGGGAAGGCAAACGAAATGTAGGCCTATATTTCAAAGGGAATACAGTATAAAAATTGAGGTCTTACTAAGCTGTACAAGGTACTAGTCAGACTACACCTAGAATACTGTAAACACTTATAGTTCACTTATGTAAGAAAAGATACACTGGCATTGGAGACAGTCCCAGAAAGATCTTCAAGATTGATTCCTGATACGGAAAGACTGTCTTATTAGGAGAGATTGAATAAGCTGAGTTTGAACTCAGTGGAGTTCAGAAGCATTACAGAAGTCCTTATTGAAATATATAAGATTCATAGGGGGCTTGACAGCATAGATGTGGAGAAGTGGTTGCTCCTTGTGGGACAGTCTAGGACCAGATGGCATAATCTCAAAGCATGGGATAACCCATTTGACAGATGAGGAGGATTTCTTTTTCTTTAAGTCCACAGTGAATCCATGGAATTCTTTGTCCCATAGGGCTATTGAGATTGGGTCACTAAGTATATTCAAGGCTGATATGGAGAGATTTTTAATCAGTAAGGGAATAAAAAGGGTTATGGGACACATGCAGGAAGGCGGGGTGGAGGATGATCAGATCAGCCATGATCTCATTGAATGGGGAAGCAGTGTCAAAAATGTGATTTGCCAATTTCCGCTAGTACATCTCATGAATCTCAAAACTCAATTCTCTTGTGAATCAAATGCTGTCAGTCAATTCAGAAATATTAAATAGAATCTTGATGTTAATTGATAATATTACAGTCCAGTATACGTTAGTTGCTGCTTCACATGCCTGATACCTTGTTGGTCGGATCTGTATAATAGTCACCCCTGTCACCTGATCTCCATGAATCAGTGTGTGAAAAATCGGAGCAGGGCCTCTCCACCTGGGAAGGAGACTGGGATGTAGGTTCAATATTCCACTAGAGACAAGGAGAAAGATAGATTTAAAAAATAGGCACTGAATCAGATTTATGCAAATCCTTATAAATCTAGATCAAAAGGGCAGTGAGAAGATATACCTCAGGTGGGTGTTGCAGGGATGATAGGGGAGAGAGAGACACACACAAACAGGGAGGCAGACAAAAACAGGCATTTGAGGTGGCTACAATGCAGGTCATAACATAGCTTTAGATCCAACCTATTATCTTCATATGGATAAGGAGCAAGAGGAGACCATTCAATCACTCAAGTCTGCTCTGCTGTTCAATAAAATCTTGGCTGATCACATTCTGGCCTGAGCTTTATGTTTCTACCTAACCCTGATAACCTTTGGCTCCCTTATTAGTCAAGAATTTGTCTATCTCCACCTCAGAAATATTCAATGACCCTGTATTGACCACGTTCTGGGGAAGAGAGTTCCAAAAACTCACCAGCCTAATAGGAAAGAAATTGTCCTCATTTCCATCAAAAAATACAGCATCTTCCATCTAAAACTGTTCAGCGATTCTAGTGTCCACCCAAAAGGAGAAAAATCCCCCTGTCAAGTCCCCTCAGGATCTAATAATCCTCCATCCTAGGTGTCAGATAGGCGAACCTTCTCTGAACTGCTTCTAATGTAATAAGATTAAAGTACTCTAGATGAAGTCTCATCAACATCCTGTGTAACAGTTGCAAAACATACCTATTTTTACAATCCATTTATATTGCAGTAAAAACAACATTCTATTTGCCTTCCTGATTGCTTGCCGAAACTGCATACTAATTTTTGTGATGCATGCAAAAGGACACCCAGATCCCACCATAACTCGAGTTTTGCATTTCAAATGAGATGACATGTTTCTCTTTTTTCTACCAAATGACAAGGTCTCATACGCACACATACTTCATCTGCCAAACTTTTGCCCACTCACTTAGTCTATTGTTAGAACCCGCACTGACTTTTCATTCTTTTTTAATTCTTTTATTAACTTTGGTTTGGAAATGTGAACTGTGAGCTGAAGATCACTGTTGGACTATGGGCAGAAACTGGTCTTTAAAAAAAAGGAACAAACAAGCTGTTGTTCGTTTGAGGTCAGACCTCACCATTAATTGCAGTTTGGTTCTTGATCAAAACAATTTTACAGACTCCTTCACACCAGGGAAAGTGGTATGTTTAACTAAAAAGCAGATGTTTAGTCATTAACAAAGTCAGTACCCGGAATTGCTGCCATCAAGTCTAGGAGGGAATATAACAGTCAGAGGCAGGGGCTCAAAAGTTTGAACTGGATTTTGGACTGCATTCCTGCAAGGAGGAGTTCAGCTGTTGGTATACAGCGGTATACAAAACTTTGAAAGCTCCATGCCTAACCTCCCATTATCAGTTTCTACTCTTTGAACTTCCAGTAGCCAAGTTATAATTATTGCTGAAATTTCCTCATAGAAACTGAAAAAGCTGACACTGATTGATGTCCTGAGAAAATCAATGAAGAAACATTCATACATGCCCATGGAACAACACATCTTGAAAACAACAGTAATCTGGAGTTTTGTTATTTTCTCTTTTTTTAAATTAATTTCAACTTTGTTTGTTTCTCTGTCTTCTGTGAATTGGGCTGAAAAGGAAGTTTATTGGGTTTAAAATCATAGACAGTAATTAATTACATTGTCGTTTTAATTTTGCTCTACTAATGATACTATATTGTTGATAAACTGTTAAATATTTTGTTTAAGCTACAAGCCCGGTATCAAGAATCGACTATTCACAAAATTTGAGACTGGTTATTCAAAAAGATTTTATTGAAGGTTTTCAAAGGATCCAATTCTACAGCGTTGCAGATGCAAAGGTAAGGAGGCTGATTTGATTTTGCTGACTATCTGCTTCATAACATAATCTACACCACTTTGTATTTTCCTCACATCGCCTTCACAACTTACCTTCATACCTATGTGTACTGTCAGCAAATTTAGCAACCACATCTTAAGTCCCTTCATTCTCGCCACTGAGCTATATTGTAAAAAGCTGAAGTCCGAGCATTGATCCCCATGGCGCTCCACTTGTCACGTCTTCCACTTCAGGTACGAACTCTCATATGACAAAAGCCATTTCCAATCATTTATAGAGGAGCACATTTCATAAAAACACAGAATCTGAAGATTCTCCAAAAGAGCACCTCCACCAAGCACATTGTTAAAACTTGTCTAATGTTATTACTGCCAAATAGGTCTTCTATATTCTCAATGCTAACTTTAAAATTCATCATTTTCCTGCCGTTTTATTCTGGAGAATTAAACTATTCCTTCTTTTGTTGAGTGAAAATGCTGCTTTGCATTTTCAACTACAGGGAAATATCAGTGAGAGGGCAAAGAGCTAGAAAGGAGGGTAAATGACAAAATTGTTTGCTAATGGGGGGGATGAGAGACGGACAGCAGAGAAGGTAGTTGAACTATAAATACAAAATCAAAGGAAATCAATCTTGTAAATTCAATCTCAGATTACATTGGTATCTCATTGGTAAGTCTCAAGTTACACATAACAATATTCAGCTTGTGGATGCTACTACTCGAAGAGTCTTTATTGTGGTTGGTCATAATGTACAAGAAAGAATTACTCACTATGGGAATTGCTGTATGAGTGTCTCACTGAGTAGATTCCCAAATGATACAATTATGCCAACGTCAAAATAATCATTTGGTGCGAAGTAAGGCCAATCATGAACTGAAATCTGATTCATCAAGGCATATTTTCTCACAGGGAGTTCAGCTGATTTAGTGGCAGGCAAAGTAACAACTTCCAGCTGTTGTACCAGCATCTTTCCAGTTTTCAAGAATCTACTGAAAAAGAAATTAAATCGTTTCAGTATTGATAATTTCGGTTCCAGAGACCATTTAGACTGATGCAGTACAGAAAGCAGCATTCAAACGATTGAGGAGTCAATGTGGAACAGTGCTAGGGACAGGGAGATGGAGGCAGCTGGAATCTGCACCCACAGAGTAAGAGGCCTGCACTGGGATTAGGTTACATGGGCATAAAAAAAACTGGGCACACATTTGTATTAAAATGTGGTGCTAATTTAGTTTGAGGCTGGTTATTTCCAATCATAATCAGACTGCATAACCTAATGCCCAAACAACAATCCATCCTTGACTCCTCCCCAGGTCTCTGCCATTGAGGCTCCTTCTCTTCCCCACCCCGCACCCTCTCTGAGCCCATCTCTTGATCCTCTCTTATTTCTGATCCTTGATCTTATCTGACCCAAGTTCCTAAGACTCTCTGAACGCTAACCCTTCACCCTACATTTACCTGGACGGATGCAATTTCTCCAGCACTCGCTGAGCAAACTCGTCGGTTCCAAAGAAGAGAATCCTCCAAGGAGGCGCGGTTCGGCCCTGCCGGCGGCCGCACTCTTTCTCCAGGTGAGCGCCTATCCTCCCCGCACAAAACAAGCGATTCACCGTCTTCCCCATGCGAGGGAAGGTCCGGGCTGCAGCCCAGGCCAGGCCCGATGCTGGTCTCCACATTCCCCACGACCCAAAGACACCGAAATCCAGCTCGACCTCAGGCTCCGGCACCGCAAGGCGCCGCCATCTTTACCACAGGGACATCTTCTGATTTCTGGTCCTTTGCTGACGTCCTTCCCTCGCTGCCCTCCGCAGAAGATAAAGGTTCCGGTAAAACGAGAATGGGTTGTGCTGCAATTCCAAGGGCTTCACTTCTGCAGGTGGGGCTTAGACCCAAATAATCAGGTTTAAAGGTAAGGAGACAAGGTGCAGGGCTGGATGAACACAGCAGGCCAAGCAGCATCATAGGAGCAGAGAGGCTGACGTTTCGGGCCTAGACCCTTCATCAGAAAAGGGGGAGGGGAAGGGGGTTCCGAAGTAAATAGGGAGAGAGTGGGAGGCGGATAGAAGATGGATAGAGGAGAGGATAGGTGGAGAGGAAACAAACAGGTCGAAGAGGCGGGGATGGAGCCAGTAAAGGTGAGTGTAGGTGGGGAGTTAGGGAGGGGATAGGTCAGTCCAGGGAGGACGGACAGGTCAAGGGGGCGGGATGAGGTTGGTCGGTAGCCAGGCACTTGGTGTTCACAGTATCAGACCTACTGAGAATTTTCAATTGTTCATAGTCTCCTTACGTGTTTCTGCTGCACATCTAAATGAAGAATTGAAAATTCTCAGTAGGTCTGATACTGTGAACACCAAGTGCTTGCTTTAATAATGTGTTTAATGGATAATGTAAAATCATATCATTGAGCCGAGTCAACAGGGTTTCACTAAAGGGAGACTATGATAAAATGCTTATTCTTTAAAAATGGTACCATTAGATACAAAATGGGTGACTGATAGATGTGTACTTGGATTTTTAAAAGGCATTTGGTGATGTGCCACAGAGAACATTTAAGGGAGACAATAATATTTGGATGTACTGGTTGTGTGGGACTTCTGTTTTGTTGTAAAATAGACCAGTGTGTTTCATCTGCAGTGTTTACTGTTTTTTTTCTGGGTAAGGTTTAGAACATAGAACATAGAACATTACAGCGCAGTACAGGCCCTTCGGCCCTCAATGTTGCACCAACCTGTGAAACCAATCTGAAGCCCATCTAACCTAAACTATTCCATTATCATCCATATGTTTATCCAATGACCACTTAAATGCCCTTAAAGTGGGCGAGTCTACTATTTTTGCAGGCAGGGCATTCCACGCCCTTACTACTCTCTGAGTAAAGAACCTACCTCTGACATCTGTCCTATATCTATCACCCCTCAATTTAAAGCTATGTCCCCTCGTGCTAGCCATCACCATCCGAGGAAAAAGACTCCCACTGTCCACCCTATCTAATCCTCTGATCATCTTGTATGTCTCTATCAAGTCACCTCTTAACCTTCTTCTCTCTAACGAAAACAGCCTCAAATCCCTCAGCCTTTCCACATAAGACCTTCCCTCCATACCAGGCAACATCCTGGTAAATCTCCTCTGCACCCTTTCCAATGCTTCCACATCCGTCCTATAATGCGGCGACCAGAACTGTACGCAATACTCCAAGTATGGCCGCACCAGAGCTTTGTACAACTGCAACATGATCTCATGGCTCCGAAACTCAATCCCTCTACCAATAAAACCTAACACACCATACACCTTCTTAACAACCCTATCAACCTGGGTGGCAACTTTCAGGGATCTATGCACATGGACACCCAGATCTCTCTGCTCATCCACACTATCAAGAATCTTACCATTAGCCCAGTACTCTGTATTCCTGTTACTCCTTCCAAAGTGAATCATCTCACACTTTTCCACATTAAACTCCATTTGCCACCTCTCAGCCCAGCTCTGCAGCTTATCTATGTCCCTCTGTAACCTGCAACGTCCTTCCGCACTATCCACAACTCCACCGACTTTAGTGTCATCCGCAAATTTACTAACCCATCCTTCTACGCCCTCATCCAGGTCATTTATAAAAATGACAAACAGCAGTGGCCCCAAAACAGATCCTTGAGGTACACCACTAGTAACTGAACTCCAGGATGAACATTTCCCATCAGCCACCACCCTCTGTCTTCTTACAGCTAGCCAGTTTCTGATCCAAACCGCTAAATCACCCTCAATCCCATGCTTCCGTATTTTCTGCAATAGCCTACCATGGGGAACCTTATCAAACGCTTTACTGAAATCCAAATACACCACATCAACCGCTTTACCCTCATCCACCTGTTTGGTCACCTTCTCAAAGAACTCAATAAGGTTTGTGAGGCACGACCTACCCTTCACAAAACCATGTTGACTATCCCTAATCAAATTATTCCTTTCTAGATGATTATAAATCCTATCTCTTATAATCCTTTCCAACACTTTACCCACAACCGAAGTAAGGCTCACTGGTCTATAATTACCAGGGTTGTCTCTACTCCCCTTCTTGAACAAGGGGACAACATTTGCTAGTCTCCAGTCTTCTGGCACTATTCCTGAAGACAATGACGACATAAAGATCAAAGCCAAAGGCTCTGCAATCTCCTCTCTAGCTTCCCAGAGAATCCTAGGATAAATCCCATCTGGCCCAGGGGACTTATCTATTTTCACACCTTCCAGAATTGCTAACACCTCCTCCTTATGAACCTCAATCCCATCTAGTCTAATAGACTGAGGATAATAGTGGAAAATTGCATTGGTCAAACTAGGGTGTGAATGATCAACTGGTGGACACAGATTTCAGTGGGTAGAGATAGACTGGTGGTAAAACAGTAGCTGAACAATGGCTGAACTTGAGAGACAAGATGGATTGGGTGCAGTGAAGGAATGAACAAATCAACAAATGAAAAAGTACAGCACAGGAACAGGCCCTTCGGCCCTCCAAGCCCATGCCAACCATCATGCCCTAATTAATCTAAAAACAAACCTGCCATTTTTTGATCCGTATCCCTCTATTCCCTCCCTTTTCATGTACCCATCAAGGTGCCTCTTGAATGTCTTCAATGTGCCCACTTCCACCACCTCCTCTGGTAGTGCTTTCCAGGCTGCTACCACTCTCTGCGTGAAAAACTCCCTTGCACATCTCCCTTAAACTTTCCCCCTCTGACCTTGAACCTGTGCCCCCTTGTAATTGAAACTTCCACCCTGGGAAAAAGCCTCTAACTACCCACCCTATCTATGCCTCTCATAATTTTGTAGACCTCTATCAGGTCTCCTCTCAGCTGCTGTCTTTCCAGTGAAAACAATCCTAGTCTTTTTAACGTTTCCTCATAGTCAATGCCCTGGAGACCAGGCAACATCCTGGTGAACCTTCTCTGAACTCTCTTCAAAGCTTCCACATCCTTCTGGTAGTGTGGTAACCAAAACTGCACACAGTGTTCCAAATGTGGCCTAACAAGGGCTTTATATAGTTGCAAAATGGTTTGCGGACTCTGGTACTCCACTTCCCGGGCAATGAAGGCAAGCATGCCATATGGCTTCTTAATCACCTTGGCTACCTGTGTTGCCACTTTCAGGGAACAGTGGACCTCCACGCCCAAATCTGTCTGAATGTTAGTATTCCTAAGGGTTCTGCCATTTACAATCTAATTCACACCTAAATTTGATCCTCCAAAATGCTTTACCTCACATTTATCTGGATTAAACTCCCTCTGCCATTTCTGTGCCCAAGTTGCCAATCTATCTATATCCTGTTGTATCCTTTCACAATCATTGGCACTACCAGCAACACCATCAATCTTCGTGTCATCAGCAAACTTGCTTATCAGACCCCCCCATATTTTCCTCCAGATCATTTATATTTACTACAAACATTAAGGACGTAAGACTGACCACTGTGGAACACCACTAGTCACTGGTCTCCATTCTGAAAAACATCCTTCCACCACTACCCTCTGTCTTCTATGACCAAGCCAGTTTTCTATCCATCTAGCCAGGCCACCCCGAATCCCTTGTGATTTTAGTTTTTGTACCAATCTGTCATGTGGGACTTTATCAAGTGCCTTACTCAAGTCCATATAAACTACATCCACAGCCCTTCCCTCATCAATTATCCTCATTACCTCTTCAAAAAATTCAATCAGGTTGTGAGACATGACCCTCCCCGGACAAAACCATGCTGCCTGTCACTAACTAGTCCATTTTCCTCCAAATGCGTATACATCTTGTCCCTCAGTATCTTCTCCAGGAGCTTCCCACCACAGATGTCAAGTTCACCAGCCTATAGTTTCCTGGATTATCCCTGCATCATTTTTTAAACAAGGGAACAATATTCGCTAATCTCTAGTCCTCTGGAACCTCGCCTGTGGTCAGTGAGGATGTGAAGATATCTGCCAATGCCCCAGCTATTTCCTCCCTTGCCTTTCTGAGTAATCTGGGGTAGTTCCCATCTGGTCCTGGGGACTTGTCTACCTTAATGCAATTAAGGATTCCCAAAACTTCCTCTTTCAATATGTTGACATTCTGTAGAGTATTCACACACTCATCCCTGACCTCAGCATTAGTCATGGCCTTCTCCTTGGTGAAAACCAATACAAAGTACTCATTCCGGATCTTCCCCCACTTCCTGTGGCTCTACGTATAACTTCCCTCCTTCGTCCTTGAGCGAGCCTACTCTTTGTCTTGTTACCCTCTTTCTCCTAACATACACATAAAAACCCTTGGGATTCTCCTTGACCCTATTTGCTAAAGATATTTCATGGCCCCTTTTTGCCTTCCTAATTGGGCATTTAAGTTCCTTCCTAATTTCCCTGTACTCGTCCAGGATTTCGTCAGTTTGTAGCTGCCTAGACTTGTCGCATGCTTCCCCTTTTCTTTTGACTAATCTTACAATTTCCCTTGTCATCCATGGTTTCTGAATCCTGCCATTCCTATCCTTTAGTTTTACAGGGACATGCATGTCTTGCACTTTAGTCATTTGGTCTTTAAAAGCCTCCCACGTGCCAGAGGTAGATTTGCCCTCAAATCACTGCTTCCAATCCACATTCCCCAGTTCCTGTCTAGTCTGGGTGTAATTGGCTCGTGCCCAATTAAGCACTCTCACCTGAGGTATCTTCCCTCAAAAGGAAAAGGTAAGAGAAACAAATTGAGAGCCCCTGGATGATGATGGAGAAAGAAATTAAGTTAGAGAAGAAACTGTGTGCTTCTGACAGGTGTCAGGTAGAAAATACAATTGAGAACCAATCTGAACACAGAAGGTATAGTAAGGAGGTGAAAAAGCAAATATGAAAACCAAAGAGCAATCTAATTCACACCTGAAAAGACTGGCAGATCAGGGGAACCATGGCATAGCAAACACAAGGATTTGTCTGCAGGAATCCTCCTTGCACCATTGGACAAAGAGGAGGCAGTGGGCTGTGAGTCACTGGAGCCCCCTTCTTTGCAAGTGGCAAGTCCAACCATCTACAGTCTGGAGTGTGGAACCATCAAGACGTATCATAGAGAATGCTGTAAACTTCCTTTCTCAATTTGTATGATTCAGGTGTTTCTTGCTTGCAGAGCCATTTTAGCTTTGAGCGAGATCTACATAATCTAATACTGAGATGACCTTGTGTGTCCTTAATGCTTAGTTAAAAAGGAGATGCTGGTCTAAGGGTGGACTTCTAGTGAACAGTGAGTTGCTCTGGGAACAGCATATGGGAAGATGGGATAAAACTCAGACATGATTCTTACCGCAAGGGCTGAAACAACAATTAACACGGCCAACCCAGCAAGATATGGCAAGACAACTCACTGGGCCTCACGGCAAGTCACTCCACAGAACTCAACGCATTCACACTTTGGCAAGAAACTGTAAGAGTCAGCTCAAAATGGTGTGACTTAGGGGAATGCCAGGAATCCAATTCTGGAAGACAGCAGTAGATGTTGCAAAGGCTTCTAAAAAGTATCATATATAAAATCATTTGTTTTATTAATAGAGTGTAGAATACAAAAACAAGAAGGTTCTACTAAATCTTTTTTAAAAACTGGTTAGACTTCGGTGGGAAGCAGTGTGTTCAATTCTGGACTGGATTGTCAGCTGCAGGCTACAAAGATCTGAGTTCAAATCCCATTGCACTGCTGGAGACATTTCAGGGCCATGCTGAGAGAGTTATTGAAAAAGTGAAGGTGCCATCTTTTGGATGTGGCATTAAGCCATTCGTCAGCTCAGGCAAACGTTAAAGATCCCAAGGCTGTATTTTGAAGGCAAGCACGGTGATCTTCCAATATTTATCTCCTAATCAAATCAAACAGGTTTTTCTGGTCGTGATCACATTGGACTGTATCAATTGGCTACAATGTTTTACACCAGTGGCTTCATTGTCTTTAAAATGGACTGGTGAAATACACTATATCCTTGTTTTTCATCACTCTTTTAAAAAGGATGACAGTCCTGATTTCAACTCGATTCTATCAATAGGACTGTGGAAAAGGACGTAGACAAGTAGGTGGAGAGGGCAGATAGATGGCACATGAAGTTCAATACAGAGAAGTATGAAGAGATAATCTTTGGTTGAAAGAACACTAAAAGACGATACAAAGAAAGAGGTACATTTCTAAAGGGTGCAGGATCCGAGGAACATCGGTGTATATGTCCACAGATCGTTGAAGGTGGCAGAACAGGTGGAGAAAGCAGTTAAGAAAGCATACAGTTTATGTGATAGTAGGAACTGCAGATGCTGGAGAATCCGAGACAACAAGGTGTAGAGCTGGATGAACATAGCAGGCCAAGCAGCATCGTAGGAGCAGAAAGGCTGACGTTTCGGGCCTAGACCCTTCATCAGATGAAGCTCTACACCATACAGTTTATGTGGCTTTATTAATGGGGGCATAGAGTACAAGAGCAAGGAGCTGAGGTTGAACTTGTATGAGATGGTTGTTAGAGTTCAGCTGGAGTGTTGTGTACAGTGCTGGGCACAGCATTATGGTAAGGATGTGAATGCGTTGGAGAGAGTGTAGAAGCAATTTACGCAATGGTTCCAGGGATGAGAGTCTTCAGTTATGAAGATAGATTGAAGAATTGAGACTGTTCTCCTTAAAGAGAAAAAAAACTCAGAGCAGATCTGATAGAACATTTCAAAATCATGAGGTGACTGGATTGAATAGATAGGAAGAAACTGTCCCACTCGGAGGCCGCAGATTTTACGTAAAGGAGAAATTATTTTACTCAGGGTTGTGAACCTTTAGAATTCTCGGGACTGTGAAAGTTCAGTCTTTGAGTATGCTTAAAGTAGAGGTTGATCAACTTCTGATTATCAGTGGCGAATACAGTTATGGGGATGGGGTAAGTAAAATGCATTGAAGTGTTCAATCAACCTTGATCATATTATATAGTGGGGCAGTTTCAATAGGCTACTCCTGTTTCTAATGTTCCGAAAGTGAATTTGCAAAAGAGCAAATGTGAAATGAGAGAGCTTTTTCCACTGAGTGAGTGATTAGGGTCTGGAATGTACTGCCTGGAAATGTGGTGGTAGCAGGTTCAGTTGAGGCATTCAAGAGGATATCAGATGATGATCTGGGTAGAAATAACATACCAGGGTATGGGAAAAGCAGCAGATTGCCATTAGATAATGATGCTTATTTGAAGAGCTGAATTAGATACGATGGGCCCGTCCATTTTAAAGACAATGAAGCCACTGGTGTAAAACATTGTAGCCAATTGACACAGTCAAATTCCCACAATCAGCAATGTGATTATGACCAGTAAAACCTGTTCGATTTGATTAGGAGATAAATATTGGAAGATCTCCCTGCTTGTCTTCAAAATAGAGCCTTGGGATCTTTAACATTTGCCTGAGCTGACGAATGGCTTAATGCCATATCCAAAAGATGACACCTTCACTTTTTCAATAACTCTCTCAGCATGGCCCTGAAATGTCTCCAGCAGTGCAATGGGATTTGAACTCAGATCTTTGTAGCCTGCAGCTGACAATCCAGTCCAGAATTGAACACACTGCTTCCCACCGAAGTCTAACCAGTTTTTAAAAAAGATTTAGTAGAACCTTCTTGTTTTTGTATTCTACACTCTATTAATAAAACAAATGATTTTATATATGATACTTTTTAGAAGCCTTTGCAACATCTACTGCTGTCTTCCAGAATTGGATTCCTGGCATTCCCCTAAGTCACACCATTTTGAGCTGACTCTTACAGTTTCTTGCCAAAGTGTGAATGCGTTGAGTTCTGTGGAGTGACTTGCCGTGAGGCCCAGTGAGTTGTCTTGCCATATCTTGCTGGGTTGGCCGTGTTAATTGTTGTTTCAGCCCTTGTGGTAAGAATCATGTCTGAGTTTTATCCCATCTTGTGCTGTGACACTTCTGTGATTCAGTGAAGTCTTGGAGGGGGTACAGAGGTGATTTTTGGCAGAGATTTCAGACCAGAAAGATCTATACTTTTTGAGGCAGTTACATGAGGTCATGATATGCGATGCTCTGATCTAAAGGTACAACCTCATCTTCAGTCACTCTCTCTGTCGTGTGCTATGATTCACCAAGGAGGAGTGGGTCGTGCAGATGAGATTAAGTCCCATTTTTCCTGGAGTTATCACAAAAGTTAAAGATTCTACAAAATACACAAAGTTCCCCAATTTAGCTGTCTTTTTTAGACTCTGGTGCCTAACTATCATGAACCAAGTTTCTGTACTGAGCAAGAATCACTATTCATTATGAGTAATTAGACTCTAGCTACAGTTTTAGTTTTAAACTCTTAGCATATAACATAAGGTGATTAGAGTTTTAATTAATAAACTCTCAGAAAGACAGACAAATGAAGTAAAATAGGTTTTGGGCAGAGAGGTAAAACAGGAAAGACATTTCAGTGATCTTCGTTCCCAGGTTCTCTTGGTGAAATGATCTTTATGATTTCTGCTTGCATCGTTTTAGTTGTCTTTCTCTGGATGCTTCCATTGGTTAGTAAGAGACATAAGAAGGTTCATTTATAAAGATTCTCTGACTTATCAGTTAAAATTCAAATTTACAACAACTGTTGCAGGGAAGATAAGTTGGTTTACTTCAGGTTACAGCATGTTTTGATTACAGAGGGCAGAGAGAGACCACTTCTGAGCTGGGGAAGAACTGAACACTTCTCATTCTTTCTGTGTGCAACTTGTTCCCAGCTCCAAACTGGGAACAGGTCAGTTACCCAAGAACAGTGGCTCAGTGGTTAGCACTGCTGCCTCACAGCGCCAGGGGCCTGCATTCAATTCCAGCCTCCGGTGACTGTCTGTATAGAATTTTCATATTCTCCCCGTGTCTGTGTGGGTTTCCTCCTGGGTTGTTACCTCCCACATTCCAAAGATGTGCAGGTTAGGTGGATTGGCCATGGGAAATGCAGTGTTACAGGGATAGGGTAGGGATGTGAGTCTGGGTGGAATGCCCTTCAGAGGGTTGGTGTGAATTTGTTGGGCCAAATGGCCTGGAGGGATTCTATGAATAATCATACAGTTGTTGGGCAAAAGGTCTCTATAATCAATTACTGGTCTCTCGTCTTTGGACCAATCAACTTCTTATTGCCAACAAAAATCTGCATCTGTACATCCCCTCAATACATAATCATCTGCAAATCAAGTTTCAATTACTGCCTGTTCAAGCAATTGTTTACAATGCTTTGCACGCATGTAAGGTCACTTGCTTTTCTAAACTGCAGCCACTTTTTTAAATACTGGTTTTTAAACAACACTTCCTAATTTCAGTCTTGTGTTTTCTATAAAAAAACACAAGATAAAAAATACTGGGTCCTAACACACATTCAGTATAGTCTGTTCACTCAGTCAGCTCTGTGTGCAATGTACAGTAATATCAGGAGCCACAGAAACAAGTGTATGTGTGTACATCTGTGATATTGTAGCTGCTTAAATATACTGTTGTAATGTTACATGTAAACTTCATGATATCTGACTCAAAATGAACACTGTTATATGGGCTAACCTGTAGTGAATTATATCCAGTTCTATAGCAAGACAGAATACAGGAAAGAGAGAGACAGCTTATAGCCATGGTGTAAAGACAACAGTCTCTCCATCAATGTCAGAAAAATGAAGGAGCTGATCATTCCATTCAGGAAGTGGAGTAGAGGACTTGCCCCTGTCTGTATTAATGGTGCTGAGGTAGAAGTGGTCAACAGCTTCAAGCTTTGTTAGGAGTAAATATCACCAATAATCTACCCTAGTGCATCCTCGTCGACTCTACAGTCAAGAAAGTAAACTACTTCCTCAGAAGGCTAAAGAAATTCAGCATGTCCATGATGATGCTTACCAATTTTTATAGATGCACCATGGAAAGCATCCTAACTGGATGCATCATAGCTTGGCATAGCAAATCCTCTGCCCAAGACCACAAGAAATTACAGAGACTTTTGAACCGTAGCCCAGTCCGTCATAAAAAACGGCCTTCCTTCCATTGACTCCATCTACACTTCCCGCTGCCTTGGGAAAGCATCCAACATAATCAAAGACCCCTCCCACTCCAGTTATACTCTCTTCTATACTCTTCCATCAGGCAGAAGATACAAAATTTTGACAACATACCAACAAATTTAAAAAATAGCTTCTTCCCTACTGTTTATCAGACATACGAGCAGACTTCTCTTACATTAGAGTTGATCTTTGTCTTCACCTTCTCTGTAGCTGTAACACTATATTCAGCATTCTGTTCTATTACCCTGATGTACTTTATGTAAGGCGTGATTTGTCTGCATAGCATGCAAAACAATACTTCTCACTGTATCTCTGTACATGTGACAATAATAAGTCAAATCAAATAGACAAGACGGTTGGTAATCAGAAGACACAGAATTAAAATAATTGGCGAAAGAACCTGAGTTGAGATGAGAAAGTTCTCAAAGCAAAGTCAATAACTTTCAACTGGGAATTGGAATCAAATTCCAATGAAAAGGAAACAAATTGCAGCCTCAGGGGGAAGGAGGGTTTTTAAAATTTGTTCAGAAGATGTCGATATTGTTGGCTTGGATAGCAATTCTTGCCTAACCTTAATTGCCCTAGGTGTTGGTGAGCTGCCTTCTTGAACTGTTGCAGCTATAGAGTCATAGAAGTCGACAGAACTGCAAAAGGCCCTTCAGCCCATCAATCTGCGCCAGGCAAAAATAAGTACCTGGAGAAGGAAGATCGAAAAGCAGTGTTCTGATCAGCAAAAGGATGATATCTGCAAAGCCTGTGGACAAGGTCCACTGAACTGTCTTTCCCTCCATCCAGAACACCCATAGTTTTTTGTTTGTGTGTGTCTAAAGTGGGAATTTTATAAGGGGGTTAGAGTTTTGTGTATCAGAGTTATATGTCCCCAGCTCACAACTGTTTATGAATCTGTTTATTTGTAATAAATAGGCATTATTGTTAAGGACAGAAACCTGGTCTGTGCTTTCTGACAACCTGTCTAAAAGATGGGCAGATTAGGGAATTATGCACTTTCTTAAAATCTTTAACTTTTGTGACGACTTTTGGAATAGCAGAGCATAATTTCCCCCAGTGTGCTACCCCAGCACAGTGAAACTCAACACTCCCTGGAGAAACAGCACCTCAATTTCCACTTAGGCATTTTACAGCCTTCAGGACTCAATACTGAGTTAAGCAGGTTCAGAACGTGAACACTAGCCTTCATTTTGATGTCAGCCAAAGGCTGAACCAGAGGCTGGCAGCCTCTAAGTTAATGCTAAATTGAGTGAGTGCCAAGAAGGGATGCCAAAAGGCATATGATGTGCATGTCAATGTCAGCATAAAAAGATCCTCTGTCCTGTGTGTGTGTGTGTGTGTGTGTGTGTGTGTGTGTGTGTGTGTGTTCCTGCATGCTTTTGCTAAGTCACTTTGCATGTAAGCGCCTGGTGTCTGTCATCTACAAAATGAAGTGTTGCAGGCCTGAAATGGTGTCTGAGTTGGTAGGAGAGCAAGCATGATGTGATGAAGCTCGTGGTTTACTGATGTGGAGCTGCATGGATATAGGTTCGAGGAGGATGGTTACCATGGAGTTTTATGGGCATTGTCCAAAAATGGCAAATATGTAATTGCCAAGGCATGTATTTGGTGAGTTGCTGCAGCCAGGTACTCTCTCAGTTTTACCTGTGAGGTTTTTGCACCATGTAATTTCTTGGGGAAGAAGAGGCGTTTTGGAAGTGAGATGTAAATAAAGTCAGTTGGGGCTACCATGATTCACAAATAAATGGAAATTAGGTTACTGCCACTCAAGGGCAAGATTCTGAAATTGGGAGAATTTTTCCTGACGTTGAGATCTGCTGTTTTTTCATTCTTACTCTGTTTTATCACCCTACTCACCGTTACTTTTGCCACGTCAGAGAAGGGGAACTGAAATTAACACAAAGTATGGGACTAGTAAATCAACTGCTTTAAAGCTGTAAAGATGGAGGATTGACATTTTGCACCTCGGGGATAGCAAGGACTGCAGATGCTGGAAGTCGGAGTTGATCAAATGTGGAGCTGGAGAAGCAGAGCAGAGCAGGAAAGTCGACATTTCGGTTCTGGACCCAAGACCCGAAATGTTGACATTTTGCATGTTTTGTTTAAACATAATTCCCTTACGCACAAATTTTCAGAAATGCAAAGCTTTCAGAAGTCAACAGACTTGTTTTGTACTTGGACACAATTTTGAGAAAGTTCCCAAAAAAATCCTCAGCTTTCCTCCAAAATGCCAACTGTAATTCATTGTAAATAACATTTAAATAAACTGAAATAATACTTTTAAATGATTTTCAACGTCAACTTTTATTTAGGAAACCACAATAAACATTCCAGTCTGTGCTATAAGTGCACGATGTGTTTCCTGCAGCTTCCTTCAATTTTGCAATAAAGCTGACTGCATGGTCATTGTTTAATTTCCCACTGTGCAAAATCGACAAGCCAGAGCCAAGATAGCACCAAGACTGACAAAACAATGCTCGGACACTCTAACAGTGCCCTTGAAGATGCAAATCTCAACAATTAATTATCTGATAAATTTCTGGGAATAATTCAACATGGTGCTCAGTTACGAGTGGTGTACCACAAGGATCTGTTCTGGGTCCTCTTCTATTTGTGATTTTTCTAAATGATTTGGATGAAGGAGTGGAAGGGTGGATTAGCAAGTTCGCGGACAATACGAAGTTGGGTCGAGTTGTGGATAGTGCAGAGGCCTGTTCTAGATTACAAAGGGACATTGATAGGATGCAGAGCTGAGCTGAGAAGTGGCAGATGGAGTTTAACCCTCAAAAGTGTGAGGTGATTCATTTTGGAAGGACAAACTTGAAAGCAGAATACAGGGTTAAAGGAAAGATTCTTGGCAGTGTGGAGGAGCAGAGGGATCTTGGGGTTCATGTCCACAGTTCCCTGAAAGCTGTCACCCAGGTGGATAGAGTTGTTAAGAAGGCATATGATGTGTTAGCTTTCATTAATAGAGGGATTGAGTTCAAGAGCCGTGAAATTATGCTCCAGCTATACAAAAGTCTGGTTGGGCCACATCTGGAGTATTGTGTCCAGTTCTGGTCGCCTCATACAGGAAAGATGTGGAAGCATTGGAAAAAGTGCAGAGGAGATTTACCAGGATGTTGCCTGGAATGGAGGGAAGGCCTTACGAGGAAAGGTTGAGAGAGCCAGGGCTTTTCTCTTTGGAACGACGAAGGATGAGAGGTGACTTGATAGAGATGTACAAAATGATCAGAGGTATAGATAGAGTGGACAGCCAGAGACTTTTTCCTAGGGTGGAGGTAGCTGTTACGCGGGGGCATAGTTTTTAAGTGAGTGGAGGTAGATATAGGGGAGACGTCAGAGGTAGGTTCTTTACTCAGAGAGTGGTCGGACGCGGAATGCATTGCCGGAGAGGGTAGTGGAGTCGGCCTCATTAGGGGCATCTAAGCAGCTATTAGATAGGCATATGGATGATAGTATAAGGTAGGGGTGGAGGTTAGATAGACCTTGGGATTAGGGTAAAAGTTCGGCACAACATCGTGGGCCGAAGGGCCTGTACTGTTCTATGTTCTAATTCACTGATGGATTGGTGTCAGTTGTGATGGATGTTTTACAGTGCTTTGCTGACATCTGAAGTTGCTTGTAATTGCACCATGCTAGAAACTGTCATGGAGCATTCCGATGAACTCAGAAGTAGATGAATTATGCATGCAAAGAACCGAAGCACGTGATTTGAAATAGATCTCTCACCACCACAACAGTACCAAACACAGGAGAAAGAAAAATGGGAGGGGGCAGGGAGGAAAGAGAAATCCCCAGGACTTTGTGCAAAGCTAGAGAGGAAACTGTAGGGGCCCTAGCACAGATATTTATATCATCGACAGCATCAGGTGAAGTGCCCGAAGATTGGACAGTGGCTAATGTTGTTGTGCCATTATTTAAGAGAGGCTGTAGGGAAATGCTTGGGAACTACAGACTGGTGAGCCTAACATCTGTGGTGGATAAGTTGTTAGAGGGATTGTGAGAGATAAGATCTACAGGCATTTGGAGAGACAAGGATGCATTTGGGATAGTCAGCATGGCTTTGTGTGAGGGAAATCGTGTCTCACGAATTTGATTTTGAGTTGTTTTTTTGAAGGGGTGACCAAGATAGTAGCTGAAAACAGTGTGAAAGAAACAGTGTGTCTGCATGGACTTTAGCAAGACCTTTGACAAGGTACCTCATGGTGGGTTGTTGAACAAGTATAAATCTCACAGGATCCAGGGAGGGCTGGCCAATTGGATACAAACTTGGCTTGAAGGTAGAAGAGGGTGGTGGTAATTTTTCAAACTGGAGGCCTGTGACCAGCAACAGGGATCAGTGCTGGGTCCACTGTTATTCATCATTTTATATAAATGATTTGGATGACAATCTAGGAGTTATGGTTAGTAAGTTTGTGGATGATACCAAGATAGATGGTATAGTAGACAGTGAAGAAGGTTATCTGAGAATACAACAAGATCTTGATCAACTGGGCCAGTGGGCTGAGGAATGGCAGATGGTGTTTAATTTAGATAAATGCAAGTTGTTGCATTTTGGTGGGTCAACCTGGGGCAGGACTTACACAGTCAATAGTAGGGCCCTGGGGAGAGTTATAGAACAAAGAAATCCAGGGGTTTGGGTTCCTTGAAAATGAACTCCCAGGTAGACAAGGCGGTAAAGAAGATTTTCAGCATGCTTGCTTTATTCAGTCAGAGCATTGAATATAGGAGTTAGGACATCTTGTTACAGCTGTACAAGACCAACATGGCCACATTTGGTGTACTGTGTGCAGTTCTGGTTGCCTACCCTAGAAACGATATTATTAAACTAGAAAGAGTGTAGAAATGATTTACTTGGATGCTGCCTGGAAGAGAAGATTTGATTTATTGGGAAAGGTTGGATAGGCTGGGACTTTTCCCTTGGAGCATAGGAGACTGAGGGGTGACCTCATAGAAGTCTATAAAATCATGAGAGCCACAGATAGCCAACAGCTTTTTCTCATCGTAACAAAGTCTAAAACTCGAAGCATAGGTTTAAGGTAAGAGGAGAGAGATAAAAAAGGGTCTGGGGGCAATTGTTTTCACACAGAGGTTGGTGGCTGTTTGGAACGGGCTGCCAGAGGTACTGGTGGAGGCGAGTACAACTTTGTCATTTAGGAAGCGTTTGGACAGGTATATTGGATGGGATGGGTATGGAGGGAAATGGACCAAATGCAGGCAAATGGGACGGGATTAATTGTGAAAACTGAGCAGCATGGGCAAATCAGGCCTATGGTCCTGTTTCCATGCTGTAAACTTCCCTGACTCTATAAAACTGAAGGGGTGGTGGGGTGGAAATGGTGAGGGGGTGGGGAGTGAGATTTGGTTGGGGTGTGGTGGTGGTGAGACATGTTGGGGAGTGAGATGGGAAGTAATGACTGTGGGTGTTGAGGGTGGTAGAGAGTTAGGCCAGATGGTGGGGACTGTCTGAAGGTGGTAGGGAGATAAGCCAGGGGTAAAGAGTGAGAGTGGTAGGGAGTTAGGCGAGTAAATGGGGAATGAGGACAGGGGAGACTGGCTCCATAAATATATATGCGTGAGTTGAAGTGGTGTATCATGCCCATGCGCATGGTGTCGATAGACATAGCCATGCAAATAATGCAACATTGAAAGTGTCACAACATTCACATAGGATGCTTTATATCATTGGCAAGAAGACAATCACTACAGGGAGTGGGCAAAGGGTCCATTGTAGTGTTCTAGCAAAGGCAAATTAATGTTTCAGTGACTGGTACGTACAGTTGGGAGAACTGATATTACAGAAACTGCTTAAGATCCATTTCCACTCTCTCTGGTCCAGAAGAGCTTTGATATTTTTCAGATGTATTTGGCATAATATGATGTGTAACAACTTGAAACAAAATATTACACTGCACTGTTCAGTCAGAACATACAGCTGTGATATGGTCATAAATATCTTCGAATTTTATCACTGTACAATTTTGACTGACGTGACTGACTTGAAATGCATCGTCTTATCTACTGTTTATGATTTTAGCTCTTCATTTCCCGGCTCAGAACTTTAAATATGGCTTGAAATTACTTGTCTATAAAATTTACTCTGGTTTTAGATGTAAATAATAAATCATTCTTCTCAATGCAACAACTATCTGTTGATGTTTCTGAATGGAAAATATTTGGCCACAGTTGTATTCAAAAACATTTATTTCATGTTATTTTTTATTTACTAGTGGCTGTTCAATTCAGGAGTGCTGGGATCAACAGCATTGAGAAACCAGTTGTTAACAGCTTCCTTGTTTTCATTAACCCATCTGATATTGGCCTTGGTCCTCTCCAAAGCTTGTTCTAGTGCCCGAGTCCCAGAACCAAATCCAACATCCTCGTTATCTGTCTTAAACTGCTCAAGCTGTAAAGAATGAAAATAATAAAGCAAATGGGTTATCATATGTTGATTTAAACCAAGCATGGACATATTTCTCATGACAGCAGTCTGGTGTCTTTCCAGAAAATGTTTAATCCTTAATAATTAGCGTTGTTAATAAATTTGAAAAATGCTAAGGAATAAGAAATTCCTTAAATTGTTCAATTTGTTTTCACAGATTTAAAACTTTTGAAATACTGTACAGAGAAGCCTTATTCTTAATCACAGTAATGATATTCTTAATATATTATAACACCTCCAATCTACGGGGATATGGAAAGAAAAATATAGAAACACAGTGACCTTGAGGTGCAGATGCATGACTTTGGTTTGCTTGTACAATAAGATAACCTCTACACTAATGTACCCACTGATATTAGAGTAAGAGAAACTATTTCCTCTGCCGTGAGTGTCAAAAACAAGGTCATATAATCTCTACACTGCAGCTAGGCCATCCAGTAAGAAATAAGGAAGTATTTATTTTCACAAAGGATAGTAAAAATCTAGAATTCATTTCTTAACAGGCTATAAAAACTGGATCAATTGAATATTTCAAGGCAGTAACACAGATTTTATGTTGGGCACAGCACAAAGGCAGGACTGTGGCACTGAGATTGAGATAAACCATCACTGACTATCATTGAATGATGAAGGAAGCTAAGTGGCCTCCTCCTATTTAATTTGTTTAAAAGGTTAAAGTTTGGGGAAATTTCATCAGACATTTCAATTACAGTTTACAAAAATGTTTTCAATCAAATGTTACAAGTCCTGCATAAAAGTCCAATTAATTTATTTTCCTTTCTCTGAGTTTCTTATTCTCAAGTTATTGTCTAGTATGTTCTGTTGAATTGCTGATAGATGGAAATTTCAGGAAGTGCTTTATAATTTCCGGGACTTCCTAAAAACATATCAAGTGTTTAAACACAGGGGTTATAAGGTTGATAGTAGTAAAATGGGAAGCCAGACCTGAAGCAGAATCACTTTTCAATTTTAAATGTGCCTTTTACAATCCCAAAAAATCCCAAAATGCCTCACAAATCAAATACTTTTGAAATATCATTTTTGTAATGCAGGAACTATTTCAGAAAATCTGTACACAGTAAGCTCCCAAAAGCAGTAATATTATAATGACGGAATTGTCTATTTTAGTAATGGTAACTGAGATAAAAAAGCCTGTTTTGCAATACTGCCATAGGATGCCTGAACATTAAGTTATCTGATTGGCAGTTTGTTTAACATAGCAGCTGGTGAAACTGACTGATTAACTTGATCAATCTGTGGTGTAGGAGAAGTGAGTTTTACCCATGATGTGAGAGCAGTTAAATTATAACCAAGAGACCAAGACTAACATAGTAGAATGGTCAAAGTCAACACCAACCTGTCTCAGTTCAAATTCTGTTGAAAATCGTTGTGTCACTCCATTTATCAATGACGAGAATGAAAATGATCCACCACCATATCTAAACAATGAAATAGTTCAAATATTAATCCTCTTACAACAGAAAAAATATAACAGTAGCCTCAATGAGGGAAATTCCAATAAAACTGAAGTTCAACACTATCCAGGTCAAGCAGCCCACTTGCTTGGCATCCTATCAACCTTAAACATTGACTCCCTCTACCATCAATGCACGTTCGCAGCAGTGTGTACATATGCACATACAATCATGTATGATAGGAGCAGAAGTAGACCATTCTGCCCTTTTAGCCTGCTGCACCATTCAATAAGAACATGGCTGTATTGTTTGTGTTTTGAATTCTAATTTCCCATCTACATACATTAATCCTCAATTTCCTTGCCTAACAAGAATCTATCTACCTTTGTCTTAAAAAACATTAAACTACCCATTTCCACTACTTTTTCATTCTTCCTGCTAATCCTGTTACATCATACTACTTATTTCGAGGTTTTTGACCACTCAATCAATTCACCTTAATCCCGTACAGCTCATGTCGTCTTCACAGTATACTTCCCTACTTATTTTGACATTGTCTGCAAATATAACTACTGTGCTTTTTCTATTCTCACCCAAGTCATTAAAATTAAATGTAAAAAGTTGAGGCCACATACAGATGCCTGTAACACGCCACTCATCACATCCTGCCAATTGTAAAAAGACCCATTTATTCATACTCTTCATTTTCTGCCAGCCAACCAATCCTCTGTCTACAATAATGTGTTACCACCTATACCTATAGCTGTTACTTTCCAAAAATACCTTCGAGGCACCTTATCAAATGACTTCTGAAAATCTAGGTACAATATATCAACCAGCTCCCCTTTATCTGCAAGGATCTCTCTAAATGGTAAAGCAGACGCAATGGGCTGAATGGCCTATTTTGCTCCAAAGTCTTTTTATAGTAGAAAATTAACAAATAGAACCTCTAAATGTAGTAATCCCAGTACCACAGGTAAGTGCCTACAGAAGCATTAGGATAAGGTAGACAAATATGTGCTGGAAAGATAGTGCAGGAGGAAGGGCTTTATTTTTCTAGGACACTGGGACTGGTTCTGGGGAAGATGGCACCTGTACAAGCTAGATGGGTTTTGAGGATGGTTGGCTCGCAGACGTTTCATTACCCTGCTGGGTAACATCATCAATGCAGCCTCCGATGAAGCGCCGGTGTGTTTTCCCACCTGGTTTTTAAACTCAGGAGTCCATTGAGCTGGATTGCCTCACTTCCAGTTTTTCTTTCGTAGTGGAGTGTATATGGGGTCGAGTTCTGTGTGTTTATTGATGGCTTTCTTCGTGGAGTACCAGGCTTCTAGGAATTCCTGTGCCTGTCTCTGCTTAGCTTGTCCCAGGATTTTGGTGTTGTCCCAGTCGAATTGTTAGTTCTCCTTATCCATGTGGATTGTGATGAGTGAGTATTGATCATGTCTTTTTGTAGCCAGTTGGTGTTCGTGTACCCTTGTTATTAGTTTCGTTCCTATTGGTCCGATGTAGTGTTTCTCACAGTTTCTGCAGGGGATCTTATAGATGACATTGGTCCTGTCCATGGCAGGGAGTGGGTCTTTAGTTCGGGTGAGCAGTTGTCACAGGGTTGCATCTGAATAGAACTGGGCCTGAGTTCCTTATGACAACAAGGTGCAGGGCTGGATGAACACAGCAGGCCAAGCAGCATCATAGGAGCAGAGAGGCTGACGTTTCGGGCCTAGACCCTTCATC
>NC_063364.1:35444242-35459935 GCF_021869965.1 Rhincodon typus | reverse complement strand
GGCCTAGACCCTTCATCTGATGAAGGGTCTAGGCCCGAAACGTCAGCCTCTCTGCTCCTATGATGCTGCTTGGCCTGCTGTGTTCATCCAGCCCTGCACCTTGTTGTCTCGGATTCTCCAGCATCTGCAGTTCCTACTATCTCTGAGTTCCTTATGGGCCATTTTACTTGTGCTGTTGGGGATTTGTTAAGGGAAAATTGTGTGTATTAACTTGCAGGATTTTTTTTAAAGACCTAACAGTGGAGGTGATAACAGCAATGCTTTTAATGTAGTGTACTCTGACTTCCAAAAGGCATTTGATACAATGCCACATGATAGACTTGTGAGACAAGTTATAACTCATGTAATAAAAATACCAATAACAAAGTGCTGAGGGACAAGATAGAGCATTGGCTGATTGGAATATTTTGTGTGAGCTGGAGGTAGGTTTGTAGTGGAGTTGTGCTGAAACTCTTGCTTCTTCTGATATATATAAATGAATTGGATATTAATTTGCAGGGGACAACTTCAAAGCTTACAAACAGTACCACACTTAGAAATGTAAACTGAGGAAAGCAGTGTAGAACTTCAAAAGGATGTTGACAAGTTGGTAGATGTGGCAGATGAAGTTCAATACAAAGAAGTGTAGGGTGATACATTTTGGTAGGGAGAATGTTCAAAAGAAATGCCTTTATTGGTCAGTGCATTGAGTATTGGAGTTGGGAGGTCATATTGTGGCTGTACAGGACATTGGTTAGGCTACTTTTGGAATACAGTTCTGGTTTCCCTGCTATAGGAATGATGTTGTGAAACTTGAGAGTTCAGAAAAGATTTACGAGGATGTTGCCAGGGTTGGAGGGCTTGAAATATATGAAGAGGCTGAATAGACTGGGGCTTTATTCCCCGGAGTGGAGGCTGTGGGATAACCTTTTAAAGAGGTTTTTAAAATTCATGAGGGGCATGGGTAGGATGAATAGACAAAGCCTTTTTCCCAGGGTAGGGAGTCCAAAATTAGAGGGCATAGGTTTAAGGTGATAGAGGAAAGATTTAAAAGAGACCTAAGGGGCAACTTCTTCACACAAAGGGTGATGCGTGTATGGAATGAGCTGCCAGAGGAAGTGGTGGAGGTGGAAACAATAACAACATTTAAAAGGCATCTGGATGGGTATATGAATAAGAAGGGTTTAGAGGGATATGGGCCAAATGCTGGCAAATGGGACTAGATTAATTTAGGATATCTGGTCGGCAAGGACGAGTTGGACTGAAGGGTCTGTACAACTCTGACAATATAAAATAAGGGGTACTATTCTAAAGGGTCTGAAGGAGCAGAGGAATCTGGGTGCATATTAGATCATTGAATATATTTAAGACAGAGATATGTTCTTGGTTGTCAAGGGTTACAGTGAGAAAGCAGGACAATGGGGTTGAGAAACTTATCAGCCATGATTGAATGGCGGAGCAGACTCAATGGGCCGAATGGCCTAATTTCTGCTTCTATGTCCTATCATCTTATGGTCTTATGTGTATAATTTAAGGTGGCAGGCCAGGTCGAGAGCAGTTAATAAGGCACACAGTATTTGGGCTTCGTTAATAAAGTCATACAGCACAGAAACAGATTCTTCGGTCCAACTCGTCCATGCCGACCAAGCTTCCCAAACTTAACTAGTCCCACTCGCCTAGGGGGCATAGTGTCAAAGAGCAGGGAGGTAATGTTGAACTTAGATAGGAATACTGGTTAGATCACAGCTGGAGTATTGTGTATAGTCGTAGATGCCACACTTGGAAAGAATGTGAACACATTAGGGAGGGTGCAGAGGAGGTTTAGGAGAACAGTTCCATGGATGAGAAACTTCAGTTCTGAGGAGAGGTTGGAGAATCTGGGTCTGTTCTCCTTGGAGAAAGGAAGTCTAAGAGGAGATCTAATAGAACTTTTCAAACTTATGAGGGGTCTGGATAGAGTAGATAGGGAGAAACTGATCCTGCTTATAAAAGAAACAAGAATATGATGTCAAAGATTTAAATTGTTTCGCAAAACAATGTGAGGCAGGTAGACAAAGCCTTTTTACACACAGTTCAGGTCTGGAATTTACTGTCTGGAAACGAGATAGAGGCTGGTTCAGTTTGAGGCATTAAAGAGGACACTGGATGATTGTTTCAATTTAAATAATGTGCAGGGTTACAGGGAAGAGGCAGAAAATTGGCACTAAGTCAAAATGTTCGGGGAGCTGGTGCAAGCAGAATTAGCTGAATATCCTCCTCCTATATTGTACAGTTCTTTTGATTCTGTGTGTTACTCCTTCAAGTAAGTCTAATAAATTGGTTAATTATGATTTCTCTTTCACAAAATCATGTGAATCCTCCTATTTACCTTGTGTTTTTCTAAACATGCAGCTATAAGCCCTTTAATGATCAATTCTAATACCTTTCCACAATAGACATCAAGCAAACTGGCCTGTAGTTTCCTGTTCCCTGCCTCCCTCTTTGAGTAGCAGAATTATATTTGCTACTTTCCAGTTTGATGGAACCTTTCTAAAAACCAGAAAAAGGCCATGTTTATTGTGAATGTCGCCACCATGTTGAAAAATGAGACCTCAACATTGCTCACAAGCACTTTGTGTGTATGAGCAGATGGATCTGGGCAAGGGAGAGCAGGGGTGGGAATGGCAGGCAGGGCAACAGACCTGGCTCCTGGCCTTGGGCATAGTCACTGGAAACAGCCCCTCCACAGCAGCATGGTGTCTAAGGGACCCTACTGTGCCAGGCACCATCAGGGAGAGAAAGCTCCACCTTGTCAGCCCTGACCTCCACCTCTCCTTCCTACTCATCCCCAGTCTTCATTTCCACCTCTCCCTCATCTCCCCCAGCCTCAGTTTCTCACACCCTGTCATCCCAGCACCCACTTTCTCCGTCCTCACTCTCCACCACCTCATCAACCCCAGTGTGGTGATGACATTGGACATGTGGGCAGTTTGGCATTTATAGATGATTACTCAATTTGGAAAATTAACATCAATGCACCTACTGCTTCATTGGTGGCCAATGCAGAGACCCTAGGATTAAGATCATCTCGATCTGGAGGCTTGTCAGCCCCAGACCCAGCCCCAGCCCCAGCCCCAGCCCCATCCGTTTGCTCACTACCACTTCCCTTGTGATTGTAATTTCACCAAGTTCCTCTCTTCCTCACACCTCCTGATTGACAGCTCTTGCTAATTTTTTTTTTTGCATTTTCTGTAGTGAATATTTGGTAATTTAATCGCCATTTCTTTATTATCTATTAGTTAGCCCTGTTCTAAACTCTTTAGATTCACTGCAGTAATTCACAAAGTTTCCTTAGGCAGCACCTTCCAAACCCATAACCTCTTCTATCTAAAAGGACAAGGGCAGCAGATACATGGGAATACCATCACCTGCAAGTTGCCTCCAAGCTACACACCATCTGACTTGGAAATACATCACCATAGTTTCAGTGTCGCTAGGTCAAAATCCTGAAATTCCCTCCTTAACAGCATTGTGGGTATAGCTATACATCAAGGGCTGCAGCTCTCAACCACCTTTCCCTGGGGTAATTAGGAATGGGCAATAAATGCTATCCCAGACAGCAATGTCCACATCCTATGAATGAATAACAAAATCAAACAAGCCATGGGCATTGACAGAGTCCCACCCAAGAAATTAATGTGCAAGATTAAAGTGCATGGGATTGGGGGAAGTGTATTGAGATGGATAGGAAACTGGTTGGCAGAGAGAAAACAAATTAATTTTCAAACTGACAGGCAGTTAAGTAGTGGGGTACCACAGGGATTGGTGCTGGGACCCCAGCTATTCACAATATATATTAATGATTTGGATGAGGGAACAAAATGTAACATCTCCAAGTTTGCAGATGATACCAAGTTGGGTGGGAGGGTGAACTGTGACAAGGATGCAGAGATCCTTCATGATCTGGACAGTTTGGGTGAGTGGACAAATCAATGGTAGATGCAGGATAATTTGGATAAATGTGAGGTTATTCCCTTTGGAAGCAAAAACAAGAAGGCAGATTACTACCTGAATGGCTGTAAATTGGGAGAGGTGGGTGTGCAGCGGGACCTGGGTGTCCTTGTGCACCAGTCGCTGAAGGTAAGCATGCAGGTGCAGCAGGTGGTAAAGAAGGCAAATGGTATGTTGGCCTTCATTGCGAGAGGTTTCGAGTACAGGAGCAGGGATGTGTTGTTGCAGTTGTACAGGGCTTTGGTGAGACCACACCTGGAATATTGTGTGCAGTTTTGGCCTCCTTTTCTGAGGAAGGATGCTCTTGCTCTCAAGGGAGTGCAGCAAAGGTTTACCAGGCTGATTCAGGGGATGGTGGGACTGACGTATAAGGAGAGATTGACTAGATTGGGATTGTTTTTGCTAGAGTTCAGACAAATGATTGGGGATCTCATAGAGACTCATAAAATTCTAACAAGACTGGACAGAGTAGATGCAGGGAGGATGTTCCCGATGGTGGGTGTGTCCAGAACCAGGGATCACAGTATGAGGATTCAGGGTAGACCATTTAGGACGGAGATGAGGAGACATTTCTTCACCCAAAGAGTGGTGAGCCTGTGGAATTTGTTACCACAGGAAGTAGTTGATGCCAAAACATTGAATGTATTCAAGAGGTGACTAGACATAGCACTTGGGGCGAATGGGATCAAAGATTATGGGGAGAAAGCAGAATTAGACTATTGAGATCAGCCATGATCATGAAGAATGGCGAAACAGCGTCGAAGGGCCAAATGGCCTCCTCCTTCTCCTATATTTCTAATTGCCGTGTGATATGAGCTGTATTCCGTATAAAAGATGCAGGATGTGAATGAATGCAATGATCCTTGAGAAGTTTCAGTAACTCACTGCTCAAAGAGGAATTTCCAGTTTGCCCTGACAAAGTCCCACGCCAGAGGCTGACCAACCACGTTACTGGCAATGGAAGTAATGGTCGATGTAGCATCTTGCTTTCTAATCTTTGTTGGATCCAAAGTATATTGAAGATATCTACAACATATTAAAGAAAGCATAAAATAATCAGAGTTCTTGTATAGATAATCAGCTCCTAATACGCTGCATATCATTTATTATAATATTGTTTAAATGCACTCACTGTGGAAATCCGTCAAATGCTCCCTTCTCAACCTGGAAACTCAGCATGCAGCAAGGTGGGGAGCAGGGTTTGGTGGGCTGTTGCAGGGATAACATTTTGACGGAGGTGGATACAAGGAGTTCTAAGAAACGTAAATGTTTTAAACCTACTGGGGTCACTTCTGACCCAGTCACTCCATGGTTGTGTTACCATGGTAACAGGGTATGTAAACATGTTTATTATTATTTGTTACAGACTTGGAAGTAGACAAATTATTGAAGAGGAAATGTTTGCAGCGTGAGGAGTGGGGCTATTTGGTAGCTCTTTCATCTTGGGCTGAGTGGCCTCCAAGTGGCTCTAAGAGTGTAAGTGATTCCCCTGTGCTCATTGCAATTATGTGGGCATCAATTTTTGACTCAGCCAGCTATTGCCCAGAGGAGGTATAGTGGAAAAGAGGAGTGGAGGCAGGGAAGGGAGTTTAACAGAGGCAGTTTTTTTTTTTAATTAAAACACATTTGTGCAATGTAGATGTCACTGGTTATGCCAACTTTTATTGATGATCCTTACTTATCCAACAGGCAGTTAAGAGTTAACCACATTGCTCTGGATCTGGAGACACGTGTCGGTCAGATCAGGTAAGGACAGCAGATTTTCTTCCCCAGAAAAAGATATGTGAACCAGATGCTTTTTGATGACAATCAGTATTAGGCTAGCTTCTTCTTCCAGATTTTTATCAAATTCAAAGTTCTCCAGCTGCTATGGTGGGTTTCGACCATGTGTCCCCAGAACACTGGCCTGGAATTCTGAGTTGTGAGTTCAGGGACATTACCACTGTCTTTTCCAGTGGTCCAGGGTGAAGGGGGCGAGGGGTATGAAAATAAGAGTATCAGGACAAATAAAATATTCATTCTGTAACATCAGAGAAACATTGAGCAAACCATGAACCTTCTGTACATGAGCTATTCTTTCCTATACCCACAATAAGTTACCTCATTTTCTAGAGATCTGCAGACTTTAATCACACCCATTTTAACACTACTCACTACTTCCTGATTTGCCTTCTCTCTTTGCTCAAGGAAAATGTGTTCCAAAGATAGGTTGACGCAATGTATTTAGGAACTTTACAGTTTGTCTTTTGTCTTTGAGTGGCACTCTCTTGGTCTAAATTTGAATCCATTTCCTTCCAGGAAATCTCTGGTTTAATATTCCTGACAAAGATGATGATTGGTTTTCAACATTCACAGGATCTGATTAATGACCAGTATTCTTACCGATTGAGAAGCCAAGGGTGTCTGGTACAAGCCATGGCTGATCGCAGTTTGTCTGCCTCTGTAGCTATTGTAGCATTTTGAAACCTTTCCCATGCAAAGTTCCACTCCGTCTCATCCCCTGAAGCAATTGCACTGCAATAAATTGATGTCTTCAGATTCACCGGGATTCTATTTATCAAAACGAAGTTATAGTATTAGCAAAGAAAAGGAAATAATTAGTATTTATGATAAAAAATCAGATATCATCAATGTTTGGTTTCCAGAATACAATGGCTCAGATCTTCCAGTCAGCTGCCTGTAGCAGGGGCAGGTTTGTGTGTGTCGACCGCAAGGGTGCTTGGATTGATCCTGACAGCTGCATGGCCCCTTTACAGCACTGGTGTTGTTTTCCAATGTAGAGTATGCTCTAATTGCCTGATCAGTAAGGCCTGACTCCTGCTGTGTGAAAAGGTTGGTGTTCTTTCTGCACATCTTCATCAACTACCCAATATGGGAGGTGGGGGGAGGGAAGGGGAGATGGGGGCCACACACAACTCCTGGATCATACCAAGTGAGGTATTAAAATGGGTTCACACAGTGAGGAAAAAATTGGGAAGCGCTGCATGTCTTCGAGCAAGGTTTAACAATGTAACTTCCAGCAGACATCTGTGGATAACTCACTGGCCCGTGTCTCTGACTCTGCTGGGCAATTTCAGCTCTCATGCAAGCATCAGGACTTCCACAGGGATCTAATGGACACCCCCAATTTACATCACATCTCCAATGATCAGAAAGTTGGACCCGTTATGTAAGTCTGTACATTACCATTATTACATTTTATCAAACTCCACTTCAATATTTCCCTGTTTGTGCAAAACACTTACGGATTATCATTGGGATTCACCATCCATTTCTTGTAAAATATTTGTGACATATTTTTACATTCTTGGAGACCATATCCACAAGCAACACGCACTGCATTAATCTGATTATATCTGCAAAACAACAGGTCTCAACATCTCAATCTGAATAGGGATTGAGTTACACACAAACACAAATAAAATGTACACAATTATCATTTTGACAAGATGCAATTCAAATGATCTGAACTAAGCTGATCCCTTTATTTTAATGAGGTAATTAAGTTTATTTGCACAGTCTAAATTTAAGAAGTTTAGACATAATATTCCATGGAGTCGAATTTCTCCCAATACCTACCTTGAAGGATTGGCAGTTTCTCTGGAGTTTCCTTGCACAGAATGTGGAGTGTGAGAGTGGTGAGAAAATTTAACAGATCAGGGCTCTAGAGCCACAAGAGTAGAAATCTGTTCCTACCTAAACTATGTGGAGATGGTGGAAATGCCTCTGATACTATTGGAGCATTATCGAACCTTTTCTGTCTGTAATGTCAAAGGTGGAACAACAGACCCTGATCTGAGCCTGACACTAACCCAGGACGTACTGAGAAGGAAACGGTGGCATGAAGGAGCACCTGATCTGTGAGCAGTGGCCAATATGAGTGATTCTCAACTGGGTAAGGGCAAGACAAGTAATGAAAGCGAGAGAGAGTCTGAAAGAAGGAGATTCCGACAGGCCCAAGTGAGGAGGGTCACACAGTGTGGAGTGAGAGGGATAGACAGTCTGGAATGAGGAAGGTCAGACTACCTGGACAACTTATCCCAACCACAAATGTTTTATAGGCTGGAAAATTCTGAAGACTTCAGCTGCTAAGTGAAGGAGTAAAAGGTCTCTGCACAGGCAGGCCAGTTGAACCTTAGACATTATGGTGAAGAGTTCAGGGATGCAGCTAATGGGAACTGGCTATATCATCAATCTTCACCTACTATTATACATCCATCTCCACACTAAGAATGTGGCCACCTGGAATGACTTTATACACCAAGATAAATTAATCCTGAGCCTACAGGTCGTGAGCATTTGGATTGAAAATGGATACTCACTGATCCATGAGACTACTAGGTTGCTCCCAGTTCTGAGTGAGATTTTCAAAGTGCTTGTACAGTGGGGTCACCTGTTGTAGCATGTATTTCTGCAACAACAAAATATTCGTGATAAGACCAAGATCAATATAAGTGGCAGCTACTTCCACAGACACCCCAAATAAAATGTAATAAGTCTGAGCAACACAGCCTGCAATAGTTGAAGACAGTGAATCATCACCAACTTGGAGGACTATTAGTGATGAGCAATAAATACTCACTATGTCGGGTACACCCAAACCTCACAATTAAATTTTTTAAAACTGCATTAGTCACACAACACCAGATTATATTCCAACAGGTTTATTTGAAATCACAAGCTTTCGGAGCACAGCTCCTTCGTCAGGTTCACCTACAACTATAACCTGGGGTCATGTGACTTCTGATGTTGTCCACCCTAGTCCAACACTGGCACCTCTACATTAAAACTGCATTAGAAGCCTCTTGCTAAACTGTATAAAAACCTCCCAGATAACAGTACTGTAACTCAATTATATTTTTCATTTGAAGGTAATGTGCATGTTGTGTATAGGAACCTCCAAAAGAAGTTTGATAACGTACTGCATAACAGGCAGAACAACAGAGCTGAAGCCCAACTGTTGCAAATATCAGATTTATAACATTGTGGTATTTCAAGGGCTGCCTCTGCAAGTAAAATGGAGAAATGAGAGATGTCACTTGAGCTGTTTTGAATTCTACCTGTAAACAAGCTGGGGTGATTTGATTTTCAAAGGTTAAAGGAGAAGGTGTTTTTTTTTCTTCATTCACAGGATGTGGACATCACTGGCTGGGCCAGCATTTATTTCCCATCCCTTATTGCCTTTGAGAAGGTGGTGGTGAGCTGCTTTCCTGAACCAATGCATTCCATGTGCTGTAGATAAACCCATAATGCCCTTAGAGAAAATTTTGACCCAGTGACAGTGAAGGAATAGCAATGTGTTTTCAGGTCAGGATGGTGAGTGGCTCAGAGAGAAACTTGAAGGGGGTTCTCATGTATCTGCTGCCATTGTCCTTCTACATGGAAGTTGTTGTGTGCTTGGAAGGTGCTGTCATAGAAACATAGGAGCAGGATGAGGCCATTCAGCCCTTCGAGCCTGCTCCGCCTTTCAGCATGATCATGGCTGATCGTCCAATTCAATAGCCTAATCCTGATTTCTCCCCATAACCTTTGATTCCTGTTCATCCCAAGTGCTATATCTAGATGCCTCTTGAATACATTCTATGTTTTGGCATCAACTGCTTCCTGTGGCAATGAATTCCACAGGCTCACCACTCTTGGGTGAAGAAATAGTCTACTCCAAATCCTCTGACTGTGACCCCTGGTTCTGGACATACCCACCATTGGGAACATCCTCCCTGCATCTACCCTGTCTAGACCTGTTTTCAAATTTTATAAGTCTGAATCAAAGGATCTTTCCCAAATTTCTGGAGTATATCTTCAAGATTGTACGCACTGCTGCTACTGAGTGTTGATGGTGGAAAACAGATGTTTGTGAATGGTGCTGCCAATCAAGTGGACTGCTTTTTCCTGGATGGTGCCAAGCTTCATTACTGCTGTTGGAGCTGCACTCATTCAGGCAAATGACTAGTATTCCAACATGCTCCTGGTCTTGTATATGGTGGACAGGCTTTGGGTGGCAAAAGGTAAATTACTTGCTGCAGGATTCCCAGCCTCTGGTGACAAGAGGAGCTCAAAGTATTTATATGGCTAGTCCAGTTCAGTCTCCGGTCATTCATAACCCCCCAGGACTGTGGGAAATTCACTGAAGGCAATGCCGTTGATTGTCAAGGGGCAATGGTTAGATTGTCACTTATTGGCGATAGTCATTGCCTGGTATTTGTGTGGTGCAAATTTTGCATCTAAATTTTCAACTCAAAATTGGATATTGTGCAGGCTGTGCTATTTTTGTACACTGACTGCTTCAATATCTGACGGGTCATGAATGGTGCTGAACATTGCACAATCATCATTGAACATCCCCACTTCTGACCTTAGGATGGAGGGAAGGCTTTTAAAGAAACAGTTGAAGATGGTTAGGTCTAGGCCACTACTCTGAGAAATTCCTGCAGAGATGTCCCGTTTCTGAGATGACTGCCCTCCAACAACCATAACCATCTTCCCATGTGTCAGGTATGACTCCAAATGGAGAATTTTCCCCCTGTTTTCCATTGATTCCAGTTTTGCTAGGGCCCCTTAATGCAGCTTTAATTTCAAGGGCTGTCATTCTCACCTCCTGTCTGGAATTCAGCTCTTTTATCCATGTTTGAACCAAGGCTGTAATGAGATCAGGAACTGAATGACCCTGGCAGAACCCAAACGGGGCATCACTGAGCAGGTTATTGCTGAACAGGTGCTGCTTGATAGCACTGTTGATGACACCTTTCATCACTTTACTGATGATCGAGAGTAGAATGATGGGGCAGTAATTGGCCAGGTTGGATTTATCCCGCTTTTTATGAACAGGACATATCTGGGCAATTTCCAACAGTGTCAGGTAGATGCCAATGTTGCCGATTTATTGAAACAGCTTGGCTAAGGGTGCAGCTAGTTCTGGAGGACAAGTCTTCAGTACTATTGCCAGAATGTCATTAAGGTCGATAGCCTTTGCAGTATCCAGTGCCTTTAGTCATTTCTTTATCTCATGGAGTGAATTGAATTGACTGAAGACTGGTATCTGTGATCCTAGGATCTTACAGAGGAGGCCAAGATGGATCATCCAATTAGCACTTCTGGCTAAAGATTGTTGCAAATGCTTCAGCCTTGTCTTTTGACTGATGTTTTAGGCTCTTCCATCATTGAAAATGAGGATATTTGTGAGTCATTTAATTCTCCACCACTGTTCATAACTGTATGTGGGAGTACTTAAGCTATAAAGAGCTGTAATATATTTGTAATGTATGTATAGCATATAGAGTGTGGTATTACGGAGATCAATATTCCGTAAAATTGGACATAATTAGTCTATTGGAATTTGTGAGAGTCATAAAATTGTCACTCAAGGCAGAAACAGCGATGCAGCAGCCTCCAAGTAGGTGCTATCTAGACTCTGAGAGTAACCTCTACAGTGTAGAACAGAACCCTACACCTAGACATCACGGTTGGCAGAATCCATAGCGACGGAACCACACCACCTTACACCGATAATTTTATCATGCTTCCAACTACAAAGCCACAGCATTTACTGACTGCGTGTAGAAGGCCTGGAAATATATTACTTTTCCAGAATTCCTTACCTTCATAGGCCCAAAAACCCCTGCACGGTCAAACATGAGCTCAAAGTACGCCAGGTTATCGAGGGCAGCCTGCCAGGGAATATATTCCAGCTCTTTGACCAGATACCTTGTTGTGGTTAAAGCTGCTGTGGTTTCACGGTATTTTGCTCTGTCAGGGACAAAATGTGTTTGTCAGTTGGATTTATGGCGAAGTGCCTTTGAAAGTCAAGTGGCTGTTAAATATAACATTTTCACTGTATCACTGTCTCTAATTACATAGAATTGATATACTTGTAAAACAAGACAGTTTATTCAAAGGCCAGAGTCTATTGGGAAAATCGGGTAAGATAGCGAGCAAGGTCCTTCTCAAGATTGAGATCAAAAGGTTGCATTTTGCAACCAAATCCCAGACATCGAGTTGATATTCTCGCTAGTGAGCAGTGAGGGGCCTAGCACTGTGGACTATTGGTCATCATCACCCTCATTTCTACACAACCTCACCTTATTAATATGCACTCGCTCATTCACCCACCCAGATGTCCAGCTTCGACACCCAGCACCAATGTCTCAGGGCTTGCTCCATGAGCAGCATCTGTGTGTACCCAACAAAAATGGAAAATGGACCTTGGCAACTGACACACCAGCCTCTCCACATCATCGTGGCACATCTCTAGTCCACTGTCAATACATTTCTGCAGTGCATTGCTGCACTTCATAGTGTACCAGCATCATTCATTGTAATGTTGCTGCAAGGACACTTTGCACACAGGAACAGGCACGCAGCTCATGGTCTGGACTGGGCTGCATACTCGGTTTCTTAGCACTCGCTCACTTTGAGCCTATCCACTGTTCATAGCATTCAGGCCTGGCCTGGCCTGGCCTAATGCCACTTTGCCCTGTCAGCTGCATCTTATAGGCTTTCTGTGCTAACCAGACAAGCACAAAGCCAGGAAAGTTTTGGCAAAGATGTGTAGCTCGGGTTGTGGGTGAGGTTGTTGACTTGCTCACTGAGCTGGCTTGTTCTCGTTCAGATATTTTGTCACCATGCTAGGTGACATCATCAGTGGAGCCTCCAATGAAGCAGTGTTATTCTACTCCGCTTGGAATTTATACTGTTTAATCTGTTATGGTGAGTAGTGTCATTTCCGGTTTTGATCTGTATGGTTTTGTATATGGGGTCCAATTCTAGGTATTTGTTGATTGCATTATGGGTGGAGAACCATGCAATCAACAAACACCTAGAATTGGACCCCATATACAAACCCATACAGATCAAAACCGGAAATGACACTACCCACCATAACGGACCGGACAATATAAATTCCAAGCAGAGTAGAATAACACCGCTTCATTGGAGGCTCCACTGGTGATGTCACCTAGCATGGTGACAAGAAGTCTGAACGAGAAAAAGTCTGAACGAGAACAAGCCAGCTCGGTGAGCAAGTCAATGACCTCACAAAGCCAGGAAGCTTGTATCAGCGGTTTTCAGTCAGCAGCAGGGGCAACCTTGGATCAGGCTGACAGGGTCCTTTTTCAATTCATTTGTGGGACATGGTGTCACTGACTAGGCCAGCTTTTATTGCCCAGTTTTAATTGCCTGAAGGGCAGTTAAGATCAGCCACATTGCTGTGGATATGGATGGAAATATAGGCTAGCGTAGTAAGGACTGCACATTTCCTTCCTAAAGAACATTACTGATGCTGATGGGTTTTCACGACAATCAACAGTGGTTACACGGTTGCAATTAGGTGCACAATTTTATTCCAGATCTTTTGTTTTAATCGAATTCACATTTCGCCATCTGCTATGTACCTAGAACATTAGCCTGGGGTTCTGGATTAATAGTCCAGCTTTGGAGAGAGTACAGAAATGGTTTAGCAGGATGTTATCTGGTTTGGAGGGTATTAGCCATGAGGAGATATTGTACAAACTTGGTTTGTTTTCACTTGAATAATGGAGATTGAGGGGTGACCCAAATAGAAGGTTACAAAATTATGAGGGGCAAGGATAGAAAGGATAGTCAGAGTCTTTTTCCCAAGGTAGAAATATTAAGTACTGGAAGACATAAGTTTAAAATATGAGAGGAAATTTTAAAGGAGGTGTGAGACACGAGTTTTTTTTTAAAAGGATGGAATGTGCTGCCAGGGGAAGTGGTGGTCGAGGCGGATACAATAGCAACGTTTAAGAGGCATCTGGACAGATATACGAACAGGCAGGAAATAGAGGGATATGGACCACGTAGAGGCAAAGGTTTTTAGTTTAGAAAGGCATCATGTGTCAGCACAGTCTTGGTGGGCCAAATGACCTGTTGCTGTGCTGTACGGTTTTTTGTTCTTCTTTCTTTGTTCAAACTAGCTGTCCAGCCAACTGAGTTGAGCACACCTCCTCCACTGCCCCCTGTATGGGAGGGTTTTGTGCTGTGGCTTCCTCTGCTTGTCCTGGGGGAGTTGGATGTCCCTACTCTGTGCTAGCCCATCCACCAGGATCTCCAGGTCCCTGCCTATAATACGGAATGTCAGTGGAGATGCTGGAATCTGTACTGAAAACAAAATGCTGGAAATCACAGTGGGTCAGGCAGCAGCCATGGAGAGAGAAAGCAAGCTAATGTTTCGAGTCTAGATGAATTTTCATCAGAGCTGACACTTCATGTCAGCTTGCTTTCTCTCCATGGATGATGTCTGACCTGCTGTGACCTCCAGCATGAAATGTCAGTTTCCCCTTGTCCACCATGTCTGAAGCAGATGTTATGAGTTGTACCAGGCAGCTCAGGACAGTCAGCACTTGTCCAGCTGCACAACAACCTTTTTAAATATGGCGCCAGTGCTCGGGGTCCCAGAAGATCCTGGCAGCGTGAGTGGGAGAACTGAGCTAGCATTGGACAACAGGGGTCCCATGGAGGGTTAGGGGGTTAATGACATTTTGGGAAAACAGTGCAAGCAAACTTGCTAAGCCTCACAGTGACAACACTCCATGAAACCTGACAAAATTGATACTTAGCTATAAATATAAGACTCATTGGAAAGCAAAAGTGTACCATGTGATAGACAAGCTAAAGTTTCACTGGTGCACTGTGAGCAGAGCTAATAGATTGCTCCCTTTTGATCAATGAACAAAAAAGTTGCATTTATGTGCTGTCTTTTAATATATACAAATATTCAAGACGTTTCAAAAAATCGTGAAGAAAGAAGAAGGGGGTTACCAAAAACTGGGTAAAAGGGTAGGGTTTAAAGAAAGGCCTCAATAGTCGGGGGTTAAGAGATTTAGTGAGAGAATCTGGGGACTAAAGGGTTATTGATGGTCATCATTGACTGAGTGGAATGAAAGGAAGAAAGAGAGTTTGTAAAAAGGGTGAGGAGCAGCTGTGAAACTAGAGTAGGACAGAGACCAAGGGAAGGGTAACAAGAGGGTTAAGAAAAATATAAGAATATTAAATTTTAGCAGTAGGAGAACTGAATCAGCAAAGATTGAAGTATCTGTGATCAGGACTCTGCTCAGAATTAGAATAAAAGAGCAGAATGTTAACTGAGATGGAAGGTGAGAAACAAAAAGCAAAACATTAGATTGACAAAGTTGAATCTGGAGATCTGTGACTGTTCAACAGCAAATGTCCAGGTCTGTGGAAACTTTCCCTCTGCTGATTCTAGGGCTGTCCAAAGTGTGGGTCACAGTGCCACAGCCAATATTGAGAAGCTGTGAGCTCCAAGACAGCAATGGCTGCTTGGATCTCTGACCGAGTGACAAAGAGCAATGAGGCTGCTTTGAATCCCCATAATGTTTAATGGTGGGCATAATCACTGCCAGTATCTTCTCTCTGATACCGTGATTCACTCACTCTCTGCTACTAGACCCACCTCAAGTGAGGGCTGCTTTCACTTTAAATATGATTCCTGTTCGGAAAATCCCAGGGTGAAGCTGGGTAGTCCTCATTTAAAAGCCTTGCAGTCAAACAGCACCCTGTACTCTCAGCTCCCCACACACACCACTGCGCCCCCCCAAGCATTTTAAACAGCAACCCCTACTCACAGCAGGCCCCTACATAGATAGATACATAGATACATAGCACATTACAGCGCAGGACAGGCCCTTCAGCTCTCGATGTTGCGCCGACCTGTGAAACCAATCTGAAGCCCATCTAACCTAAACTATTCCA
>NC_063364.1:35411877-35443842 GCF_021869965.1 Rhincodon typus | reverse complement strand
CAGAAACTCAACTAATGTTCTGGGGACCAGGGTTCAAATCCCATCTTGGTAGATTGTGGAATTTGAATTCAAAATTCCAGATTTGTTTTTAATAAAAATAATCACTGATGGCCATGAAATGATTGTCGATTGTCAGAAAAGCCTATCTGGTTCACTAATGTCCTTTAGCGAAGAAAATCTTCCATCCTTACTTGGTCTGGTATACATGTGACTCCAGACCCACAGCAGTGTGCTTAACTCTCGACTGCCCTCTGCAATAGCCCAGGAAGCCATTCAGTTGTACCAATTGCTACATTCTTATATACACTCAGACACACAAACATTGATAGACAAGTACATACACCGTCAGACACTATCATGATCCTAACTGATATTATTTCTGGACAAGTCAGATCCTAGGCTGAAATCTGGCTGGATAGATCAGATTTTGTTATTTTGGTTTTACTGAAACACAAGCACTCGAGGGTGCAGATTCAGTTTTAGCAAGAAGACCAGAGGTTTATTAACTGACAGAATTGAAGATAAAATATGTAGCAGCCTCCTGGCTGACTACATTGGCCAAGTAAAACTCTGAAGTCACAAAACCCATACCCCAGACATAGTGCAAACACAGCAGCCAGCTGCTAATGATATTAGCATAATGTAAAAGGCAACAGTTATTCTGGGCAGATGTATCCCCAACAACTTATCCACTAAACAAAGGAGGGCACAGACAGGAAGGCACCCAGTTCTGCTACAGAAAGAAATGAACAGTAGCATGCCATCCAATGAATGACAAAGTTTCAAACTAGTGATTGGCCAGAACTACAGAAAGTTCCAGAAAACCATCCAAAAAGCACAAAAACAGGGTTCACCAGTAGACTAATTTCCCTTGAATCTTCTGGAGGCCTTCCAAAGAGACCAGCATGGCAAGAAGGAGAGACCATCTGGAAAAAGAGAGAGAGAGAGAGGAAAAGAGAGAAAGCAGCTTTGCAGATCTAGAGACAGAGCCAGGAGAGCAACTGCATAAATCTATCAGAGATTTGAGAAGTATTGTAAGTTTAAGGGGCTGAATAAGATTAGAGATAGAAACCAAAAGAACTGCAGATGCTGTAAATCAGGAGCAAAACAGAAGTTGTTTGAAAAGCTCAGCAAGTCTGGCAGCATCTCTGAAAAAAAAAAAATCAGAGTTAATGTTTCGGGTCTGGTCCTCAGTTCTGAGGAAGGGTCACCAGACCCGAAACGTTAACTCTGATTTTTTTTTTCACAGGTGCTGCCAGACCTGAGCTTTTCTGGGATTAGTGATAGTATGTTTGTTAGGAAGCAAGTTACAATAACCTTTAATACTAAAGTTGGAACTGTTTTGTGTTGGTACGAGTTTGTGTTCCTAGTGATTTGACTGCTTCAATATTGTGGGACACTTGGGCAAATTCATTCATCACGCTCTGGTCAGAGTTGTCTAATTTGTTTTAAGGAGAAATTAGACAACAACAAAAAAAACCAAACTATTTACATATGACGCATATTTAAGGATCTTGAAGTACATGGTAAGGCTACAATCCCATGAATCCCGACAGTACTCAAACCCAGAGGAATTCCATTCTGTCTCGCACATAGGGTTGACTTAGCTGAAGGTGAGAGTCTGATGGCTTTTTACTTGAATTATCATATAACTGTGCTCGAATTTTCTCAGATTCAAGTAACCCTTCAGGGTTTTAACCAAGCACTTCTAGTCTGGAACTTTTAAGATGAATTCCTCACACAGAGATAACATCTTTAACAACCCTATTGTAAAAATCTTTCTTCCAAGCTATGGGTGTTTCCTCTATTACACCAAAAATTCCAGAATCTTCTATCTGAAAGTCTAATGCACTACATTTTTCACTTTTAAATATTCCCGATGCAAACAAATGAAAACATCCACTGCCTGGATGGGTGCAACTCCACAAACACTTAGTGTCAAGCTGCTTATCAGACAAAGCAGCCCATACGAATTTTACCACATCCACAGCCATCCACTCCCTCCACCACCGACGCTAAGTAGCACCACTCTGTACCATCTACAAGATGCACTGCAGAAATTCACCAAAGATCCTTAAACAGCACCTTCCAAACACACAACCATTTCCATCTAGAAGATACATGGGAACACCACCAACTTCAAGTTCCCTTCCAAGCCACTCACCATCCTGACTTGGCAATATATCACTGTTTCTTTACTGTCACTGGGTCAAAATCCTGGAATTTTGTCCCTAAGGGCATTGTAGGTCAACCTGCAGCACATGAACGGTTCAAGAAGGCAGCTCACCACCAACTTCTCAGGAGGTAATTAGGGATGGAAAATAAATGGTGTCCAAGCCAGTGTTCCACAAGTCAATAAAAAAGTTTGTCTACGGGAAATCTAATAATGTGTTTTAAAATAAATTGCTGTGGCTACAGAAATATTTACAAGTTAATTAGAAGCCCCTTCAGAGACACACAAAACCCCCAATATGCCATGAGTTCAAAATCCAAAATAAATGATATTAAAATGTATAAATCACACATCTTACTTCAAAACACAGACTTACATATGAACAGACACATACACTAGCGCATACAAATATTCGTCTCTCCTCTCGCACAATCTCTCACACTGACGCGAACAGACACATTCTTGCATACACACGCACAGAAACTCACACACGCAGAAACTCACACATACTCTTTCATACAGACACACATTGTCTCAAACACAGACAGACACATATACACACACAGAGCTGTGAGGGTCATAAGTGAGATTTGTGGGAGAAGTGGACAAGAAGTTCAGCGTGTCCTACTGTAGAAACCCTACTGGTTGTATGGAAGCAGGTCATTCAGCTTATCGAGTCCACACGGACCCTCCAAAGACCATCCCACCCGGGCCCACCACCCCCTACCCTTTCCCTGCATTTCCCATGGCTCATCCACTAACCTGCACGACTTTGGATTGTGGGAGGAAACCAGAGCACCCAGAGGAAATCCATGTCGATACGGGGAGAATGTGCAAACCCCACACAGACAGTCGCCCGAGGGTAGAATCAAACCTGAGTCCCTGGCACTGCGAAGGCAGCAGCACTAACCGCTGAGCCACCATGCTGCCCTAGCAAATATCTTAGCAAGCCACTGAGTTCAAATGAATTTCTGCAGTGCACCATGTAGCTAGTACACATTGCTACTGAGTGTTGGTGGTGGAGGGAGTGGGTGCTTGAGGATATGGTGCCAATCAAGTGGGCTGCTTTGTTCTGGATTGTGTCAAACGTTTTGAGTGTTTTTGGAGCTGCACTCATCCAGGAATGTGGGGAGTATTCCATCACACACCTGACTTGTGCTTTGTAGATGTAGACAGGCTTTGGGGAGTCGAGAAGTGAGTTACTCGCTACAGGATTCCTAGCCTCTGGCCTGCTCTTGTAGACAATATTTAGATGGCTTTATATGATATTTACATTGAAAATATTAAGTATTTACAGTATTAATGTCCAGTTCAGTTTCTGGTCTGTACTGAAAGGCTGCAGAAGGGACATTTTGCAGAGGGACACGCACCCAGGTCATGACTCACCTCCGTTATATTCCACTTCCTATCTTACAAAATATGCCAGATAAGCTTAGCATCGAGAAATCTCAATATGGAAGTCAAAGCGGGTACCAAAGGCACTGGCTGTGGGGAGTATCCATGTTGTTCAGCACCAAACAGCATCTCAGAGAATGATCTACAGGCAGCAGTTGTACACACCCCTCATCCACAGATGCTGATTTTAGCAACCTGTCATGCCCATCATGGTATCTCTCCGATCCAATTGCAGGATGCACAGATCTGCACTGTAGGGTATGCCAGAAGCAAGCATTGAGAGGCTGCTGTAAGGACACTGCACATGGACAGGCACCTGACTCACAATGGACCAGGCTGCATCTCAGGGCCACTGACTTTTTTGCTTAGCGCATTGGAGCTTCAGCCAGAGTCAAAGGCTCTCACTAATGCCATGTTAAGGTGCTCTTCGGTGCAGACACACAGGCAGCCTGTTTGTCAGGAGGGAGCAGTCTGGGGTTGTGGGTGATTCTTGTTATACAAGACACTGACGTGGTAATCTAGCACCTAAGGCATGTGCCAGCTGCCTGTGTGACAACAACACTGCTCATTTATTAAACTAATGGCCATGTTGGTCAGTGGGTGGGTCATGTCCTCAGCCCAGACAAAGGGCAGGGGGTGGGTTGAGACTCACTGTCAGTCAGGAGTTCCTGGTGTCATCAGTCACAGGCACCAACTATGATTATGGTCACTTGTTACTCAGGCCATTAATAGGCAGGAATCTGTCTGACTGCAGTCCAAGGAGTGGGCAGTGGTCATTCTGTAGGGCCAGCAGCAGCATAGAGTCATAGAGCTGTACAACGTGGAAACAGACCCTTCTGTCCAACTCGTCCAGTTGGAGAGCTGTAAACACAGTCATGACAGTTCCACTGCCAAAAGAGATGGGGGAGTTGAGGCTGAGAGGAAAGCATTTGTAAAGGTGGGAACATGGACACTAATGACTTTATGGTGTATGCGGTTGGGGGGGTGTGGGGACTTTGCTGAACAGCCTTCGAGTGCATGGAATCGTTAGAGGAGTGATATTGGCAATGACCAACCTTGTGATCTCCACTGGGGGAGATCTGACAATAAGGTTGGCATCATTAGGGTGTAATATTGGGTCTTGGGAAACAAGGAAGATAGTTCCGACAAAGGGTCACTGGGCCTGAAACGTTAACTCTGCTTTCTCTCCACACGTGCTGCCAGACCTGCTGAGTTTCTGCTTGTTTCAGTTGGAAGCAAAGTTCAATGTAATGTGTCTCCACGTGAGGAGGATGAATAGAAATGGGCTGTTGGGGTAACACGAGGTGAAAGAGAACATGTAGGCTCTAATGGTGGGGGGGCTACTTGGTGACCAGGGTGTACACCACCATCTCTGATCCCTGCCATTACTTGCTGTTCTAACAATGTGTGAGATGCAACTGGTAAATGGCTGAGGCAATACCCAGGGTCAGGACGAAAGAGTGGGATCCATGTCAGCTGGACAATAGGACATTGAAGGGGCAAATACATGAAGCAGGTGTTTGCAAACATCAGTTACATTTAATTTGCAATTACTTAATTGCCCATTTGCATTGCACGCAGAGTAAATCTGCTTAAGGTTAAAATGCTGGTGGAAGGCAATTTGTACCATGCCATTGATCCTTGCAAAATGAACATTGGCATCTCAATGATACGGGAGTTAACAACAATGACTCTAAAAGATGACATTGCTGGCTAAAGCCGAACAATTAATTGTATAATGTCCAAGACTGCTGTGGGAGGCACAGACCATCACTTCATTATCTGTTATGTAAGTTTAATTATGGACTCTCCTGAATGCGATGAGAATATGAAGAATCGATGTGGGACTGAGGTGGAAAGGGACTCTAACTTTTTGATGTAATATGCTGCTCACGCAGCAGTTGGTGCACATGTTGCAGCCTGGGCAGTATGATTCAGAACCATAACTGACTTTACCCAGATGCAGGGAGCCATCACTGCACAGACATGGTGCTGACAGGGCCAAATCTCAACACTGCGGAATTCATCAACAGGAAGAGGTTCCATGTGGAGGTGATCTGTGATTGCTATCCTGGCATCTGCTACAGCTCCTACATCCTGCAGCACTCTCACATACCTGGTGTGTTTGAGGATCTAGGGGCCTTACAGGGTTGGTTATTGGGTGAAAATGGCGTTCCACTGTGACCCCCTGACTGATGTGGAATGCAGATACAATGCAGATGGTGGGGCTGCGGAAGGTATCGTTCTGGGCTGGTCTGGGAGGGTCGCTCCAGTAAACTTTGGACAGAGTATGCTGCATCATCCTGGTGTGCGATGCTCTGCCCAATTGGAACAGGCAATGAGGCGATGTAACCGATGCTGAGGATCTGGGGGAACTGGAGCAAGTTGTTCCAGGAAAGGCATGCAGTAAGGTGGAGTTGGAATCGGACATGGTAACAGTCGACAGTTAAAATATTTAGTGAAATACAGTGAGAAATCCCATTTGACCTCATGGCAACAATCCTTCCAAAAAAATAAATGCAAGTTGCGCTTAGCTAATAAAAAGTAATATTAGGCCCCCATGGTTTATCTGTAACCTTTGTACAATTAACAAGTATCACACTGCTATGGTAACTCAGTTACAGCAATGGGGGTTGATGGGGAGCTGCCACAACGATACGTCATGGTCTCAGAATATAGTGTAGTCCATTTCACCTGAGATGTGGAGAAATATTTTCACTAAGAGGGCGATGATCCCATGGAATTCTCTTACACCCATGATTATTGATGTTCCTTTACTACATCCATCCTTTTTTTTTTCCTTGCATACTTTGTACCAAACTGCAGTCCAGACTCATTTTAGGGACTTGTAGACCACTCCCACAAGTGACTTCTTTCTCCCACTATTATTCACCACCACCCAAGAAAGAAATTCCATAAAGCTTCTCAAACTTTCCGGTTGCATCAGCTTCAGGTTCTAATCTATAAGCAGGTTTCTTTTGATTTGAAGTTTGATTTAGAAATTGTCAAGTATTCTGTCAGCTCCTCAGTAACAAGCACAACAGTGTCAGTGAAGCAGAGGAGAAAGATTAAATATTCACCATGTGATTTGTTGACAATTGCTTCACAAGATTGTTCCAGTTCCTCTCATCGTAATTCACTCTGTAATATCCCGTAACATTAATATTGGCCAAGAGCCACTCGTTTCCATTCAATTTCATTTCCGGATTGGTTTCTGTTGTTATAGTTAAAACATATTCATTAGGGAAAGGGTCATTGATGAGGGAGCGCTGCGCTGTTGGAGGGTCAGTGCTGATGAAGTGCTTTACTGTCAGATATGCTCTCTTCTGGATGAGATGTTAAACTTATGCTTACTTACATTCACCATGCGCTGCTCTAAAATGGTAAGTGCAGTCCCAAGTACGTAATGGGAAACTGATGTAGGCATTAAAAAGGCCTGACATTGACTGGAACCCTGTAGAGCTAGGAATAGTTGGTGCTGAGAGTTGGGAGAATAGGCCCAGTTTTGCAGGAATTGGCTGTTAGGCATTTTCCATGATTGTGAAATTACAATGGTGCTATTTCCATTAAACAGGCGACCTCTAAGCCTTCACAGTTTATTCAGATTGTTACTTATCTCCATTCATACCTTGGTGCTCCAATAACCAAGTATTGTTCTCTGTTTTCCCTTTCATCCATGTAATTGGTACAATCCAAGTGTAACTGAAACACACAAAGACAAAATAAATCTGTCAGGGATGCTGTTGTGGTGTGGGAGTGTTTTCCGTTCTTAGCTTAGCTCTCACCAATGAAGGTTGTGTCTCTGATTGTGAAAGTTATGACATAAACTGATCACCTTGGAATGACCTGCATAAAGGAAAGGATGTTTGAGGTGATACATTGGAGAGTATGACAGCAGAGGGTTGGGAGAGATTCGCTCTGCCATCCACTGCCTGTAACTGACCCTTTCTTTGGTCAGGTTCAATTATTCATTGGTTTTAATTCAATTGAAACTGCAATCACCAACACAGTAACAAGGGAGCTGCTTATTCATGACATTGCCCTATTTGAGACCTGACTGTACAGTCTGTCTGCTGCATTTGTTAAAATAACACCTAAGTTCCTGCATTCCACAGCAAACCCTTTGAACTGTTGAGTTTATAGATGGCTGTACATAAATACAATTTTATTTTTGTGTTACTCATTAATTATAAAAATACCAAGAGTTTTCAACTCCATCTAGCAGTGAATTTAACCATTGGATAGTGTCTGCGAGAAAAATGTAAATTGCTACATTTTATTTTCAAATCTTAATTTAAAATTCTTTTTCACAATGTTATGTTCAATAATTATGACAGAATCAAAATATTTCAACGGAATTAAGAGGCATTCAAATTCCTGATCAGACTTACTTGAACTTTGAAGGACGAGTCACATTTGAATTTGGATCAAGAAGAAAATGTTTTTGGGTAACAGTTCCAGTTGTTGTATTTATTGTAATGACTGGAAAACCCATCTGTAGCGTCCATCGACTCATAATTTCATCGACTGTTTTGGGTAACTTGATAGAATCATCAACAGCCTGAAAAGGAAAATTAGGATCAATGTCAGCCATCACTTGATAAACTCTGAACAGGTGATTCACGTCCAGCTCCAGGACTTGATTATGGTACTCAAAGCTGACATTCTAGTTCAGGACTGAGGGAGCACCGCACTGTCAGAGGGTCAGTGCCGAGGGAGCACCGCGCTGTTGGAGGGTCCATGCAGAGGGAGCGCCGCGCTGTTAGAGGGTCAACACTGAGGGAATACCACACTGTCAGAGGGTCAGTGCCGAGGGAATACCACACGCAGTCATCAGCCAAAGGAGGATGGTAGGTAGAGGGGAGAAAATGGCCTAGTGGTATTAATGCTGGACCGTTAATCCAGAGAGCCAGATAACGTTCTGAGGACCTGGGTTTGAATCCCGCCACGGCAGATGGTTGAATTTGCATTCAATAAAATATCTGGAATTAAGAATCTAATAATGACCATGAATCCACTCTCAATTGTCGGAAAAACCCATCTGGTTCACTAATGTCCTTTTAGGGAAGGGAACTACCATCCTTACCTGGTCTGGCCTACATGTGACTCTAGACCCACAGCAATGTGGTTGACTCTGAACTGCCCTGTGGGCAATTAGTGATGGGTAATAAATGCTGCCTAGCCAGTGACGCTCTCATCCCATTAATGAATAAAAAAAAATCAGTGGGAGGTTTATGTCTGTGAGACAGCTCTCTCACGTTTGACACTAGGCCCCAGACATTGGAGATCGGGCTGTGCCAGGTCAACAGAACTATATTTGTATTTGCAGTTGTCATTTTCAGTGTGTAGCTCAATATCAGAAGATCTTATTTTGTTCATTCATGCAATATGGGCACTGCTGGCTGGTCAGCATTTATTGCCATTCTCCAGGTTGCCCGTGAACTGAGTGGTTTGCTCAGCAATTTCAGAGGGAATTGAGAATCCGTCACATTGCTGTGAGTCTGAAGTCACATGTACGCTGACTTGGTGAGGATGGCCATTTCCTTGCATCAAGACATTACTGAACCAGATGGGTTTTTCCGACAATCAGTGATGAATTTATGGTCATTTCTTAAATCCTGATATATTTTTTAATTCACATTCCACCATCTGCTGTTGCGGGATTCAAATTCAGGTCCCCAGAACACTGGCACAGTTTCTGGATTAATAGTCTAGTGACAATACCATTTGGCCATTGCCTCCCCCTCTGTCCATTTTCATTCCTTTGTTTAGACTTTGTAGCAGTTTGATACAACTGCGTAGCTTCCTCAGATATTTCAGAGGCTTATGAGTTAATCTCGTTGCTGTGGGTCTGGAATCACGTCGAGGGCAGACCATGTAAGAATGACAGATTTCCTTTCCTAAAGGCCATTAGGGAACCAGGTGGATTTTTATGATTAATCAAATTGTTATATGATGCCCATTAGGTTAGCTTTATAATTTTGAAATTTACTGATTCAAAAGTTACCATCTGCCATGTTGGGATTCAAATACGGCTCCCCAACATATTAGCCTGGAGTTCTGGATCACCAGATCAGTGACATTACCACTGCCCCGCTGTCTCCCCAAATGGGAGAGCCCCAAAGATGCATCACCTTTAATCTGTTGAATTTAGATGCTGGAAAGTGACCAAGCAATAACTGGAAGTAATGGTAATGAGTAACAATTAATCAAAGGGAAACTGCAATTTCAGAGCCACAGCAATGTGGTTGAATGTCAATTCCCTCTGAAATTGCTGAGCAATTTATTAATTAATTTGACATTGTGCAAGACACTAGCCGCTTTAAAAGTAATTGTGTGCTTTTTTTAAATGAAAGTTTGCAGCACCTGTGTTTTCAGTCATAAACGTTATTAATAAATATAATTTTGTTTTTAATTATCTCAATCTTTTCAAACACAAACCTTCTGCAGATGCTCAAAGAGGTCTGCGTATATCGTGTTGTTATATGAAAACTGATGGAGGTAGGTCTATAAAACAAAAATTAAAAATTATGGAAATTTCAGCAACTAAAATATCTCAGATTAATTGATAAAATGAAATAAAATTTAACATGGAGACTTACACTGAGCCCTTTGACAAATATTGGTTCAGTCAGAAAGTTGGAAAGCATGCGAAGGACAGATGCTCCCTACAGAGAAAACCAGTCATATATTTGTTAGGGTGACAATGACCAAGTTATACACAGCACAATATTCTGTTAGAAAGATTCACTTGCCTTGCTATATGAAATTGCATCAAAAAGCTCATTAATTTCGGCTGGTGTGTTAATCTCGGTTTCTTTAGATGAGAGAGGATGAGATGAGGCTAAAGCATCAATAGCAAAAACTCTGTAAACGTCATTCAGTACAATTAGATCTTTCTGTGGAAAAAGAGAACCACTGTCAACCAATCAAATGAAAAATAGGTTTATTTCTCGTCTCAGTATGGTCTGTAATGAGGATTCTTCAGATTACAGGTATCTAAACAATATTAATTGAACAAACTTGTTCGAAATGATAAATTTAAAAGATTAGTAAATTGTACTGTGACTCAGGAAGAGCTAATATTTTTGAAGTAGGGGAAAAAATAACAGATTTTTAAAAAAACTTTTTGAATGCCTAGTTGTGTTGGCCATGCTGGACACATAATGCCCTCTAGATAATGACAACATGAATCCAGTAATGCAAAGGACAGTACTGGAATGAAACTTGTTTAGTGCTCCAGGCCCGACCTCACTGTGATCAAGGATGTTGTCAGGGTGTACCTTGTTAGTATTAAGTGTCACTCTCATACTTTAGCTACCAACACCATTGTCATGACCCACTTGGGAAAGTGTGCTGATTGTCAAGTCCCAGTATTCCCGAGGTCACCGTAAGAGTTAATAATTTAATCATAGAATGCAGAGACCTGGATTTACGTATCTGATGGAATCAGGTTAACAGAAAACACTGACCAATCTCCTGTACTCAACAAGAATTACTGTTTATTACAAATTAGTACATGCTAATCACAAGTAAACAGCAATGAACTAACAACATATAGTCCTACTGGCACTGCCGGCTGCTCTCTCACAATCTACTCTTTCCTTGCAGTGAACTAAAACTCAGTGCCTGTGTCCTGCCTCACACCAAGCCATGCTGCCTCATTGCTGTGTACTCTCTAACCTTCACTGGTTCACAGTGTAGTAACATGTTGATTTTAACATTCTAATCTTTATTTTCAAATTCCTTCATGGCTTTGCTACTTACAATCTCAGTAACTTCATCTAGACCCACTGAGGTTTTGATGCATTTTCATTCTGGCCTCTTGTGTGTCCCTGATTCCAACTGATCTACCATTGGTGGCCGACAGTAAATTTGCTTTTCGTTCTTTCATGGGATATGAGCATCAGTGACTGGGCCAGCCTTTATTGCCCATTCATAGTTGTCCTTGAGAAGTGGTAGTAAGCTGCTTTCTTGGATGACTTCAATCTCCCATTTGCTGTAGGTAGACCGCCAGTGCTGTTAGGGAGGAAGTTCTAGGACTTTAACCCAATGACACTGGAGGTCCAGTGGTATATTTCCAGTCAGGATGGTGAATGGCTTGGAGAGAAACTTTCAGATAGTGGTGATCCCATGTACCTGCTGCCCTTGTCCTTCTTGATGATAGTGAGTGTGGGTTTGGAAGGTGCTGTCTAAGGAGCATTAGTGAATTGTTACAGTGCATCTGTTGAAGTAACTCCACAGAAGCCAGTATCCCATCTTCAAGTCATCCTTTACTTACGTGTGCAAAGTCCTTGATACTGGTCCAGCTCTCTCAGAGCCAGAATGTCTGACAGTCCTCTTTTTATCTGTGCCAGGGCACCCTGATTAGACCAGATTAACAGCCCCAATAGGGAACTCATAGTCTGAGGTCCACCTGGCTGACCTCGTTACAATCACTACACAGTAAATGGTACACTCTGCTGCTACTGAGCATTAGTGGCTGAGAGAGTAAATTTGAAAATAGTGGATGTGGTGCCAATCAAGCAGGCTGCTTTGACCTGGATGGTGTTGAGCTTCCTTAATGTTGTTGGAGCTGCACTCATTCAGACAAGAGGGAAGTATTCCATCACACTCCTGACTTGTGGCCCGCAGTGGAGAGTTAGGAGGTGAGTTACTCACGACAGAATTCCTGCCCTCTTTGTTTTTTAGCTACAGTATTTATAGGAGTATTCCAATTCAGATGACCAGATGGCGAATTCAGTGATTTTAGTGCCATTGAATATCAAGGGAGATGATTAGATTCTCTTGTTGGAACTAGCCGTTACTTTACAGTTGTGGGCCATGGATGTCATTTCCCATTTGTCAGCCCAAACCTGGATACTATCCAGGTCTTGCTGCATTTTGATCTGTACGACCTCAAGTACGAATGGTGATGAACATTGTGTAATCATCAGTGAACATGCCTACTTCTGACCTTGTGATAGAGGGCAGGTCATGAAGCAGCTGAAGATGGTTGGGCCTGGGACATTATCCTGAAGAACCCCTGCAGAGATGTCCTGGAACTGAGATGACTGACCTCCAACAACCACATCCATTTTCCTATGTGCTAGATATGACTCCAATCAGTGGAGAATTTTCTCCCAATTCCCATTGACTTCTGACTTGCTAGGGCAGGTTGCCTCAGTTTCAAGCTCTGGAATATCTATCCTTTACCTCTCCACATCTCTACCTCACTTTCCACTTTTACGACATTCCTTAAATTCTAGTTCTAGCATTTGATCATCTGTCCCAACATTTCCTTCTGCATCTCAATTATCATTAAACATTGAAATAATATAAAGAATTAAATATGATACTGAAACAATCAAACAACTGTATAACTCACAGACACTTCTAACCTTGACCCTTTACTCTAATGTCCTGACCACAGCATTGAAATTATCTTATTTTCCACCAGACTTCCAATTGATTTCTCAGATTTCCATTGATAAAACACAAGCAGCCTTAAGCCACAGATTCACACTCACTGAGAACTATGTTATCTCTTCTCAAGCTCAAGAGTCCAGATTAGACTTTACTGTAAGCAGTGAGCAAACAGTGGCTGCCATTCATTGAGCTGTCCTTGCCTACAGACATTCTGTAGGGTTTTTTGAATTAAACAATAAAATGGGAGTACAATAGCTCCTTAGTGCATTCTCCATGGCAACTCCTTAATCAATCAGAAGCTATTTGTCAGCTGATCAGCACCCTTTTCTCTTGAAATATAAAAATAGTGATTCTGTTTGAGATTTGGTATTCTTGCAATCATGTCCTGATGATTGCAAGATGAAAAGCTTTGGCAGCATGTATTTTTTAATAGTAATATTCAAGGCCTGGATGGCCAAATGATTATGTCATCTTCACTCAGGATAAGTTGCTTTCCAGCTTGTGTATAGTTAATGATGAGTACTTTTAGTCTCACCATTACTTTTCAGCAAAGTGCAGGCCAGGCAGCCCATCAGTGCTGATAGCTCTTCACTTTCCAGTACCAAAGACAGTCTACAAAGCACAGTATCACTCAACCAGTGAAAGGAATTTGATTTGAGAGTGTGTACATTTTTTTGATAACTATAAGGCAACAATTTCTTGAACTGTTGAGCATAATGTTGGTAAATAATTAGTACTCATCGCATCAATACAATGGAAGAAAATAATCTAGAAGTTGACTGATAACTTTGAGAAGTATCAATCTCCGATCTCCATAACTCAGTTCAATCAGGAGAATGCTGTCTCATTCAAGTCAGTTTTATCTTTTTTTTGAGGAATTAATAATGTCAGGTCTTTCTTTAACAATTCTGACCCTGATCATCTTACCACACCCCACTGTGGCTCAGCCTTATCTGCTCCCAAGTATTCAACGTAAGAAGCAAATCCTTCATTCAGCCATAAGTCATTCCACCACTTTATCGTTACCAGGTTTCCAAACCACTGAAACAAAGAAAAAGTTAACATTAGAATATATAAATTCTCCCATAAACTGCTGTGATATTTCAGGAATGTAACAGACTCATTCTCTAACAAGAGGTGAGTAACAGTTTCATTCTACAAGACAAATGTGTTGGTTCAAGAAGATATGTAGGTATATCATGCAGCAACAGAATGCCGTTTCAGAAAACCGTATCAATTGTATTTCCACCCTAGAATGTACAACTTTGATCAAGCTTCAGGCCCAATCTCCTAAAATCATCTTCATTGGCTCAGCATTAATTTTGTCTGATTGCACCTATATGAAGCATTTTGCAATTTGTCTCTACACTTTTAGCACTATTTAGATTCAAATTGTGTTTGTTGTGCAGCTCAATTAGGTAATAAATTTGAGCATGGACAGCTTGTAAACTGTATGTAATAATTGCATGTTTGAAATTATGCCAGCACTAAAGAACCAAAGAGATTTTAACTGTTCTGGTGACAGACCAGAATTATTCAATCTATTGTTCACTATCATAACTTGCTGAAGTGGGGTTTAGAACCCTGCTCACAACAGCTACAGCTGAGTTTCACTGCATTGACTGTGCTCTCAGTCTCATCTCTGCACGTTGAATTAATAACAGCTAGTCTCCCCCACAGATCTGATGGGGGCTCACCATCCATCCTACAACTGCTTTTATCATTACTGTCATGGTTTACCCAAGTCACTTCCTCTCTCTACTTAACAATGTATCATTCTTAAAGAGCATTCCCTTGTTTCTCTTCAGGTAACTCCATGGGATATTTTACAGCCACCCAGGATGAAAGATGCAACTTTGGTTTGATCGAGTGGATTCCAACGCTGCAGCTGTCCCTCAGCACTGACCTTCTGACAGTACATTACTGCCTCAGTACTGACCCTGTAAATAGTACAACACTTTGGTCCTGACACTCTGAAAATGTAGTGCCCCCTCAGTGCTGAGTACCAGTTCAAAGAAGAGTACAGGAGGTCATATCGTGGCAGAAACAAGTTTACTTTTGAAAATATGGGACTATCAAGAAGATTTGTGAGGGGGCAGGTTTCTTTCAAACAGACAAGCAGGTCATGGAGAGAGAAAAGGTTTGAAACATCAGGAGTGCACTTTTTCACAGTCTCCAAACAGAAAGAGTAGAAGAAAGGTAGTCCCAAGTGGCTTAGAAAGAGAAAAGCTCCAGAAACGGGAGGCTTTAAAGTCTCAGAGAGGAAGACATCATACAAGGCTGTTGAATGCATGAGTTTAAGGAACAAATGCTACTGAGTAAGTGAATTGTGTTAGCAGTTTAAGGGTCTTGTAAAGATACATTAAATAAAGAAGAAAACATTGAGCAAATGCACAATTCTTCCAAAAAGAAACCAAGTACATTGTACCAACTGAACAAGGAAGTTCAAAGTGGAAACACAGTAATGCTCACTAAGGTTTGAGTATTTGTAAGGTTGATGCTGAGGGTCAAAGTCTGAATCTCTATTTCTGATATTTGTAATATCATCCAACCAGTTCTTGTATAGTATGAAATAGTCTCTTTTCCCTTTTCTGTGTAATAAAGTTTCAAGTTCCTTTGTTCAAAGAATGTGGTGAATATGTTGAGCGACTGACAACAAAGATAATCAAATTGCAAGAGTAAAACTTATGGCCTATAAGCCAGGTCTGACTTTGGAATCTGACTACCATCAGATTGTCCAAACGCTCCCTGTGAATCAGATTCAATTCTGATGCCTTGGGAATCTCTTCCCCGTGAAAGCAGATATCAATAAGGATGAAATTTAGCATCATCTCCAGTGTACCAGTGGATCCTTCTGCACCAGCTAAGGTTCAGGCAACTTTATGACAAAGTACCGAGCTTATGGTCTAGAGGGCTAATTTGTTACCTGCCACCTGTTCACCTGCACATCTGCTATTGTGGTATACTGTATCCGCTGTTCCCGATGCGGCCTGCTGTACTTCGGGGAAACCAAGCGAAGGCTTGGGGACCGCTTTGTGGAACACCTACGCTCGGTTTGCGACAAACGACTGCACCTCCCAGTCGTGAACCATTTCAACTCCCCCTCCCATTCCTCAGATGACATGTCCATCCTGGGCCTCCTGCAGTGCCACAACGATGCCACCTGAAGGTTGCAGGAACAGCAACTCATATTTCATGTGGGAACCCTGCAGCGCAATGGTATCAATGTGGACTTCACAGGCTTCAAAATCTCCCCTCCCCTGACCACATCCCAAAACCAGCTCAGCTTTTCCCTGCCTCCCTAACCTGTCCTTCCTCCCACCTATCCCCTCCTCCCACCTCAAGTTCCACCCCCATCTCCTACCTACTGCCTCATCCCGCCCCCTTGACCTGTCCATCCTCCCTGACTGACCTATCCCCCCCAACTCCACACCTACGCTCACCTTTACTGGCTCCACCCCCGCCTCTTTGACCTATCTGTCTCCTCTCCACCTATCTTCTCCTTTATCCGCCTCCCCCTCTCTCCCTATTTATTTCAGAATCCCCTTCCCCTCCCCCATTTCTGAAGAAGGGTCCAGACCCAAAACGTCAGCTTTCCTGCTCCTCTAGTATTCTATCACACTTCTGATTTGTGCCCTGTAGATGGTGAAGAGGCTTTGGGGAATCAGGAGGTGAGTTACTCATTGCAGTATTCTCAGAATCTGACCTGTCCTTGTACCCCAGTATTTATATGTCTAGTTCAATTCAGTTTCTAGTCAATAGTAACCCCCAGGATGTTGATAGTGGGAGAATCAGTGATGGGAATGTTACTGAATGTCAAGCAAGCGATAGCTAGATTCTTTAGTATTGGATATGGTCAATATTTAGCATTTGTGTGGCACGAATGTTACTTGCCACTTATTAGCTTAGACGTGGATAATTTCTAGGTCTTGCTGCTTTTTGATATGGACTGCTTCAGTATCTGAGGAGTCCCGAATAGTACTGAACATTGTACAAACATTGGCGAACATACCCACTTCTTACATATAGTGGAGGGAAAGCTCCTGTGCTGTGATCTCAGCTTGTGTTACTACTGAACAAGCCAGATCCCAAAAAGTGAAATGTAGGTTTGGTTTTAACAATAGAGCAGATATTTATTATACCAAAGAAATAAAAATAAAATAAACCAAACCAAGTTCTCTAAATATAACACAGCCTAAAAGATTTTAAAGCAAACAAATCCCATGTGGTTCCAAAACATTAGAGTTAGTCAAAATTCAGAGAAATTCCTTCCCTATCAGATCTCTGGGTTTAAATTAACTGCTTTTCCTCAGTTCTAGGTCTGTGAGTTGTGAGGCCTTTTCAATTGACCACTCAAAAGAATGAGAACATAGATTTCCTTGGCCTTTTTCACAATCTGCAGAGTACTAACCAAACACTCCTGGTCTAGAGGGTTCACAAACTACACCCTTTCACTGAGGTAACCTATTTTCTGAACTGCTCTGAATGATTTCTTTATTCCAAGAGAGACTGTACTTCAGCCAGATCTTTTTCAAACTGGGGTTGCTAAGCTATGATTAATATTTAATTATCCTCAACCCAAAATCAACATGATACCTTTCAATGTTTTATCTTTCCTGTCATAAACTCCCAAAGTGTGCCTTTGTGGCATTGCCCTACCTTTGGAGCAGGAGGCCTGAGTTTATGTCCTACCTGCTTCCCACCTCTGAACATGTCGATTAGAAAAATCTAAATGCCCACAATATAAACAAACTTCCATTTACACTCCAGGGGTCCTTGCAGTCAACTCCTCCCTGCCACATACAGGTTTAAAAACATTATTCCAGAAAAGCCAACCTAGTTACGTCTTAAAACCTTTCACAAAAATCCAAACTCTTAAAAACAAATGACATCAATATAAACATATTAGTAATATTAACATAAGTTATACATATCTCACCACTTTGATAAAATAGCTGAAAGTGGTTGGGCCTAGAATACTACCCTGAGGAACCTCTGCAGAGATGTCCTAGAGCTGAGATGATTGACCTGCAACCACCACAGCCATCTTTTGTGCCAGGTATAACTCCAGTCCTGAGGAAGGGTCACCAGACCCAAAATGTTAATTCTGATCTTTTCTTCACAGGTGCTGCCAGATCTGTTGGGCTTTTCCAGAAACTTGTTTTTGTCCCTGTTGGACTATAACATGGTGTCATGTGATTTATGACCTTGTCCACCCACATCATAGCAAATTGATAGAGGCAGTTGTCATGCTATATAGAAATATTTGCTTAGCTATAACCACCTCACTGATGCTCAGTTTGGTTTCTTTCAAGGCCACATGGCTCCTGACTTCATTACAGTATTAGATCAAACATGGATAATAGAGCTGAATTCCAGGGGTGAGGTGACAGTTGACTTCCCTTGACATCAAGGCCACATTTGACAGAGTGAAGTGTCAAGGAGTTCAAAAAAAACTGGAATCATTGGAAATTTGAGGTAACTGGCTGGAGTCATACCTGGCTCAGCGATTCTGTGTTGTTGTGTATCTCAAAGATTGGAGGCTGAATGCCCTTCACTGCTGAAGTGTTCCCTGATTGGGAGGGAACATTCCTGTCTGGCGATTGTTGCGCAGTGTCCATTTACCCATTGTCTTAGCAACTGCAGACCATACACTGACCCTCCGACAGTGCCGCACTCACTCGATACTGCAGTTAACTGTAGTCAAATTAGTTGTGGGGCTTGAACTTTCCAATTCAGACTGAGAGTACTACACGTGAGTTAAACTAACACTTGACTGATCTAATCTCACGGCACAAAATGGGAAAAAAACATTGTACCTGATGAGCCAGTTCATGTGCAATGACCTTTACAACTCTCTCCTTGTTTCCAGCAGATGACAGTTTGGGGTCATACAGGAGAGCAGTCTCACGGTAGGTGATAAGACCCCAGTTCTCCATTGCACCAGCGTTAAAGTCAGGAAGTGCAATCTGATCTGTTGGTAATTTGAGAAACATGAAATACGATATTAAGCGTTAATTGATGCTCTAGAGAATCTTTGATTAGTATTCATAATTACTGTATAGATCTTAGTGCTTTGTAATTAATTTCTTTATAATTTTACCAAACATCCTCTTGGTGATTTTTGAAAAGGGAATGACCCAGCTACTGGTGGAAAGGGAGCTTCTCCATGACCCATTCCACAGACCTCCAGAGGTGCCATGATGAGCACAGGAGTCTCAGACCCACCTGGGTGTTCTTTGATTCTGTTCACAGAGGAAATGGCTGGCAACAGAGACCTGCTCAGCCTTTGTGTGACATCAAAATTATCAGTACAATAATTCAATCTTTCCCTTTTCATGTGTTCTTGTAAAAGATGACTGACCTGAAACATTAGATTTTTACAATACTTGGCTAAGCGTTAATTTCATTGCATTTGCCTCCTTGAACCCTGAAGACTTTTCTCATGCGACATTACCCTGCTCACCTCATTTATACACCACATCTCCTCTCTTGTGCTATCTTGCATGAAGCAATATTCCACTATTTTTTGCAGCAGGCATATTTAAACCACAGCTGTGTAATGGATCAAGTGTACCCCACCCCAGGTCAGCGCAGTGTCCACAATGCTGAAGTCAGTTACCTTCTCTGTTCCACAAACGGAAGTACCACCATCTTTTCTGTGCATTACCCCCAACTCACCCTAACTCTGCCACTGCACCAACTCCTCCGTGCCCCTCATCATCGACCCTGCCATTCATTCCCCCTTCTGCTCTCCCCCTTCCCCTCCACTGCCCGCTCCCCTCTACTCATCCCAGTTCACTGGTGTTTCATAGATTATTGTGCTCTTGAGAGCTGGTGAACAAACCTGGCGGAATCTGAACACTCTATGAATGAATGCAAAGTTTAATTTGAGAGTAAACCCCTGCCACAGTCTCCCAGCAGCTAAATTTTCCTGTTGAAAGGTGGAACTGACTGACTGTCCCCAATGTGAGTGTAATTCCAGTCAAGCAGTGTTTTTGTACTGCGAAACAGAGTTAAAGCTTACAGTCTGTGATCTTTCATTAGAACTCAGGAAATGTATGCAAGTGTATAATATGGAAGGGAATGGGGAAGGGAAGGGACAGAAGGAATGTTGTGCGGTTGGGTGAAAGGGAGCAGCAATTAAATGCCAGAAGAACTGATGGTGCACCATGAAGGAGGGCAATAAGAAAGAAACATGGTGGGTCTCGAGAAGCAGAAAATGACAAAGACAGAACCAACACCTGTTTTGAATAATTTCTGAATAATTTTTTTTATATTCATTCACAGTATGAAGTCATCACTGGCCAGGCAGCATTTATTGTCCATCCCTAATTGCCCAGAGGGCAATCAAGACTCAACCACATTGCTGTGGGTCTGGAGTCACATGTAGGCCAGACCAGGTAAGGATGGCAGTTTCCTTCTCTAAAGGACATTAGTGAACCAGATGGGTTTTTCCAATAATTGACACCGGATTCATGGTCATCATTAAATTCAAACCTGCGGCCCCAGAACATTACCTGGGTCTCTTGATCAACAGTCCAGCGATAATACCACTATGCTGTTACTTCCCACAAATGGGAACAATGGTTATGATGTGAAATAATTGAATTGAATGTTGAATCCAGAAGACTGTATAGAATGACTAAATGAGGAATTGTTTTCTTAAACTGCTATTGAGAATTTAAAGGTGATGTTTCTTGAACTCTATTGAAAGCTATTGGGAGGGGGGCAAAGAATTTGAATACAAGCACCTGTTTGTAAACTGAACAGAGGTGTTCTACAAAACCATTCAGTGAGCAGCAAATCACAGATTCAAAGGAAGTGCAAGTAAATTTCTGATTCACCTGTTATTTAATCTCCGCTGCCTTCCACCTTATCACAGAGCTGTCTCTTTTGTTCTTTCCTCTCCTCCCTAGCCCTTCACTTGTATGTACCTAAAGCCTGTTACACCTCACATTTTTCCAGTTCTAATTAAAAGATGATTGGTTAAGCGTCAATTTCAGAAAGTTTCATTGAGGGTCTCCCTGTGAACCCTGGAGACATTTCTCTCACAATTTTACACTGTTCATCTCATTAAGTTTGGACCACACCTCTGCAGTGCTCTCTCATGGAACCTTACCCTCAGCAGCAGCAGAACGATTGCCATTAGTGATCATTATAGGCAACATCTTTTAAAGTCCATTTGTGTACTGTGCCAAATACTGGCAGCCTGCTCTGAAGTAGCTCTTAGGACAGTGCATTGTCCACAGTTTAAAGGAATACACAGGAACTGGTTATTAATCAAGGACTGTAGACGATATCGCTGCACTTTTAAAAACGAGTTACTGAAACTCATTGCGTGTAGTGTTTACACTGCTGCTTTGTTTAAGCAGTCAGGGAAAATGTTTGTAGATGGCGTGGGACTGGAGGGTGTTGTGCAGAGTGAAATTTGTCTGGTAACAAGTAGCTGATTGGTTTGTCTAATTGTGACCAGTTAGGAGTGCAAAGCTCATAAGCCTGATGAAACTCTCTGGTTCCTGGGCAGCTACTCAGCCTATGGGTGCAAATAATTCATTGAAAACCTTCAGCCTGCTGGAAAGACAGACAGTGTCTCTCCCGCTCTCTCTCTCTGCAACAAAAACACCTGAAACCTGAAGACAGCCAGTTATTTACCCCCACCAGTTACAGTAAGCTGTTGCCTTTAACCAGTAGCTAAGAAACTCTGTAGTTAGTGTACAAATCACCCTGTGCCTCCTGTGAAGAAGTGAAAGAACCTGGAGAAAGGACATTGAAGAATAGAAAGTCTTGTCAAGCAAAAGATACATCTCAACAGACCCTTTGGGCTGATGCTATTGAATGGTGTTTCCTTAAACTTTTTTCTTCAAACCATAAAGCAGGTTTTTAACTGTTTGTCTATTTCTCTCTGTATTTGTGCATATAGTTAAAAGAATACAGTTTTGACCAGTGGAACTATATGTTCATAGTTTGTAGCTGTTTACTTGAAAACAGAATTTACTTAGGGCCAGTCTGTGTTTTCTGTGAGCTTGATTCCAGCAGACAGACAGTTCAGGGCATTTCTGTACTTTGATTAAATCAATAACCTTTGCGGCAATCCTGGGAGTAGTGTGGAGAGTGAGTGCATGTTCCCAAATAGGTCATGACACAGTGCAGAAAGATTAATGGTCTCCTGTATTCTACAGGATAAATGTCACCATCTTCTCTCTACTACCTCACATTCACTGTAAATCTGCTACTGCACCTACCTCTCACCAGTGCTCACAGTTTAAAATCTCAGTATTGCATAGAACATCTTGAGATCTCACACACCCCATTTCCCCTCAAACTACTAACCTTTCCTGACTTCTGCACTTCCTGCTCACTCACATGGATGACCCTCCCTGATTTAGGACAGACCAGCCCCCTAAATGCCAATGTCCCCCTGTGTCCACTGCCCTGTTTATGTCAGTAGCTTGCTCCAAGGAGCAGCTCCTTCTGGCATCTCTCAAACCTCGACTGACTTATCCATTCAGTTCTCACTGACACTCTTTTAAGCAGATTACACCAGTTTATAACCCTTCCCTGTGAAATGGGAGCCCAACAGTTCAAGCAGTGGGAGACAGAACCTCATTAAAACCCACTTCCAGGAGGAATGAAGCAGCCTCTGGTCATTCTGCATCCTGTTGGGGGAAGTCACTGGAGCTGCTGATCTAGCTGTGCTGGGTTTAGACTTCCTTTCATTGTAATTATATCGTCCACCTATGGCCAGAGTGGTAGCGGCGTGGATCAGGACTCTTGGCAGTGTTGGCAAGGCGTTGACAGCAGCAGTGCCAGGAGCACCTGGAGCATCAGCATCGCTGTACTTGGATTGGAGATTTCTCAAGGCCCAGAACACCTTGCAGAGACCTGGAGCTGTGCTTGAGACCCCAAAGATGAACTGTTATTTGAGTAATATAATTTTATTCTTCTGGTAACTCAAAATGGCACCGGATTGGGGCAACAAAACACTTTTCACTGTATCTTCGAGATGTATATGACAATAAAATCATTCATTCATTCATTTATATGTGGCAGACAGCCACGGCACTCCACTGTACATGTGAACCTGGTTATTTCTGCATTCCTTCAACTTACCTAGTACTGAATAAATATTTGGTCACCGTACAAATGTTTTTATATCTGAGATCTTCATCTGATCCTGCTTGAAAGTATCTGCACTTTACAGGGTCTACCTCACCATCGAAGAGACAACAGTGTCAGTGAGACAGAGCAGTGATATCAAACACAGAGACAGTAGGAACTGCAGATGCTGGAGAATCTGAGATAACAAGGTGTAGAGCTGGATGAACACAGCAGGCCAGGCAGCATCAGAGGAGCAGGAAGGCTGACGTTTCGGGCCTAGACCCTTCTTCAGAAAAGAATTGTCGCATTGTCAACTTGTCCATTAAGGCAGCCAAAAGTACTGCAATACCAATCTGATTACATCAGTGGACTCTTCCATTCAACAATCCATTCACCGACTGGCTCTGAGAAAACAGCCTGATGATTGTGTGTCTATCTGTACACCATTTACTGGGTTCCAACAGTGCCGCAATGTCAGCAGCAATGTGGCTAAGGAGCTGGAGGTTAAAAGTACCACCAGTGCTGCGCAATTCCATCCCATCCCACCCACCATGGGATTGTGTGAAGATGGCTGTGACTTATATAATCATGAAGTGCTTTGAGCCCACGTCAGCTCTTCGGTTTCCCAACCTGCCTTGATCCCCTACAATTTGCCTACCGACATAACAAGTCCACAGCAGATGCCATATCCCTAACCCTGTGCTCATCCCTGGAACATCTGGACAACAAAGTCACCCAAGTCAGACTCCTGCTTATTGACTACAGCTTCACCTTCACACCATTATCCCCTCCAGACTGCTCTCAAAACTGTGTGACCTTGGTCTTGGCTCTGCCTCTGCAACTTCATCCTCAGCTTTCTGACCCACAGACTGCAATCAGTGAGGATAGGTAACTGCACCTCCTCCACAATAATACTCAACACTGGAGCCCCCCAAGGATGTGTCCTCAGCCCCCTACATTACTCTCCGTACACCCATGACTGTGTTGCCAAATTCTGAACAAGTGCTATGTACAAGTCCGCTGACAACACCACCTTAGTGGGTCAGATATCTGACAACGACGAGTCAAAATACAGAACAGAGATAGGGTGCTTGGTGACGTAGTGCAATGAAAACGATCTGTGTCTCAACGTCAGCAAAACTAAAGAACTGATCATTGACTTCAGAAAGGAAGGAGGAGAACACAACCCCATCAACATCAACAGAACTGAGCGTAAGAAGGTGGACAGCATCAAGTTCCCAGGAGTGACAATAACTGACAACATGTCCTGGACTTCCCACATAGATATGACAGTCAAGAAGGCACAATAACACTTCTTCTTCCTCAGGCAGCTCAGGAAATTTGGAATATCCATAAGGATTCTCACCAACTTCTACAGATGCACCATTTAAAGCACACTGTCCAGGTGCATAACGGCCTGGTATGGCAACTGCTCTGCCCAGGACCGTAAGAAACTACAGAAGGTGGTGTGCACAGCCCAGACCATCACAGAAGCCAACCTTCCATCTATGGACTCCATTTACAGGACTCGCTGCCGTGGAAAGGCTGCCAACATCATCAAAGACCCATCGCACCCTGGTAATGATCTCCTACAACCTCTTCTGTCAGGCAGAAAAAACGGAATCTTGAACACACGCACGAGCAGGTTCAGGAACAGCTCTTCCCAGCCATTATTAGACTGATGAATGGTTCTACAGTCTCAAATAATACTGATCTTGTTATGTTGATCTCACGTAGTGTACACTCTGTGCAACATAACCTGTATGCCTCTGTCTGAGTCTTTTAGATCTGCACATCCTTGCTCACTATGATCTGTCTGTCCTGCTCTTAAACAAAGCTTTTAACTGTACTTTGGTACATATGACAATAAATCAATCAATCAATGGGAGATAAGGTGCTGAACAGGACAATCACATGAGAATGGTCATCTTCTCAACACCCAAAGTGAGTCCTCAAAATGGCAGTTTGCCAAACAATTGGAAATTCAGCCAAGTTGCTGGCTGTGAAAGGGTTTTGGACAGAAGAAGAAATAGGGTATGATCACACCGCACCTGAATTATTGTCAGAACCTGCTGTGGAGAACTAAATACATTTAAACAAGAAATTGAACATCAGGTTATAAATAAATATAAAACACTTTAAAACAATATAAAACACCATTAGTGGAGAACATTTCCAAAAGTAAACCTACCTGATTTTGGGAGTGGATAGGAAACGTTATAATAATCTTCAAAGAAGTGTAGAATTTTCCCAGTAACATTTAATGCGTATTCTCCTTGACCTTCCTGAATCGCTTGCTTTCGCGCCCAAATGCGGATCTTTAAAAAAATAACATTCTTTAGAATTGTCTTTTGTCAATTGCAGCTTTCATTTTGGACACCATCTCTCAGAAGAATGAGATGAGACGTAGCAAATACAGCTCTGGCCTTGCATCAAGACAAATGGTCTGCTAGAATCTTCTCCCCACCTACAATCGAGCTAGGCAATCTCTTTGTAGAATGGCCCTAGATTCGGAATGCCACTGTATTCAGACACGGGAGTGGTTGGTGGAAAGACCACTCGATATGAGTGAGAGGACCTGGGGCCTTTAGCACTGGCTGAATACAAGATCCCTCAGTCTGTTACTCCAGGAGGAGCCCTCCTGCTCTTGCTGTGAGTAATAGACAGCGAGGACTGGACAAGATTCCACACACAGCCCAGGGGTCTGCAGCTGCTTCTGGAGTCATTACAGAGAGACACAGGGGTCAGGGAGCATCTCAGCCCCACCCCACACCCCCACCCCCAATTCTGGAGATCCTTGTATGAGGGCTGTGCTGGTAAGGAGGGGTTCACTTCCTGCATGGACATTGTCCTGAATCATTTTAGAGCCAGGAGTCACAGAAAGCACAGCTGTCACCCAGAGGTTGTATCTCCCTGATACAGCTGTTCACAATGGGTTTACAGTTGACAATTATATAACCCATTCATGCCCAGCTTCTATCCATTAGATATCAACAACAATTGTCTCACATCACCCCTCACGGAATTTAAAAGCTCTGAATTCCTTACACCAATCAATGATTTATACTCATCACCTCATCACTTTGTTCAAATCTCAACCTTCTCACCCTCTGACCTCACTTATTTTCACTGCTGGGTTATCAGAACAGTTGTATGTTTTACACTGGGCAGCATCTTTGATGGGCAGCTGAGTGGTCTCTGTGACAGACCCATGATTCCCATCTTTAGCCAGTTTAGTTCCCTTTCCTGTTTCCAGTGAGGATATAGTGTCTATCACTGCAGGCCATGCACCATCTCAGAATCTTAACTTTCATTAAGAATCTATAGCTTGTGTTCTCACTATCCTAGCTTCTTCCTGTTCCCATTTTCTGTGTTCTGTTTTCTGAGGGTCATTTTAAATAAAGACAAGAGGATCATGAAGCCACAAACAGCCTTACCAAGCATATTAGTGTTGTATATCTAAATGACTGCATTTTATTGGTGTTGTAAACACTTGAGTGCCTGGGTGGCTCACATAGACCAGAGACTCCATCAGGTTCTTCAAGGCCCAGAAGATGCAGCATTGGGGTTGGGCACTGTCACCCTGAGAATATCCCTTTGGACACTGAGAAACCTTCCCAGCTGCTCCCATCCCTTGGACTGTGGCTGCCTGTTTCAACCTGGTTGCTAGAAAGATTCATTCAAGCTGAATGCTAAAGCCCATCTCCCAACCTCCAGTTTTGCTGCTGAGATTTAAAATTCACATGTCAGTTTCACATGGATTTGTGCACATGGTTTATGGGTTGTTTGATATCAGGATCATTTGAGACCTCAAGGAGGTGGTCACCATGTCTTTTTGCAAGTTACTCCAGACCCAGCTACAGGACCTTGCTCAAGGTCATGAGCACTGGTCAATGGCAAAACCAGCAATTTTTTGTGGTGATAGTACAATGGCAAGAGCCTCGAGAGGACTGCTACTTCCAGGCAGAGGATCTTTCTGGGGGAGGATTTACGGAATCTCCAAATTGTCACAGTAGAAGGAAGCCATTCAACTTGTTTCTCCTTTAAGCAGGCAGAGGAACAAGAGTAGGCTATTCAGCCTGTTAAGCTTTCTCCACTATTTAGTACAATTAAGGCTGATGAGGAAGACATTGGGAAACCACCTCTTCTGTTCTTTTCCCTGTCATATCATTCATTGAAAGGGGTAATGAGAGGATTTTACAAACAAATGAACAAAGGACAAGACCTAGGGCGCATCACCACTATATATAGAATTGTTGATCCCATCACAACTTAATGCCTACAATAATGAGACCCATATGTCTCAATATCAGAGATATTGAGAGATATCAGAGAATGATCAATGTAAGACCATTGGCTAGAAAGTGCCACCACTTTAGTTACTGATTACCATATCAAATGCCACTTTCGATGTCCAGAAGATGAATATGGTGTTGCCTCTATGATACGGAATAAGGACAAGTGACAGAATTGTTCTTTTCTACATCACAGCAGCGAGATACAAAGAATCCAAGCTGGAAACAATCAGACACCAACCCCTCATGGGAACAATTCCCACTTCCACAAGTAACCCCAAAGGAAGGAAAAATAATTCCATGGAAAAGTAACCAAATCTAATCTCTTACCTCGGTACCACTTTTATTTTCATACTCAAAGCCAAAGTCAGAAACAATAAAAGCCAGCAGGTAAGTGGACATCTTAGGTGTCTGTTGAAAACTAGTGACTGTCCATGTCACACCATTGTCAATTATAGTTTTGCTTTCTGAAATAAAGAATAGAACTTTTTGTGTTTAAAGAATAAACTTAAAAGTGCTTGATGATGTGTAATGAATTACTTTGAAGAACCATTACTGCAGTTTGGTACGGGCAGCAGCAGCTCAATGCACAGAAAGATCTCATTAACAGTTTGAGGATAGATGAAAATTCATTCTCATTTTGGTAGAATTGTTTGAGTAAGGAATCATGGCCAACTTATCAGAGCTTGTCCAAATTGTCCTGAACAGCTTTTTAAACAAATAGTACACTTAATTTTCTGCAAGTCATTCAAAATTATTTCATTCGTTTCATTTGATGTGATTTTCTTGACCATTGTATCTCAGCAAATTCTATGTTTATAGATTCGTACAGCACAGATGCCTTTGATCCCTCTGAGTTTGTGCTGGCTCTTTCAGAGAGCAACCCAGTTAGATCCACTTCTGTTCTGTTGCCCATATTCCTACAATGTTTCTCTACTTCAAACATGCATTCATTTCCTTTCTGAAGACTATAACTGAATCTGTCATCACCATCAATTACATAGCACTTTGCAAATTCCAAGGACTCAGTGTGTAAAAATAAAATTACTGCAGATGCTGCAAATCTGAAATCAAAACATAAAATGCTGGAGAAACTCAGGCAGACAGCACCTGTGGAGACAGAAGTAAACAGACACAATATAATGTCTTCTCCAGAAGCAGGGGTTATTTAATCAAGCAAGAGAATGCTGGGTGGCTTCTGCTTCAATTAAGTCTATGGAGGGAAGGTGCTTCCTCTTCCATCCCATTGAGGCCTTCAAGTGGACAATGTCTCAGCCTACCAGCAGTGGGCAGACTGCTCACTGCGTGGAAAGTCTAAAATCAAACCCAGTTGTATTTCTTTATGAGCTCCTGGAAAGGAGATTTCTTCATTCAACACTCAACCCCTCACTTCTCTCCAGTAATCTCTATCCCACCCTCACTCAGCTACAGCCACAGTCCTTCAGTGAGCATCAGCTTTCCTGGGTACATCACGCCTCCTGACACTACCTGCAATATATAACTGCTGGCCTCTGATTGGGAGTTCCTTGATCCCTTGAAAGAGACAAGATCAGCAGGCCATTCCAATCAGATACTTTCATTGCTCTTGAGCCAACAGGCAAGACTCCCATACCCTAAGGTGGCACAGTGGCTCAGTGGTTCAATTCCAAGTGCAGTTTGCACATTGTCCCTGTGACTGTGTGGGTTTCCTCCAGGTGCTCTAGTTTTTTTTCACACAGTCCAAAGATGTGTAGACGGGGTGGATTGGTCAAGCTAAATTGCCCATTGTGTCCAGGGATGTGTAGGTTAGGCCATGGAAAATGTTGGGTTACAGGGATGGGGGGGCGGGTGGCGGGGGTTGCAATGTGAGACTGGGTCAGATGGTCTTGGGAGTGTTGGTGTGGACTTGATGGGCCAAATTGCCTGCTTCCAAACTGTAGCAATTCTATGATCCTGCATTAAATACCACCCAATATTTCAGGTTTGGGAGCTTTTATCAGTTCTGGGTGGTTTCAGGTATATCTTCTCCTTGCTTTCTCTCTCCTAAAGGGTAGAATTTTACACTCACCTGCTGCCAGGCTTGTAGGTGAGGTTATGGAAGGACGTAATGTTAACTGGACAGCCTTCACACTGAGCCGGACTTGTCTGTAATTTTACCTGGGCAGGCAAGGCACCATTCCTACCCTCACTCCAGTTGAAGCCCTTAAGTAGCTGGGCCTCAGTTTTGAGGTTGCTGGGAAGAGTTCAGGGGATGATGGCTGATTTGGTAGAGCAGCCTGTTCAGGCCTTGGGCAGGAGGAGAGTGCCTAATACAAGGGTTCCCTTTTCACAATCGGCACTTTCCGCAGGATCTGCCCTATGAATGCTCTTTCCACTCCCTAACCTCTCCATCAAGTCCCCCAACCAACTCCTCACTAGGCAGTGAATTCCAGGCACCCACTACCCTCTGAGTGAAAAGGTTTCTTGTCACATCCCCTCTGATCCTGCTACTAATCACCTTAAAACTATGACCCCTGATAACTGACATTGCTATTGGGGAAAAACACTTCTTCCCTGTTCACTCCTCAGTCCCCTCTAAGGAAAATAACCATAGCCTGTTTAACCATTCCTCATTCCACAACTGTCAAGGTCTGGCAACATTTTGGTCAATCTCCTCTGTACTCTCTCTACAACAGCTCTGTCCTTCTTGTAATGCGGTGAACAGACCTGTATACAAAACTCCAGCTGTGAACAAACTAGTGCTTAACCCATCTTCCAACATTACATCCCTGTTTTTGCATTCACGACTGTACCCAATGAAGGCAGTCATCCCATGCATCTGCTTTACTACCTTATCTACTTGTGCTGCCACTTTCAGGGAGCCATGGACATGACTTGTTTACCCTCCCTAAATCTTGTGAAAGAGTCATTGGAGTTGGAGCTGCAGGAAGCTCCACTACACCTGATGAAGTCACACTGTCTCTGGGTGGAGAAGATGTGACATGTTGTGTCTGATAGACTTTGTAATTATGGTTAACTTGTAGCTATTGCCATTTTGCAATAAACTGCACCTTGTTATTAAGACAAGCACCTCATCTCATTAAAACTCAGTTGTGGTTTATCCATTGATAATTAGACAAGCCCTTATACAGCACGGAGAGGAGTATTTGTGGCAGCTCAATCCCAATCACCTCATAGTCACAAACTCATTGAGCTGTACAGCACGGAAACAGACCCTTCGGTCCAACCCGTCCACGCCGACCAGATATCCTAAACTGATCTAATCTCATTTACCAGCATTTGGTCCATATCCCTCTAAACCCTAACTATACATATACCCATCCAGATGCCAAGTAAATATTGTAATTGTACCAGCCTTCAATAGTTCCTCTGGCAACTCATTCCATATGCACACCACTCTCTGTGTGAAGAAGTTGCCCCTCATGTCCATTTTAAATCTTTCCCCTCTCACCTTAAACCTATGCCCTCTAGTTTTTGACTCCCCTACCCTGGGAAAAGACCTTGGCTATTCACCCTATCCATGCCCCTCATGATTTTATAAACCTCTATAATGTCACCCCTCAGCCTCCAGGGAAAAAGCCTCAGCCTATTCAGCCTTTCCCAATAGCTCAAACCCTCTAAGCCTGGCAACATCCTTGTAAATCTTTTTTGCACTCTCTCAAGTTTAACAACATCTTTCCTCTAGCAGATAGGTCAAAATTGAACACAGTATTCTAAAAGTGGCCTAACCAATGTCCTGTACGGCTACAATATGACATTCCAATTCCTATACTCAGTGCACTGTCTAATAAAGGCAAGCGTGCCAAATACCTTCTTCACTGCCCTGTGTATCTGCAACTCCACTTTCAAGGAAATACCTGCATCTCAAGTCTCTTTGTTTGACAACACTCTTCTAGGCCACACCCATTAAGTGTTGCAGTCCTGTGCTGGTTTGCCTTGACAGAATGCAACACCTCACATTTAAACTAAAATAAACTCCATCTGCCACTCCTCATGGTTGGCAATGCAAAAGAAGATACCAACCCATCCTGGTTTTAAGACCTTGCACATTTACACAGTCCCAAACTCTGAGACTTTGAATCTGTCGACTGCTTGTAGTTCCAGTCATGGCATAGAAACAAGAGTCAGCCTTTCAGCCCCTCAAGCCTGTTTCACCAGAAATGAAACCATCATTGATCCGTGGCCAGGTCCCTTTCCTTTTCCTTTCTTTTTCTCTTCTTCTTTTCTCTGCAGTAATTCTATCACCACACCCTCCCCCTAAACCCTGCCTTTTAACTACCTGTCTAAGGAGTCAGGTCGCAACAGGGAACTGTAGGACAGGAGCGAAACGTGCAGGCCGTGTCCTGCAGCAATGGCAGAACAAGCGCGGGTCAGAGCAATGACGGCAGATCAAGAGTGGGCCAGTACAGCACCGAGAACAAGCTGGTGAAGGGACGCCAGAGAGAGCGGGCCGGTGAGGGGGCGGCGGTACAGAGAGAGAGAGGGCCGGTGAGAGGGCGGTGGTACAGAGAGAGTGGGCCGGTGAGAGGGCGGTGGTACAGAGAGAGCGGGCCGGTGAGGGGGCGGCGGTACAGAGAGAGAGAGGGCCGGTGAGAGGGCGGTGGTACAGAGAGA